>NC_139991.1:72691715-73131715 GCF_964263955.1 Coregonus lavaretus
CTAATAGCCCTTCTGTATTCTAATAGCCCTTCTGTATTCTAATAGCCCTTCTGTATTCTAATAGCCCTTCTGTATTCTAATAGCCCTTCTGTATTCTAATAGCCCTTCTGTATTCTAATAGCCCTTCTGTATTCTAATAGCCCTTCTGTATTCTAATAGCCCTTCTGTATTCTAATAGCCCTTCTGTATTCTAATAGCCCTTCTGTATTCTAATAGCCCTTCTGTATTCTAATAGCCCTTCTGTATTCTAATAGCCCTTCTGTATTCTAATAGCCCTTCTGTATTCTAATAGCCCTTCTGTATTCTAATAGCCCTTCTGTATTCTAATAGCCCTTCTGTATTCTAATAGCCCTTCTGTATTCTAATTGCCCTTCTGTATTCTAATTGCCCTTCTGTATTCTAATTGCCCTTCTGTATTCTAATAGCCCTTCTGTATTCTAATAGCCCTTCCTCACCAAGACGAAGAAGAAACTGATGTATGCTCGTTTTACATGACCTGACCCAAAGCTGCCATTGTTGTGATTTGTGAAGCCAGAGAGAAAAAAAGAGGGGGAGGGAGTGTGGACAGGGCATGGAGGAGAAAGAGGGGGAGGGAGTGTGAACAGGGCATGGAGGAGAAAGAGGGGGAGGGAGTGTGGACAGGGCATGGAGGAGAAAGAGGGGGAGGGAGTGTGGACAGGGCATGGAGGAGAAAGAGGGGGAGGGAGTGTGGACAGGGCATGGAGGAGAAAGAGGGGGAGGGAGTGTGGACAGGGCATGGAGGAGAAAGAGGGGGAGGGAGTGTGGACAGGGCATGGAGGAGAAAGAGGGGGAGGGAGTGTGAACAGGGCATGGAGGAGAAAGAGGGGGAGGGAGTGTGGACAGGGCATGGAGGAGAAAGAGGGGGAGGGAGTGTGAACAGGGCATGGAGGAGAAAGAAAGGAAAATACAAAAGGGGGAGGGGCTTTGAAAGGGGGCCCTTTTCCCCCTGCAGTAAACTTTGCCGGCCACGAGATGATTTACAGTCATCAGATGGTTGGACAAAGGCAGCATAGTGGAGAACAGAGTAGAGCGAGAGAGAGAGAGAGAGAGAGAGAGAGAGAGAGAGAGAGAGAGAGAGAGAGAGAGAGAGAGAGAGAGAGAGAGAGAGAGAGAGAGAGAGAGAGAGAGAGAGAGAGAGAGAGAGAGAGAGAGAGAGAGAGAGAGAGAGAGAGAGAGAGAGAGAGAGAGAGAGAGAGAGAGAGAGAGAGAGAGAGAGAGAGAGAGAGAGAGAGAGAGAGAGAGAGAGAGAGAGAGAGAGCGAGAGCTCAGGCCAACACTAAAGGGTATCTAAATGCAGAGTGACCAGGCCAGGCAGGAGGAAGGTCGTAGCTGGAGGGCAGGGTACCTTCTTTGAGTAATATTTTATTGGTTGTTTTTATTTATTTATTTTATTTAACCTTTATTTAACCAGGTGAGTCAGTTAGGAACAAATATTTATTTACAATTACGACCTGATCAATTTATTGTAAAACACTACAGGCCTACAGACACAACATCAGTGGAGTAAATTCAAAACAATCAAAGATGACACAAAAAAGTCCATTGAGACTTTTTAATGGATGTTTCACCATTTATTTGCCATAATAATATAATCGTCTGGCATTCGATTAGTTCCCTATTGCCTTGCCAGTCAGTCCTAAGGTGACCTTAGTGAACAGAACATGACTGGCTTCATCAGTGCCTGGTTGAATCCCAAATGGCACCCTATTCCCTATATAGTGCACTACTTTTGACCAGTAGGAATTAGGGTGCCTTTTGGGATGCACACCCGCTTGTCTATTATGCTGTAGCACGCATCCCCAAACACTCCAGTCTTATGGAGAAGAGCCAGTGTAAACAGTCAAACCAGTATGCAAGCAAACAGTCTGATCTGGTAGAAAGACAGGGACAAACCGCCCGAGCCACCGTGGAGACCTACGTCCAAAGACAACGTAGAAAAATACACAAATGGTGTCTGATGAAGACTCGCCAAGGCAATAACAACTTCTGATTGTCTTTTGCCTGGACTTGAGATGCCAATTTAAAGAGACTTGGGTAAAGCCTAAAGTATATATTGGAATGAATGTGAACACAGTATGGATTTGGTAAAAGTGTTTGTTCCTATTGCTGTGCTTTATGTTTGCCTCAATTTCTAATATTATTGTATTTGAGTATTGGGTTTTCCACTTTAAATACTTTACGGCGTGCTGACAAATACTGTAGTGGTTCAAGATAAACATTTGTATCGCTTCAATGATTGTCCCACCTGGTGGTCTTGTATGGTACAGCAGTTTGTTGTGCACTAAACGGGATTTGAACCAATGCACTACTTAAAGGTGATACGTTCTGGCCTCTCCTGACCTTTCACTCTGGCCTCTCCTGCCCTTTCACTCTGGCCTCTCCTGACCTTTCACTCTGGCCTCTCCTGACCTTTCACTCTGGCCTCTCCTGACCTTTCAATCTGGCCTCTCCTGACCTTTCAATCTGGCCTCTCCTGACCTTTCACTCCGGCCTCTCCTGACCTTTCACTCTGGCCTTTCCTGACCTTTCACTCTGGCCTCTCCTGACCTTTCATTCTGGCCTCTCCTGACCTTTCACTCTGGCATCTCCTGACCTTTCATTCTGGCCTCTCCTGACCTTTCACTCTGGCATCTCCTGACTTTTCATTCTGGCCTCTCCCGACCTTTCATTCTGGCCTCTCCTGACCTTTCACTCTGGCCTCTCCTGACCTTTCAATCTGGCCTCTCCTGACCTTTCATTCTGGCCTCTCCCGACCTTTCATTCTGGCCTCTCCTGACCTTTCATTCTGGCCTCTCCTGACCTTTCACTCTGGCCTCTCCTGACCTTTCACTCTGGCCAGATCCCAAAAATATGAAACTTAAATTTTCTTGTTTTTCTCTTCTTAGTATACAGTCGTGGCTTGCTTCACAGCTGGACAAATAAAAGCGCTTTTTGTGTTCGGTGGGAACCCGGCTTTCTCAGTTATTCATCAACATCCCATAAAACCAGGGCAGGTGTTGTGTTTCAGGCCGAGGGGCAACGACAGGGTTTTAATTTTCCTGTAAAAGCAGAGTGGGAGCAAACGTCAATCTCACAAAAGCAATACCACGTCTGTGTCCCAAATGGCACCCTATTCCATATATAGTGCACTACTTTTGAACAGGGCCCATAGTGAGCTCTGGTCTAAAGTAGTGCACTATAGAGGGAATAGGGTGCCATTTGGGATGCATCCCACAACTTATTATGGTCGGGCATCTGGCTCTATGAAAACGGAGACTGAATGAGGAGGTGATAACAGCTTTTTAAGAGTCACTTGGACATACAGTAGCGGTCACTGTTCATAGGTTTAATGAAAAAGGAGGTAAAGTCTCTATTTGCTGTAGTAGGCTAGTAGAGTAAACGGGCTGGGGAATGTACCAAAGAGCCTAGTTTCAAGGAGAAAAATAATAGCATACTACTGTACTAGTGTACTTGGTACAAAGAATCATTCCTGTCTGGCGGGTCGGAGATATCAGAGACCTTGGGAACGAGACACTGACCCTGAGCACAGTAGGAATCACAACACTGTCAGTCCACGTGATTTTGGTGGACACACAAACATGTGACAAGACTAATATTTCTGCTCTACACGGAAAGGTGTTTGCCCTTCTATCTAAAATGTTACATACCATACAAATTCAAGCTCAAATATAGAGCAGCAAACGTATAACTACTAAATTTAGATATCACTGACTTCACTTTCAAGCATAACAACAGCTTGATATCTTGAGACATCCTGAGTATCGCTGGGGGCGGGGAGGTTGCAGCCCTCCTGGAAAGTGGTGTCAGGTCATTTCCTGTGGGACTGGGGCACTAGGCAGCAGGCTGGCTCTGATTGGCCAATCTTTCCAGACGTCTACCCGGGGCACATACTGAGGGCCAGATGGCACAACAACAGGGCAAAGAAGCACAAATATCTCTCTTAACCCGTTGCTGGAGCACACTGACTGGAAAATAACTATTGCCGTCACTATGGAAAAGGCTTCTTCTCATCCCATAACAGACATGGGGTTGAAATATTGAAACAGTCAAATAGTGAAAATCTTTCAGATACTTTAAGGGTTGACTTGAGCCTCCCTGGAGGACCTGTTGGGTGGGTTTGTACTTTGGGGACTATTCCATTGCTTCCATTTGCACCAGGCAAGCTCAATCAAGCAGCTTAAGTATATGGAAGATTTCAAAATACTATTTGAACCCCGGTCTGTGGCATTATTAGCTCCAAAGCAGTGTGTATGTAAGCCTGTTGTCTTGGTGTATCTGGATACCCAGAGAGAGGGGTGTCATGTTGTGCAAAATACCTGTGTTGAGTGATGCCTCACGTTGGACATGGCTCTTCAAAGTACCATTTGAATTGTTGTTTACAGGTGTTGGGGTAGAAAGAATGTGCTATATCACGTTGGTAAGACCACCATAGAGACAACAATGGTACAGTGAGGGAAAAAAGTATTTGATCCCCTGCTAATTTTGTATGTTTGCCCACTGACAAAGACATGATCAGTCTATAATATTAATGGTATGTTTATTTGAACAGTGAGAGACAGAATAACAACAAAAAAATCCAGAAAAACGCATGTCAAAAATGTTAGAAATTAATTTGCATTTTAATGAGGGAAATAAGTATTTGACCCCTCTGCAAAACATGACTCAGTACTTGGTGGCAAAACCCTTGTTGGCAATCACAGAGGTCAGACGTTTCTTGTAGTTGGCCACCAGGTTTGCACACATCTCAGGAGGGATTTTGTTCCACTCTTCTTTGCAGATCTTCTCCAAGTCATTAAGGTTTCGAGGCTGACGTTTGGCAACTCTAACCTTCAGCTCCCTCCACAGATTTTCTATGGGATTAAGGTCTGGAGACTGGCTAGGCCACTCCAGGACCTTAATGTGCTTCTTCTTGAGTGACTCCTTTGTTGCCTTGGCCGTGTGTTTTGGGTCATTGTCATGCTGGAATACCCATCCACGACCCATTTTCAATGCCCTGGCTGAGGGAAGGAGGTTCTCACCCAAGATTTGACGGTACATGGCCACGTCCATCGTCCCTTTGATGCGGTGAAGTTGTCCTGTCCCCTTAGAAGAAAAACACCCCCAAAGCATAATGTTTCCACCTCCGTGTTTGATGGTGGGGATGGTGTTCTTGGGGTCATAGGCAGCATTCCTCCTCCTCCAAACATGGCGAGTTGAGTTGATGGCAAAGAGCTCGATTTTGGTCTCATCTGACCACAACACTTTCACCCAGTTCTCCTCTGAATCATTCAGATGTTCATTGGCAAACTTCAGACGGCCCTGTATATGTGCTTTCTTGAGCAGGGGGACCTTGTGGGTGCTGCAGGATTTCAGTCCTTCACGGCGTAGTGTGTTACCAATTGTTTTCTTGGTGACTATGGTCCCAGCTGCCTTGAGATCATTGACAAGATCCTCCCGTGTAATTCTGGGCTGATTCCTCACCGTTGTCATGATCATTGCAACTCCACGAGGTGAGATCTTGCATGGAGCCCCAGGCCGAGGGAGATTGACAGTTCTTTTGTGTTTCTTCCATTTGCGAATAATCGCACCAACTGTTGTCACCTTCTCACCAAGCTGCTTGGCGATGGTCTTGTAGCCCATTCCAGCCTTGTGTAGGTCTACAATCTTGTCGCTGACATCCTTGGAGAGCTCTTTGTTGTTGGCCATGGTGGAGAGTTTGGAATCTGATTGATTGATTGCTTCTGTGGACAGGTGTCTTTTATACAGGTAACAAGCTGAGATTAGGAGCACTCCCTTTAAGAGTGTGCTCCTAATCTCAGCTCGTTACCTGTATAAAAGACACCTGGGAGCCAGAAATCTTTCTGATTGAGAGGGGGTCAAATACTTATTTCCCTCATTAAAATGCAAATCAATTTATAACATTTTTGACATGCGTTTTTCTGGATTTTTGTTGTTGTTATTCTGTCTCTCACTGTTCAAATAAACCTACCTTTAAAATTATAGACTGATCATTTCTTTGTCAGTGGGCAAACGGACAAAATCAGCAGGGGATCAAATACTTTTTTCCCCTCACTGTATGTTGTTTATGCCGAAGGGTAAGGAGGAGGATAACAAAACATGCCATCCTTAGTATTCTATGTGAAAGAGTTAAGGATCAAAGGATTTGTGTATCCTTTTTCATAAATAATATGTTACCATGGAAACCCCTTTTTTTTTAGGCCAAAGCAACTACAGGTTATGGATGGGACTCACGTTACCATGACAGCCACTTGAACTAGGTGTAATGGTGGAATTTCTAAGACTAAGCTACTTGGTGTAATGTCGGAATGTGACATTTTGGTCGTTGGTAGCCTTTTGGGTTTACTGTAAGATTCTTCTATTGGTTTTTAAATCAATCCATGATTGTGCACCCCAATACATGTCAGACATGATTTTAAGTTATGTACCCAGTAGGTCCCTCAGGTCCTCTGGCACAGGCCTTTTAATTATCCCAAAGCCTAGGACCAAGAGGCATGGAGAGGCAGCCTTTAGTTACTATGCCCCCAGCCTTTAGAAAAGCCTGCTAGAGAATCTGAAGGGGGCTGAAACTGTGGACATATTTAAAAGAGATCTTAAAACGCATCTTTTTGCTTTTCCTTTTAGTTGTTCAGTTTGTGTTATTCTTTTGTTTTTAATCTTATGTTTGTTGTGTAGTAAATATTTCAGCTTTTATTTTCATTGTTTTTTATTTGTTTTTTTCCTGTGAAGCACATGTCTGAAATGTGCTGTATAAATAAAGCTTGATTTGATTTGATTACACACATCCCGTTTAGGTTTGAACATACCTAAGGTAAGTAAGTCATGTGCAATCCTTGAATTGTCTGGGTTTTTTGTCTCAGTGTTACAGTGCATTCGGAAAGTATACAGATCCCTTGACTTTTTCCACATTTTGTTATGTTACAGCCTTATTCTAAACTTGATTAAATAAATAAAAATCCTCATCAATCTACACACAATACCCCATAATGACAAAGCGAAAACAGTTTTTTAGACATTTTTGCACATTTATAAAAAAAAATAAAAAAAAATACCTTATTTACATAAGTATTCAGACCCATTGCTATGAGACTCGAAATTGAGCTCAAGTGCATCCTGTTTCCATTGATCATCCTTGAGATGTTTCTACAACTTGATTGGAGTCCACCTGTGGTAAATTAAATTGATTGGACATGATTTGGAAAGGCACACACCTGTCTATAGAAGGTCCCACAGTTGACAGTGCATGTCAGAGCAAAAACCAAGCATCATGCTGTGTGGGTGTTTTTCAGCGGCAAGGACTGGGAGACTAGTCAGGATCGAGGCAAAGATGAACCGAGCAAAGTACAGAGAGATCCTTGATGAAAACCTGCTCCAGAGCGCTCAGGACCTCAGACTGGGGCGAAGGTTCACCTTCCAACAGGACAACGACCCTAAGCACACAGCCAAGACAACGCAGGAGTGGCTTCGGGACAATTCTCTGAATGTCCTTGAGCGGCCCAGTCAGAAGCGACACTCTCCATCCAACGTGACAGAGCTTGTGAGGATCTGCAGAGAAGAATGGGAGAAACTCGCCAAATACAGGTGTGCCAAGCTTGTAGCGTCATACCCAAGAAGACCCAAGGCTGTAATCGCTGCCAAAGGTGCTTCAATAAAGTACTGCGTAAAGGGTCTGAATACTGTAAATTTGATATATATTTTTTAAAAATATATATATATACATTTGGCAAAATGTCTAAAAGCCTGTTTTTGCTTTGTCATTATGGGGTATTGTGTGGAGATTGATGAGGAAAAAACACAATTTAATCCATTTTAGAATAAGGCTGTAACTTAAGAACATTTTGAAAAAGTCAAGGGGTCTGAATACTTTCTGAATGCACTGGTGCCATAATTATACTGTTAGTTATGCATCTTGGGTGTAAAAAACAAGTACTAATTAATGAAATACTATAAACGTATGAACACATATTAGAGCCAAACAGGAAACAAGACAAGTGTTCATTAAGGCACACCATGTAAAACAAAAACATGTTTCTTATTGGAAGTTCAGATGGTAGTACCTCCCCATTTCACTCTATTCTGAACCGTTTTCGTCCACTTTGTGCCTAAGAAGGCGGTTCAAGACAGGGTGCTGGTTCAAGACAGGGTGCTGGTTCAAGACAGGGTGCTGGTTCAAGGCAATGAGCTGGTTCAAGGCAGGGTGCTGGTTCAAGGCAGGTAGCTGGTTCAAGGCAGGGAGCTGGTTCAAGGCAGGGAGCTGGTTCAAGACAGGGTGCTGGTTCAAGACAGGGTGCTGGTTCAAGGCAATGAGCTGGTTCAAGGCAGGGTGCTGGTTCAAGGCAGGGAGCTGGTTCAAGGCAGGGTGCTGGTTCAAGGCAGGTAGCTGGTTCAAGGCAGGGAGCTGGTTCAAGGCAGGGAGCTGGCTCAAGACAGGGAGATAGTTCAAGGCAGGGTGCTGGTTCAAGGCATGGAGCTGGTTCAAGGCAGGGTGCTGGTTCAAGGCAGGGTGCTGGTTCAAGGCAATGAGCTGGTTCAAGGCAGGGAGCTGGTTCAAGGCAGGGAGCTGGTTCAAGGCAAGATGCTGGTTCAAGGCAGGGAGCTGGTTCAAGGCAGGGAGCTGATTCAAGACAGGGAGCTGGTTGTAGGCAGGGAGCTGGTTCAAGGCAGGGAGCTGGTTCAAGGCAGGGTGCTGGTTCAAGACAGGGTGCTGGTTCAAGGCAGGGAGCTGGTTCAAGGCAGGGAGCTGGTTCACGGCAGGGTGCTGGTTCAAGGCAGGGGGCTGGTTCAAGGCATGGAGCTGGTTGTAGGCAGGGAGCTGGTTCAAGGCAGGGATCTAGTTCAAGGCAGGGTGCTGGTTCAAGGCAGGGAGCTGGTTCAAAGCAGGGAGCTGGTTCAAGTCAGGGAGCTGGTTCAAGACAGGGTGCTGGTTCAAGGCAGGGAGCTGGTTCAAGGCAGGGAGCTGGTTCAAGGCAGGGAGGTGGTTCAAGACAGGGAGATAGTTCAAGGCAGGGTGCTGGTTCAAGGCAGGGAGCTGGTTCAAGGCAGGGTGCTGGTTCAAGGCAGGGTGCTGGTTCAAGGCAGGGTGCTGGTTCAAGGCAATGAGCTGGTTCAAGGCAGGGAGCTGGTTCAAGGCAGGGAGCTGGTTCAAGGCAGGGAGCTGGTTCAAGGCAGGGAGCTAGTTCAAGGCAGGGTGCTGGTTCAAGGCAGGGAGCTGGTTCAAGGCAGGGAGCTGGTTCAAGACAGGGTGCTGGTTCAAGGCAGGGAACTGGTTCAAGGCAGGGAGCTGGTTCAAGGCAGGGAGGTGGTTCAAGTCAGGGAGCTGGTTCAAGACAGGGTGCTGGTTCAAGGCAGGGAGCTGGTTCAAGGCAGGGTGCTGGTTCAAGGCAGGGAGCTGGTTGTAGGCAGGGAGCTGGTTCAAGGCAGGGAGCTAGTTCAAGGCAGGGTGCTGGTTCAAGGCAGGGGGCTGGTTCAAGGCAGGGAGCTGGTTGTAGGCAGGGAGCTGGTTCAAGGCAGGGAGCTGGTTCAAGGCAGGGAGCTAGTTCAAGGCAGGGAGCTAGTTCAAGGCAGGGAGCTGGGGGACAGGAGAAAAAAAAAAAAAAGTGCTGCTGTTCCTCCATGACCTTCATAATTACTAGACTGAGACTGAGAGAGAGAGAGGGGGGGGAGGGGGAGAGAGGGGGGGAGAGAGGGGGAGAGAGGAGGAGAGAGGGGGAGAGGGAGAGAGGGGGGGAGGGGGAGAGAGGGGGAGAGGAAGAGAGGGGGGGAGAGGGGGAGAGAGGGGGAGAGGGAGAGGGGGGGAGAGGGGGAGAGAGAGAGAGAGAGAGGGGGGGAGAGAGGGGGAGAGGGAGAGAGGGGGGGAGAGGGGGAGAGAGGGTGAGAGGGAGAGAGGGGGGGGGAGAGAGAGAGAGGGGGGAGAGAGAGGGGGAGAGAGAGGGGGAGAGGGAGAGGGGAAGATGGAGGCAGAGAGCGAGAGAGTCACAACTCACAGCCACTCACCACCACACGAGCTGCCAAGGCAGAACACACACAGATACTTGGCTGCCACACAAAACGACAACTGTGGAAGCTTCTGCGGTCTCAAGGGAACATGAAGTCCCAAATCAACATTCACCAAAGTCGTGAATCTTCCAACCTTCTCCTGCACTCAATGTTATGATTCTGTAATAGAATAGTCACACTCAAATGCTCCAACACATGCCATTGTTGGTTTGTGACAATGTTGTGAAGATCCGTTTGGAGCTAAATGTGTAGATACTGCACCTATAAATGTGTTTTACTAGTCCTACATTGTCAAAATAAAGCGGCAGGCCAGTGTTATATTCTGGTTATAAAATGGTTTTCTGGAAGTTAAGACGTCAGGTAACGAGATTGCAACCATCATGATATCAGGGAAAGACGTATTTAGGTTATTATCTGGTCCGAACAACCAGATTACAACCAGTTGAAGAGGTCTTTAAAAAAACATAAAATGATGCACAACCTGAGCTGATCATAAAATATGTCATAATGACGTAATTGCAACCAGTTTTGCCTGCTGGGATTTCATCATTAAATAACTAACTGATAGACATTCTATTTGGTGCAGGATTTCCTAATAGAGAGGAAACGTGCAGCGCTTCTGTCTGCCCCCTTTTTCCTGTGTCCAGGAAGAAACCAAAAGAGTGAGTGCGTCACTTATTTCCTCCCCCCACCCAGATGAAGCCTTGAGGTCTCATTAGCGTTGTGGCTTCTACCGGACATCTGGGAAGGCCACATGGTAAGTTCAGACAGCACCCGGTTTCAAACATCCTCACTTGTGAAGACCTTTCTCCTCTCCTACGGAAAAGGACATCTACGACACAATCACACCAATCGCAACGTGCACTACCACTCACTTCCTGGTTATCTTTACATTAATCGTGTTACAAAACAATGTACAGTGTGTTTATTTAGGGAGTTTACTTGACTGGTGGAATGATGGTTGGAATGCTAGGCTAGCTGATAGAAATTGGACCAGGTTTCTCAGAGTGGAGTCAAGCCAAGCTGCCCTGGTCAAGACTTGCATCAGACATCGCTTTGTCAGCACTTTTATGCTGAGGGCTGTGCTCTATTGCCACTTTGCCGAAATGAGATACTTTTTTTTGTGTACATTCAGAAGAAATTCTGACGAAAACACTTATGATAAAGGCCTATTTGAGAGAATATATGTATTTAATCTTTAAAACTGAGCATGAACCCATTCAACCATTCATCCCCTGAAAGGTCTCTTTAAAGTCGGATCAAATTCCCCTAGATCGTGGTAGACAAGATGAAGAGCTTTGCATACATCAAGTCAACATATCTAGTGAGGAATGCACCGTCTTTTGTATTGCCTGGATCTGGAAACCACTTTCCTGATGTTGGGCAAAAACTCTGATCATCCCATCATGCATTAGCCTGGTCCCAGATCTGTTTGTGCTATCATGACTGTTTAGCGTGATAAGGAGTTGACATGATATGACAAACATATCTGGGATCAGGCTAATCATGCATGAGTAGACATTCAGAAACCCTGCCCAAAGCATGCCCGGGCAGATAACACCATCACTTCTTCAGCCACATTGCTTACCATTCTCCCCTCAGACATTTCCTCCGTAATGATAATGTTTTTTGATATTAATATTATTTCTTAGCTTCAAGGAAAAAGACTTCAGAGCTAATAAATATATTTTTTACTCTGTTTATTCAGTTTTACACACAAATTACACAACACAATTTTTATTATTTTTTTATTTAATTTTTTTTGTCATTTAGCAGACACTCTTATCCAGAGCGACTTACAGGAGCAATTAGGGTTAAGTGCCTTGCTCAAGGGCACATCAACAGATTTTTCACCTAGTCGGCTCGGGGATTAGAACCAGCGACCTTTCGGTTACTGGCATAACGCTCTTAACCACTAAGCTACCTGCCGCTCTTAACCACTAACAATATAAATAATAAAAAAATAGAGACAAAAATAGAGACAAAACTATAAAGATACCATACTTTAGACAAGTTAAATACACACTGGGCATAAGGGTACTGTTACGTTCCCCAGCAAGAACAGAAGGGGGAACTAACAAAGAGTCACTGACAACAACCAAAATGAAACAGGTGGGGTTTTAGGAGGGGTTCTGAAAGACACTCATGGGGGTGTCCACTGAAAGTTGACTAGCAACAACAACTGGAACCTGAAAGACACCCACCGTGAGTGCCCACTAAACTTGCCAAAGAAGAGGCAAACAAAATAATAATCCACACCAAACTTAAAGACAGGAAGGAAACCAAAAACTGTGGAGCAAAATGAAAACAGGGAAGATCAGACAAAGGAATGTTTTTCTAGAAATCAAGTAGGGATCTCTCCAATCTCTCCTCTAGTTCTCTTTCCCAGTGCTCCAACTCTAATTTATGTTGCTCCAATCTCTCCTCTAGTTCTCTTTCCCAGTGCTCCAACTCTAATTTATGTTGCTCCAATCTCTCCTCACATTCTCTTTCCCAGTGCTCCAACTCTAATTTATGTTGCTCCAATCTCTCCTCTAGTTCTCTTTCCCAGTGCTCCAACTCTAATTTATGTTGCTCCAATCTCTCCTCTAGTTCTTTTTCCCAGTGCTCCAACTCTAATTTATGTTGCTCCAATCTCTCCTCACATTCTCTTTCCTTGTGCTCCAGCTCCAAATTCTGTTGCTCAAGCTCAAATTTTTGTTGCTCCAACTTTGCCTTTAGTTCTAACTCCCTCAGTAGCATATCTATGGGGTAGGACCCATTTCATCAGCCTCTCTCTCCCGAAGGATTTCCTCCTCCACCAAAACAGTACCAATCAGCTCTTTGACTACTGCTTTTGGATCACAAGATGCAACTTTGATGTCAAAGTGCTTTGCAATGATGAGCAGATTTGCCTTTGTACATTTATCTAGCATTTCCCATGAAGGGTTTTCCACAAATGCTTCCAACTTAAAATCCATGGCTTTTTTTTAATTTTATAAGCCTGTGTTTATGCAACTTTCAAAATGATTCCACTAATCTTATAACCCCTCGGGGTGGATATCAGTGACAAACATGAAAGTTGACTAGCAACAACAGCTGGGACCTAAAAGACACCCACCATGAGCGCCCACTAAATTTGCCCAAGAAGAGGCAAACAAAATAAACAAAATTTAAACTGAAAGACAAGAAGGAAACCAAAAACGGTGGAGCAAAATGAAAACAGGGAAGATCAGACAAAGGAATGTTTTTCTAGCAATCAAGTAGGGAGAGCCAACTAAAGGTATTGACCCTCCACATCTCTCAAGACCACTGGAGCACTGAGCCAGCCACTCTTAAATAGCACCTGGGCCAGCACAGGTGAAACACCTTCCCACTAACAAGATGGCAACCAGCACAGGTGTAACACACACTGACTAACTAGGTGACACCAATCGGTGCACCCCATGTGCTAACGTGCTAACGTCCAACCTCGAAATATAAATGGAAAAACCAAAGCCTGTAACAGTACAAATAATATTATAAACTGGGTGGTTCGAGCCCTGAATGCTGATTGGCTGACAGCCGTGGTATATCAGACCATATACCACAGGTTTGACAAAACATTTATTTGTACTGCTCTAATTACGTTGGTAACCAGTTTATAATAGCAATAAGGCACCTCGGGGGTTTGTGGTATATGGCCAATATACCACGGCTAAGGGCTGTATCCAGGCACTCCGCGTAGCGTCGTGCTAAGAACAGCCCTTAGCCATGGTATATTGGCCATATACCACACCCCCTCGGGCCTTATTGCATAATGATAACATTTTAAGAAGTTTTTAAACACATTTCGATTTCTTCAAAGGAAAATACATTTATTCCAAAACAGCCCATCACTAAGGCGTGTTTACGGACATTGTACAGTATGTCTTTTTCCACTGTATGTGTCTTTGAGATGACCCCCGACAACATCCAACCCGGACCCCAGGGTTGGATGTTTGCACCTCAGCCGCTCATGTGGCACAGTGGAGTGGGAGGGTGCCTCTTTTGAACCTCTGAAGAATAGATGGGCTTGATAGATGGTCTCATAAAGCTTGGATCCCCTGGGAACTAACAGATTGTAAAAAAATAGGGAAAAAGCTAGGAGCGAGAGAGAGACAACAGAGAGAGAGAGAGAGAGAGAGAGAGAGAGAGAGAGAGAGAGAGAGAGAGAGAGAGAGAGAGAGAGAGAGAGAGAGAGAGAGAGAGAGACAGACAGACAGACAGACAGACAGACAGACAGAGAGAGAGAAAGAGAGAGACAGAGAGCAAAGTTCCTTCCTTATATGTACCAGAGTTGCATGAAGGCATGCTTGTGATGTAAGCTCCAACATGTTGCTGTGGCTAGACACTGGATTCTTAGTTTTCTTTGGAAATGTTGAGATTCCACGGAATAGGCCAAGTAGAGTGGCACACTCTGTTAGTCTTAAAGTCTAGCGAGGAAAAACACTAGCCTTTTTTTAATATAGCCACTACTAAGGGAACATGAGAGCAAGGATGCATCCCAAATGGCACCCTATTCCCTATATAGTGCACTGCTTTTGACTGGGGCCCTCTGATCAAAAGTAGTGCACTATATAGGGAATAGGATGCCATTTGGGATGCATCCCAAATATCTGCCTATCCGTTATCTTTCTTTTTGGACTAGAATGACTTCCTGGATTCCCAGGACTTTGGTGCTGTGAACATTCTCAAACGCCAACTTTCCTACTTAGTCCAGGGAAAGACAGAAATGTTCCTTCCTTCATTGGGTAAATGACAGGAAATATTGCAGGATGGGTAGTTTCTGCTACGTGAGGAAATGTGTGTTTCGGTCTATGAAGTAAACAATGTTTTGAAGCCATTCTTATTGGGAGGAATAATCTTGGCAAACCGTTAGATAGACATAGAATGAACTGCTTCTTTTAACCTCAATGGCACACTGAACAGCTCAACATCTGTTTTTCTGAGGCTGAAAAGTGTCCTGTTGCAAGAGCTGGCTGCAGCTCAGTTGCAATATGTGATTGGACTCACCTGTAGTTTAACAACCTTCATCCTATGATGCTTGGATAGGGTAACTATGACCTTGCAACTGTAATGGAAGTCACGCTGCTTGTTTAACGAGTACCGCAACCTACTGTGACCATGCAACCTACTGTGACCATGCAACCTACTGTGACCATGCAGCCTACTGTGACCATACAGCCTACTGTGACCATGCAACCTACTGTGACCATGCAGCCTACTGTGACCATGCAACCTACTGTGACCATGCAGCCTACTGTGACCATGCAACCTACTGTGACCATGCAGCCTACTGTGACCATGCAACCTACTGTGACCATGCAGCCTACTGTGACCATGCAACCTACTGTGACCATGCAGCCTACTGTGACCATGCAGCCTACTGTGACCATGCAACCTACTGTGACCATGCAGCCTACTGTGACCATGCAACCTACTGTGACCATGCAACCTACTGTGACCATGCAGCCTACTGTGACCATGCAACCTACTGTGACCATGCAGCCTACTGTGACCATGCAACCTACTGTGACCATGCAGCCTACTGTCACCATGCAGCCTACTGTGACCATGCAACCTACTGTGACCATACAGCCTACTGTGACCATGCAGCCTACTGTGACCATGCAGCCTACTGTGACCATGCAGCCTACTGTCACCATGCAGCCTACTGTGACCATGCAACCTACTGTGACCATGCAACTTATTGTCACACAACATTATTTTTATACCATATTTCAGATGTTTTTCATGTTACTGGTCTTATACAGTATCAATGGTCCAAGTCCATGGGTGGTTGTGAGATAAATGATGTAAACTACCCCATACCCCATACACTCTTAGAAAAAAGGGTTCAAATAAAAAAAAATTGTCACATGCGCCAAATACAACAGGTGTAGACTTTACCTTGAAATGCTTACTTACGAGCCCTTTCCCAACAATGCAGAGTTTATAGGTAAGAAAAATAAAATAGGAAATAGTAACACAATAAAATAACAATAACGAGGCTAAATACAAGTGAATGTGCAGGGGTACGAGGTAGTTTGAGGTAATTTAGGTAATATGTACATGTAGGTAGGTGTAAAAGTGACTAGACAATCAGGATAGATAATAAACAGAGTAGCAGCAGTGTATGTGAAGAGCGCGAAAGAGTGTGAAAGTGTGTCTGTGGGAGTGTGTGTGTGTGGCGTCAATATGCATGTGTGTGTGTGGTTTGTGTGTGTGAGCGTATGTAGTGTGTATGTATGTGTGTTGGAGTGTCAGTTTAGTATGTGTGAGTCTATGGGTAGAGTCCAGTCAGTGAGTCAAAGAGCCTGTGAAAAAGAGTCTGCAAATAAGGGTTCTACCGCTGTCCCCATAGGATAACCCTTTTTGGTTCCAGGTAGAACCCTCTTTTGGTTCCAGGTAGAAGCCTTTTGGGTTCCATGTAGAACCCTTTTGGGTTCCATGTTGAACCCTCTGTGGATAGTGTTGTTATGCTTTATGGCTAGCATAATGTGATGTAATTCAACGGTAACAATCCACAGTAATAATATAGTTTTACGACCAGTATCTCTAATGTGGCTATTGTTGGAGGATTAAGGGAGGCATTTACTGCTACATTTTATGGTGATCCTCGCTGTGGATTACAGAACTCTGTGGGTTACAGAACTCTGTGGATTACAGAAATCTGTGGGTTACAGAACTCTGTGGATTACAGAACTCTGTGGTTTACAGAACTCTGTGGGTTACAGAACTATGTGGTTTACAGAACTCTGTGGGTTACAGAACTCTGTGGATTACAGAACTCTGTGGGTTACTGAACTCTGTGGATTACAGAATTCTGTGGATTACAGAACTCAAGGCAAATGCAAATCTTTAGTGGCATTAGTTGCACTAGTACAAACTCCACCACAGTGCAAACAAGTGATGATGTCATACAAAAAATGCCAACTAGACCTTATTATACCTCTGGAAAAAGCCTTATTTTGCATCCCCAATGGCACCCTATTGCCTACATAGGGCACGGGCCTTGGTAAAAAGTAATGCACTGCATGGGGAATAGGGTGCCATTTGGGATGCAACCTTAAACTGTTGTTGGGGAGAAAACATAGCAAAGCATTCTGGTTCAGCTGAAGATTAGTTTGTCAGACTAATCGCCATGCAGGGCCCTCAGAGCCAAAACAACATGATGTCTGTCTGAGGGGATGGAGTCTGAAGCTGCGTCCCAAATGGCACCCTATTCCCTAATTATTGCGCTATTCCCTAATTAGTGGTCAAAAGTAGTGCATTATGTAGGGAATAGGGTGCCATTTGGGACGCATCCTGAGGATGGGGCAGGACTTGACTGACTGCTGGGTTTAAATCCTATTAATTGTTCTGCTGGGAATAAGGGCATTAGTTTAGCCCATGACTGAGAAAACTCACATAGTCATGTGGTTGAGAAACAGCTTTTTGCAGAATAAGCACAACCTAATCCAGTAATTAGTCTGTTACTATGCCAGTAGTTGTATTTCCATCTGTGCATGGCGGCTCGAGGTTTAGTCACCTTTTAGACAGGATTCTGAATATTTATTTAATTTGTTTTAATAGAGAGCTGTGTTATACATTCTGTAACACTTTACTTGAAGGTACTTTATTTAAACTTTATTTGAAGTAGGACTTCACAGGACATTAATAACCCATAGGTTCTATATTCATAATCAGTAGTACAATTTATATCAATGATCACAAGTTATTTTGGTAACACTTTATATGAAGGGGGTATACATAACACATTCATAACGCATGACATAAAGACTTCATAACACCTTCACAAATGTTGTGTCAGCCTTTATAACATATGTATGTAACATCCATGTCATATATTTACATTTACATTTTAGTCATTTAGCAGACGCTCTTACAGTTAGTGAACACATATATATTTTTTTTTATACTGGCCCCCCGTGGGAATCGAACCCACAACCCTGGCGTTGCAAACGCCATGCTCTATCAACTGAGGTACATCCCTGCCGGCCATTCCCTCCCCTACCCTGGACGACGCTGGGCCAATTGTGCACCGCCCATGAGTCTCCCGGTCGCGGCCGGCTGCGACAGAGCCTGGATTCGAACCAGGATCTCTAGTGTAACAGTTAGCACTGCGATGCAGTGCCTTAGACCACTGCGCCACTCAGGAGTACAACATGGGGATGACATATATGACATAAATGTGGAACAGTGTGTCAGATTATTCATAATTTTCTCTCAAGATAAAGTCCCCCTAAAGCTTTAAAACAGATGATCACGAGCAAGCTCTAAAACAGAGGCAATTTCCTGTTAGATTTAGCCAGAGACCGTAGAAACGTCTGTTTCTATCTGTATGCTATCTTCCATAGACGTCTGCCTGGTAAATACGTTAAGGCTGACACAACATTTATGAAGGTGTTATGAAGTCTTTATGTCAGATGTTATGAATGTGTTATGTTTAGCCCCTTCACATAAAGTGTTATTACTATTTTAGTCTTTCTGTTGCATTTACCCATATAGTATATATGTATGGGTATGTATGGGTATGGGTAATGCATGAGTTAGGAAGTCTTTATGTAGGTACCCTTCGATTAATGTGTTACCGCAAACACTTACAGTGCATTCGGAAAGTATTCGGACCCCTTCACTTTTTCCACATTTTGTTACGTTACAGCCTTATTCTAAAATTGATTAAATTGTTTT
Organism: Coregonus lavaretus; assembly: GCF_964263955.1. Taxonomy (NCBI): domain Eukaryota; kingdom Metazoa; phylum Chordata; class Actinopteri; order Salmoniformes; family Salmonidae; genus Coregonus; species Coregonus lavaretus. Next base: position 72,710,424 of record NC_139991.1, read on the forward strand.
TTTCCCCTCATCAATCTACACACAATACCCCATAATGACAAAGCAAAAACAGGTTTAAAAAAATGTTTGCAAATGTATTACAAATAAAAAGCTGTAATATCACATTTGCGTAAATATTCAGACCCTTTACTCAGTAATTTGTTGAAGCACCTTTGGCAGCAATTACAGCCTCGAGTCTTCTTGGGTAAGACGCTACGAGCTTGGCACACCTGTATTTGGGGAGTTTCTCCCATTCTTCTCTGCAGATCCTCTCAAGCTCTGTCAGGTTGGATGGGGAGCGTCGCTGCACAGCTATTTTCAGGTCTCTCCAGAGATGTTCGATCGGGTTCAAGTCCGGGCTCTGGCTGGGCCACTCAAGGTGAATGCACCAATTTGTAAGTCGCTCTGGATAAGAGCGTCTGCTAAATGACGTAAATGTAATGTAAATGTAATGTAAATGTTTTTGCTCTGACATGCACTGTCAACTGTGGGACCTTATATAGACAGGTGTGTGCCTTTCCAAAACATGTCAAATCAATTGAATTTACCACAGGTGGACTCCAATCAAGTTGAAGAAAAATCTCAAGGATGATCAATGGAAACAGGTTGCACCTGAGCTCAATTTCGAGTCTCATAGCAAAGGGTCTGAATACTTATGTAAATAAGGTATTTATTTTTATTTTTATTTTATAAATGTGCAAAACATTTCTAAATACCTGTTTTCGCTTTGTCATTATGGGGTACTGTGTGTCGATTGATGAGGAAAATGTTTTATTTAATCAATTTTAGAATAAGGCTGTAACGTAACAAAATGTGGAAAAAGTCAAGGGGTCTGAATACTTTCCGAATGCACTGTACATGTTTAAGAAGGCATACAATACAGTCCTGTTTCTGTATCTGTGAGGCTGCAAGAAATGAAATTTTGAATACTGAAATGCAGCTTTGTATGACTGAAAGCCTGACAGAAACTGCCATGCATGTAAACAGTTCATTCTACACCTCAATCAACCAACTCAGTTCAGATATCAACCCAGAAAGTCATTGAAAGGCAGATACAAAGAGAGACCCACCCTAGTTGTTTTTCCCAATTTGTCTACCTGTGTCGGTGGGTCGGAGTGTCCCGGGGGGCGGTAGGCTAGATTAGTCATTGCTTTGAGGAGTGAAGGGACCATGCTGTACTAGGCACCGGACTGCACCAAAAACCCCAGGTGGGAGGAGACACAAGCCAGTCCCTCTGACATTAGCCTCCCCTCACCTCCCCTCCCCTGCAGGATGCAGCCGGCCTCTCCCTCTTAGCAACTCAGCACTTTCCTCTTTCCACCCTCCTTCCAACCTGGACTCAGGGGTAGACGTAACATAGTAAATGTAAAACCAGATCACTCCATTTAGTATGATATGTTACATTTCGTATGGTATGTATTCATTTGTGGATGTCCATAATCCATTACGTATGATATGTTATGAATTACAATTCGTATGATATGTTACGAATTGCAATTCGTACAATATGTTATGAATTTGCATAACGTATGAAATGTTACGAAATCCAATTTGTTGTCGCTAACGTTAGCTAGGTGGCTAGGTGGCTACCGCTAATATTAGCTAGGTGGCTAACATTAGCTAGGCTAGGGGTTAGGGGTTAAGGTTAGGGTTAGGAGTTAGGTTAAAAGGTTAGGGTTAGGGGAAGGGTTAGCTATTATGCTAAGTAGCTGCAAAGTAGCTAAAAAGTAGTAAGTAGTTGCAATGTTGTTAATTAGCTAAAAAGCTAAAGTTGTCCGTGATTGGTAGATTGGGTTGCTAGACATTCTCGTTATACGCACACCCATCCAACCTGACCAACCACCCTACTTTTGTTTTTCCCTTAATTAACCTGCTGTTTTATGTAACCATACCAAACGTAACATATCATACTAATTTGAGTGGGACAGATTTACTTTTACTATGTTACGTCTAGTCTATGAGACCAGGCTGCTCCTTCCCTTCTCTGGGAACAACACTCCCTGTTTACCACATAGAGTACATTAGAATAATACTCCCTGTTTACCACATAGAGTGCATTACAAGAATACTTTCTGTTTACCACATAGAGTGCATTACAATAATACTTTCTGTTTACCACATAGAGTACATTAGAATAATACTCCCTGTTTACCACATAGAGTGCATTACAAGAATACTTTCTGTTTACCACATAGAGTGCATTACAATAATACTTTCTGTTTACCACATAGAGTACATTAGAATAATACTCCCTGTTTACCACATAGAGTGCATTACAATAATACTCCCTGTTTACCACATAGAGTGCATTACAATAATACTCTCTGTTTACCACATAGAGTACATTACAATAATACTCCCTGTTTACCACTTAGAGTACATTACAATAATACTCCCTGTTTACCACATAGAGTACATTACAATAATACTCCCTGTTTACCACTTAGAGTACATTAGAATAATGCTCTAGTATATCTCAATGTCCCAATAAGTGGCTGAATTAAGACTGTAAATTTAAAACATTACTAGAAATGTATAATGATCATGTTATTGCACCTATCATGCATGCAGCTCAAAGTACTTTAACTACATACAAAAATAAAACTGGAAAATGTCATAATCTAAAAGGTATAATAGACTTTATGGGTTGTTAAATCGAAAAAGCTTATTTGTTTTGTTAAATACCAGGTAAATAGCATCTGAAATAGGGTTGTAAAATAAAGCATTATGGAAAACTTCTCAAACCTATCCAAGTTTCCTAGGCCCAGTGCGGTGTGTAACCTCTGAGGAACAGAAATGAGGTAGTGTAGGCTACCACTGATACAAAACAGAATCATTACATTATTAATATAATACCCAGTAATACGCCACATAAACAGGTTTTAAGTCTGTAACGATTGTATCCAACCTTAATCAAATCTAAATCAAATCAAGCTTTATTTATACAGCACATTTCAGACATGTGCTTCACAGGAAAATACTAATAAAAAACAATGAAAATAAAAGCTCAAATATTTACTACACAACAAACATAAGATAAAAAACAAAATGCACTAACCTGATTATTAACCTGATGACTACACCGCTAATTGGACAGGGTTCTCCTCCAAGCATTATTCTTGGCCAGAAATCAAAGAGGCGGATCGTTTTTCATCTTTCTTTTGGCACCCCCGTTCACTTATCCTGATAAAGGAGAGCAGCTGTACCCACCCAACCCCCCTGCCCATAGCCCTCCTGTCCAGGTGGGGAGGGGAGTGTACAGTAACTCTCTCTCTCTCCCAGCCCTCCTTCTCTAATCTTTCATCATGGGCTTGGTTCAAAAGCCCACAGAGCCCCAACGATATACCCACTACTCACCATGAAATTAAAAGCACTGGGATTTGTCTTTGGGGAGTTAGAGTACACAACGGTGCCATCCGTGGTGACAGCCGGCTCTGTGTTCAGGCTTTTAGTGTTTACATTTGGGGATGATGATGTTTGTTGGTGGTCCAGGGTGTTTACCCCCTCAGTTTCGTGGCTATAGGCCTAATGCATGGTGCTTGATGGAGTAGTGGACCACACAAGCTCAGCAGTTGAAGAGTTAAATGTTAAAGGGGAAAGCTTGTGGTTGCACTGCACAGAGACTTTAACACAAAGTGTTAACATGCTCACAAATGTGTTAACAATTCTCACCTCACAAAGGGTGCGACAGCACAAATTCTTTGTGTTAAGTGAGAAGGACTTGTATCTTAAGAGGGAAGATGAATATTAATCTTGTGTGCCATCTTGATCGCACCATGACTCACCTTTGTTTTGAAATGCATGCCATTGGAACCTCCATTTGACGTTTAGGTGTGTTGAAAAAATGGCAGACAAGCCAAAGCTTGTGTGGGTCACACAAAGACTGCAAAGAAGCTGAAATTAGTGGCATTGTATCTGCCCTTACTGGCAGTCAGGAACCGTGAGAGGCTTATATTGAGGAACCAAACACACATATCCCTGACAAGTACAATGTTTAAGATATCAATGACATGCATCGGTTATGCTCTTCCTTGTAAAGACATTGGAATGTCTTGACAAAATCCTCTTCCAAAATCAACAGCTCAGCAGTTTTGCTGATTTTAATGTTGTCGTGACAACCTGTACTAATAAGTGTAATTCATTCAAGACCCCGGCTTATCTCATGTAACGTAAAGTTATTTTGGACATTGTAAAACACTTATAGCAGGTGAACAGAGTGGGAGAGTGGATAAAATGAATTGTGGGAAGAGTGGGAAAATCCAAATGGTTGTAAGTTGATTTAAGAGACCTTGGCTTAGGCTAGCAATTAGAAGCATACTTTTTTTTACCATCTGTCTTTGCCATCTATATAGGCCCATGTCTTCATCTGTAAGAAAACATTTTGTATGAGAAGAAATACACCAATGAGACTCTGCAGATAGATGATATGGGATGTTAAGAATATCCTCTTCATCCAGGCCACACTGCTTTCACTCAAACAGCAGCAAAGCTTAAATACAGCCACATCAGCACAACAGAAGAACATTTTAATTTATTTGGGGTAAATTGGTGCTGTATTTGAGATTGATGCAGTTATAGACACATTTCCAAGTCTCACAGAAATTGACAATATCACGATTGTTGCAGGTTGTTGCACACATATTGCAAATGCATGGCATTGCATCTCCACTAAAACAAATTCATGACCTTCAACTTTGAGTTCACCTCTCAGACAATAATGTTATGAGTTAAGAGGTTTTAACACACGCCTGTTACCCCTTTATCATCTCAAATATAAACACTGAACAACAAGCCCATAATGTTTTAACAAGTCAGTTACCTAGCAGCAAACCAGCAACAACCTGCAACCATCATGATACAGTAAAAAAAAAATTGTGAGACATGGAAATTTGTCTTCGGCCTCAATCTCAAATACAGCACCAACATACCTCAAATAAATGTTCTTCTGTTGTGCTGATGTGGCTGTATTTAGGCTGCGCTACTGTGTGAGTGAAAGCAGTGTGGCCTGAATAAAGAGGATATTGTGTGCAGACAGACATAGGCTCCGGGGCTTTGTAGGCCATCAGTCTGACCTCTGACCTTGGGAAAGCTAAAACAGGAAGCAACTGTCCGGGCAGCTCTTAACAGCATCAGAATGGAAGCTGACTTGTGGAGTGGACTCGAATGAGAATGGCTCTGTGGCTCTCAGTCTCGCTCTCTACAGTTGATAAAACACACCATTATCAGATCATGAGTTTCCATGTACTGTGGCTATATGAGTAGCTAGCTATGTTATGTAGTTATCTAAATAGCTATCCATATACAGCTTCTGCTGCTGTTAGTGAAATCACTGTCAAGAGAGCTTCACTCAAAGAAAGTGTGAATTTAATGCCCCAAACGTCTTTTTGAATGTGTAATTTGGTGGCAGATTTTTTTTTTTAAGGAAACCTTTTTAGTAGATTGTCTCTTGAAGTAAAAACAATTGGTTGTTTCGCCAAAAAAAACATGGCCGCTTTCCACTGCTTCCTTTCCATGTTGGAAATTCCATCCCTCCGCCGCCCGTGGCCGCAGTCCCTGTCCCTCACCGATAGATAAACAAGCCTGAGGAAGAGCCCACACATGGAAACCAAATGAATAAATAAATTTTCCCCCCTTTTTTCATGCTGATGCGAGAAGGAGAGGAGGCCAGCTTCCATGTTTAGGTAAGGGCAGGAAACAGCTTGGTGGAGAGATTTCATTGTTCCACATCAATGAAAGGAAAAGTCTGAAGAGGAGAACTGTGATTTAATCTCTCATTGTGCTCATGCAGGGCTGCAGGAGAGGTGTATTCCTGGATGGGTTCCCTTTTAGTGTCCCATTGCAAGTGGAGAGACTAAGGGTTCAATGGAATTGAAGGTACTGTGCTGTGATGACTATATAATATAGTGCATGAGACTGATAGGTATATCATTTGTGTGTGTGTGGGGGGGCGGGTGTGGGGGGGGGGGGGGGGGGGGGGGGGATATTCTATCCTTGTGGAGCTCTAAAATACCCCAAACTCTCCACAAGGATAGTAAAACAAGTCAAATTCTCCCTTGTGGGGTTATTTCACACGTGTGTGTGTGTGTCTGCATTTGTGTCAGTTTCTCTGTGTGTATTTGTGTGTTTTTAGGTGTATTTGGGAGATGGGGTTCTGAATTGTCCTCATCAGTAGTAGCACACACACACACACACACACACACACACACACACAGAGCAGTGGTGAGCCATGAGAAGTGGAACAACTTTATACAGGTTCCGTCCCAAATGGCACCCGATTCCCTATTGACCAGAGTCCTGGTCAAAAGTAGCGCCCCATGTAGGGAACAAGGTGCATTTAGGGACGCATAAACAGTCTATTGGAACAACCCCCGCTTTCAGAGAGACAGATAAACTAGTTTGTTTTGATAATGTAGCTCTGTTGTAAATCAAAGTGTAGAATCACCGTCGTAGCTCATCCGGCTCTTATCAGGTGAGCACCTTATCAGGTGACTGGATAAAGAGGTTATTGCTATTGTTTGGAGCTGTGCTTTTCTCTGAAGTCAGGATTTATACACTGGTTTCTGTCCAAAATGGCTGTCCAAACTTGATGCATATACAGTGAGGGAAAAAAGTATTTGATCCCCTGCTGATTTTGTACGTTTGCCCACTGACAAAGAAATGATCAGTCTATAATTTTACTGGTAGGTTTATTTGAACAGTGAGAGACAGAATAACAACCAAAAAATCCAGAAAAACGCATGTCAACATTTTTATAAATTGATTTGCATTTTAATGAGGGAAATAAGTATTTGACCCCCTCTCAATCAGAAAGATTTCTGGCTCCCAGGTGTCTTTTATACAGGTAACGAGCTGAGATTAGGAGCACACTCTTAAAGGGAGTGCTCCTAATCTCAGTTTGTTACCTGTATAAAAGACACCTGTCCACAGAAGCAATCAATCAATCAGATTCCAAACTCTCCACCATGGCCAAGACCAAAGAGCTCTCCAAGGATGTCAGGGACAAGATTGTAGACCTATACAAGGCTGGAATGGGCTACAAGACCATCGGCAAGCAGCTTGGTGAGAAGGTGACAACAGTTGGTGCGATTATTCGCAAATGGAAGAAACACAAAATAACTGTCAATCTCCCTCGGCCTGGGGCTCCATGCAAGATCTCACCTCGTGGAGTTGCAATGATCATGAGAACGGTGAGGAATCAGCCCAGAACTACACGGGAGGATCTTATCAATGATCTCAAGGCAGCTGGGACCATAGTCACCAAGAAAACAATTGGTAACACACTATGCCGTGAAGGACTGAAATCCTGCAGCGCCCACAAGGTCCCCCTGCTCAAGAAAGCACATATACAGGCCCGTCTGAAGTTTGCCAATGAACATCTGAATGATTCAGAGGAGAACTGGGTGAAAGTGTTGTGGTCAGATGAGACCAAAATCGAGCTCTTAAGCATTAACTCAACTCGCCGTGTTTGGAGGAGGAGGAATGCTGCCTATGACCCCAAGAACACCATCCCCACCGTCAAACATGGAGGTGGAAACATTATGCTTTGTGGGTGTTTTTCTGCTATGGGGACAGGACAATTTCACTGCATCAAAGGGACGATGGACGGGGCCATGTACCGTCAAATCTTGGGTGAGAACCTCCTTCCCTCAGCCAAGGCATTGAAAATGGGTCGTGGATGGGTATTCCAGCATGACAATGACCCAAAACACACGGCCAAGGCAAATAAGGAGTGGCTCAAGAAGAAGCACATTAAGGTCCTGGAGTGGCCTAGCCAGTCTCCAGACCTTAATCCCACAGAAAATCTGTGGAGGGAGCTGAAGGTTCGAGTTGCCAAACGTCAGCCTCGAAACCTTAATGACTTGGAGAAGATCTGCAAAGAGGAGTGGGACAAAATCCCTCCTGAGATGTGTGCAAACCTGGTGGCCAACTATAAGAAACATCTGACCTCTGTGATTGCCAACAAGGGTTTTGCCACCAAGTACTAAGTCATGTTTTTCAGAGGGGTCAAATACTTATTTCCCTAATTAAAATGCAAATCAATTTATAACATTTTTGACATACGTTTTACTGGATTTTTTTGTTGTTATTCTGTCTCTCACTGTTCAAATAAACCTACCATTAAAATTGTAGACTGATCATGTCTTTGTCAGTGGGCAAACGTACAAAATCAGCAGGGGATCAAATACTTTTTCCCCTCACTGTATGTAGTACTCTACTGTTGTGCACTATATAGGGAATAGGGTGCCATTTGGGACGCAACCCCAGGATTCAAACACTGTCTTTGCAGACTCAGACACATGAATTATCTCGAACCCTTCAGAGTTTCCTGTGGAGTGGTGCGTACTTTGTAGATGTGTTATTATCGCAGATGGCGGCTATTTAAGCCACTTTATAGATGAAGAACCAGTGTTTACTTTTTTGGAGGAATGTCACATGATTGTGGAGAAAAAATGAACAAACAAACCACAGTCCTTTTATCTAGATTTTTCTTCTAAGTTCTCTGTTTATGTATTGCAATAGCAAGTTTCTTTGACTTTACTGTTCATAATTCCGTATTCTCAGCTCTGCACTTAAGACGTATAATGCCTTTCTAGCCTACTTGATAGATAGTAAATCAACCCCTGGGTTAAGAAAGCAAGTCCATACGCTGTAAATTTGACCTCCTTTTCTGTCTCTCGCTTTCTCTCCTTCTGTTCCCATTTCCCTCTGTCTCAAACACAAACAAAGATACAATGGTGGATTTTAAATGCTTTTGGTGGGAAAGACTGGACCTTTCAACTCTACATACTGGGAAGACGTGTATATGTTTCACTATCACACTGTATTTGTTTACTACTGGCAAGAAAAAAAGAAAAAAAAAGAGAGTGTTCAGAAACGAATATGTAGTCCTGATTAAAATATAATATTATTTTAGGGGCTCTATTTGAGGGGGAGAATGTGTCAAATCAAATCAAATGTTATTTGTCACATGCGCCGAATACAATAGGTGTAGACCTCACAGTGAAATGCTTACTTACCTTAACCAACAATGCAGTTTTAAGAAAGAATATCAAAAATGTAAATAGTCTCTGTTTATTATCTATGCATAGTCACTTTAATAACTCTACCTACATGTACATATTACCTCAATTACCTCGACTAACCGGTGCCCCCGCAGATTGACTCGGTACCGGTACTCCCTGTATATAGCCTCGCTATTGTTATTTTTACTGCTGCTCTTTAATTATTTGTTACTTTTATTTAGTATTATTTAATATTGTATTTTTGTGTGATTTTTTTGGGTATTCTTTCTTAAAACTGCAAAGCAGAAATATATTTAAAGCTCAACTGCACTTTACATTTTCATATACAATTGCATGTCAATTAATTTAAACACATACTGAGTGTGATTTAGTGTTTTCATCTCAACTCCCGCTGTCATTTCTTAACCAATGACAGGCAGAGCCATTTAACACGTGAGATGAAATGCGTCGGGCTTGGAGAGGGTAAAAAAGGTTATGTCCAATGACCTACAGATGAGTCTTCCTGGAAGTGAAAGTGCCAGGGAGAGTAATGTGATATCTGAGTCTTCCCAACAGGGGTTCACGTTTGGAAATATGCAAAGACACGCAAAGACACGCAAAGACACGCAAAGATGCCTCAAAGACACGCAAAGACGCCGCAAAGACACGCAAAGACGCCGCAAAGACACGCAAAGACGCCGCAAAGACACGCAAAGACACGCAAAGATGCCTCAAAGACACGCAAAGACATGCAAAGACGCCTCAAAGACACGCAAAGACACGCAAAGACGCCGCAAAGACACGCAAAGACACGCAAAGACACGCAAAGATGCCTCAAAGATGCCTCAAAGACACGCAAAGACGCCGCAAAGACACGCAACGACACGCAAAGACGCCTCAAAGACACGCAAAGACACGCAAAGACGCCTCAAAGACACGCAAAGACACGCAAAGACGCCGCAAAGACACGCAAAGACACGCAAAGACACGCAAAGACACGCAAAGACACGCAAAGATGCCTCAAAGACACGCAAAGACGCCTCAAAGACACGCAAAGACACACAAAGACGGCTCAAAGACACGCAAAGATGCCTCAAAGACACGCAAAGACACACAAAGACACACAAAGACGGCTCAAAGACACGCATAGATGCCTCAAAGACACGCAAAGACACACAAAGACACGCAAAGACGCCTCAAAGACACACAAAGACACCTCAAAGACACGCAAAGACGCCTCAAAGACACGCAAAGATGCCGCAAAGACACGCAAAGACGCCGCAAAGACACGCAAAGACGCCTCAAAGACACGCAAAGACGGCTCAAAGACACGCAAAGACACACAAAGACACACAAAGATGCAAAGACATGCAAAGACACACAAAGATGCTTCAAAGACACGCAAAGACACACAAAGACGGCTCAAAGACACGCAAAGATGCCTCAAAGACACGCAAAGACGCCGCAAAGACACACAAAGACACGCAAATATGCTTCAAAGACACGCAAAGACACACAAAGACGTCTCAAAGACACGCAAAGATGCCTCAAAGACACGCAAAGACACGCAAAGATGCTTCAAAGACACGCAAAGACACACAAAGACGTCTCAAAGACACGCAAAGATGCCTCAAAGACACGCAAAGACACACAAAGATGCCTCAAAGACACGCAAAGACACACAAAGACTCCTCAAAGACACGCAAAGACACGCAAAGACACGCAAAGACACGCAAAGACACCTCAAAGACACGCAAAGATGCCTCAAAGACACGCAAAGACACGCAAAGACACGCAAAGACGGCTCAAAGACACGCAAAGATGCCTCAAAAACACGCAAAGACACGCAAAGATGCCTCAAAGACACGCAAAGACACGCAAAGATGCCTCAAAGACACGCAAAGACGCCTCAAAGACACACAAAGACACGCAAAGACACACAAAGACGGCTCAAAGACACGCAAAGATGCCTCAAAGACACGCAAAGACACGTAAAGATGCCTCAAAGACATGCAAAGACACACAAAGATGGCTCAAAGACACGCAAAGATGCCTCAAAGACACGCAAAGACACACAAAGACGCCTCAAAGACACGCAAAGATGCCTCAAAGACACGCAAAGACACGCAAAGACGGCTCAAAGACGCCTCAAAGACACGCAAAGACACACAAAGACGCCTCAAAGACACGCAAAGATGCCTCAAAGACACGCAAAGACACACAAAGACACCTCAAAGACACGCAAAGATGCCTCAAAGACACGCAAAGACACACAGACACCTCAAAGTGAAATACAGCCATGGGTGTTTGTATTGTCATATTGTGGCGATCATGTGACTATGCACAGCTAAGTATTTAGAAGACTTCGAAAACAATTTGAGCCCAGGTCTGGCGGGCTCCTGCAGCGACTTGATGGGTGGGTCACAGGGATTTTGGACACAGCCAGACTTCATGGAAGAAACGGGCCCCTGCCCTCGAATCCAACACCAGACAACGATCAGAGCGCTCCTAGCACCATGAACTCGATTACCAGATCCTAATACTCCAGGCTTGGCATGGGATTTCATATTACGGGGACAACAAAAAATAGCCAATGAAATATGATAATCTGATCCCGTTAACATGCAGAGAGTGCCCTGTCCCCATAGGGCTTAGTGCTAGCCTTGTAAAGGAGCATGGCCGAGGGGGGCTCGGCAGAGAGAGAGGCAGGGACAGAGAGCCGAAGTGGCTGAGGGGGGCTCGGCAGCGAGAGAGGCAGGGACAGAGAGCCGAAGTGGCTGAGGGGGGGGCTCGGCAGAGAGAGAGGCAGGGACAGAGATCCGAAGCTCTTGCCACACAACAGGGGAGCCTTTTCACAAAAGTGAACCTTTGATTGCGGATGACATTTAGCAATTATACACACATGAAGTTGTGATGAATGTTTGTTTGGTTTGTCACTGACACCGACACATAGACTAGTTGATGTGCTTCCCCCTGGAGGATCGACACAGCTAACCAGTGCCACTGTGTGAACAGTCATTCTGGAGCTTTCCAAAGAGTTTCATATCAAGCTGCACAGCAGTGGAATAGTATAGTGTAGGGGTGGAAATGACACATTCTTGAGGACATGAAACCTTGAGCTTCAGAATGCCTCTGTTGAAGAACGTATGCACCTACTAGGCTCCAAAAGGGGTGGGGGATTTTGGGGGCTAGGGTCCCACGAACAAAAGCTTTTCCCCGACTCCCCACCCCAACTAAATCTGACAGATTCTGGGCCGGGGTCCCAAACCCGGTAGGACAGATTCCGCATCCTCATGCAAGGGCTTAATACGCCCAGCGTGAGTTGTTCCTTGGGACAGAATAATTGGGATTTGGATTTTATGGGGAATCAGTGCATAGTTGAACATGACCATAAAGCATTCATCAAGAGGCCATCACGCAAATTGAGTGCATTTGACACATAGAGGTTAAAGGCATTTGTGTGGTTGTCAGGCCAGCGCACTGGTGTGAAATCAATGCCAAATCACATGGAATGAGTGGCATGTCTTTACGGAAAAGCCGTTGCTAAACACAATGAAAATGGTGAAACATTTTTGGGACATTGGCATGGGTTTGGTGTTTCTCAGAGAAGGGCGACGACGGGGTGTCGCCTGTTGCACAGTATAGAACTTCAATTACTTTCTGAACCCAAAATAAACCTCAGTGTGAGGCTTGTCACCAAAGAAAGTAGGAAAAATGTATCTTAAAACGATAAAGAATTTTCAGATGATGTACAATGTGCGACACTTGGTCTGCAAAATGTATATTCTCACAAACAAACAGCAGTCTATGAAGAGATTACAATCCACGCTGTTTCTTTTCCCCTAGACACTCCACTAATATTAGCATTTTCCTACCAAAAACCAAGGGAATTCAATGTACCCCAAAGTAGCTGCAGCACTCTTGAAATTTCAGGCTGGGAGTAGACCTACATAGATTTTCATTGGTTTTTGGCTAGAAAATACCAATATTTAGAGTTGGTGACGTGCTAGATAAATAAAATCAAAGTGTGGATTGCAATCTCTATTTTTCCATGGACTGCTTTCAAGCTAACAAAAAATGATTTTGTAATTTGTGTGAACTGTCCCTTTAAATAAATTCTTATCTGCATTGAATCTTGATTGGTCTAAATTAATTCAGTCATACTGTGTGTACTGTAAACACAAATGTCACTTGACAGTTGTGCAATTCCCCTATTATGAACTCGTTCCTAAACTTTAGTGCCTGATGGTATATTTGTCACAGGAAACAAACCTGACAAAGGAATCTAGAGTGTGCAGGATCTAAAACAGTCCCACATGCCTGCCAACTGTATGCCAGCTATGTGGTAGTAGTGGGGTTTTGCCCCACCTCAGGACAATGTGGTCACGTTCATTAGGCACCAAATGGAAGAAAGTGGACTGAAACAGGGAGGGACTACCTGGATTTGTCCAATAAGAAACGCTAATGTTTGTTTTCCATTGTAAAACATTTTTAAACGTTTTCCGTTGCTTGCCCTAATGAACTGACCTTCTTGTTTGCTCTTGGAAACCTTTGGTTTGACTACACCCCAAAGTCTTTGGTCCCAGATTGAAGCAGCAACCGTGGGACTGAAAGAGGATATAGTAATGTGTGCTTGGTTATATGGTGAGGCAAACTAATAGAGAAACCTTAGCATTTACACCTTTTGTGAAACCTGTTGCACCTTTTGTGAACCACTGGCTTATGAAGAATGACAGTGAGGGTGACCACGGTCGCTGTGGCCGAGTCTTTTTTTAATACAAGTCGTTTGTCGCTGGAGGATGCCAAGTCAGTGTTTAATCTGGTTCTACCCTAACTGAACCAACATTGTACTGTACCTGTAGCTTGGTCCTTATCCAGTAGGGTGAAAGCGTTCTGAAACGGGATGCTACATCAACTTGTCCAATAAGACAAAACACAGATTTCTGCTTTCTGCTCTGTGTTGAGTGAGTTGTTACATTCCTGGGCCCGGTTTCCCAAAAGTATCTTAAGGCTAAAATAATCTTATGGTTCTAACGATTAATTTAGCCTTAAGCTGCTGCAAAACCTGTGAAATGTCTCACAATTACCTTTCTCTATTTAAAAAAAAAATCGCAGCTAACATAATAATTGTAGACATCAATATTGCATCTATAGAAAAGTTTGTGGTCATAAGCACATCCTTAAACACTTAGGCTCTGGGCTAATAAAGAATACCTGTAAAGGACTTAAAAGGCCTGCACACTGTTTATGCTCCCAATTCACTGCTTTATTGACAATGTTTCGATCCGTCAGGTCAAACAGACGGCGCTCACATCCCAAAATATACACATTTCACCTCACATGACGCATGGTGGGTGTGGAAACAATTCAATTAACTTTGGCCCATAGTCAATGATAATTAATCACAGCGGTACATTCGGTCATAAAGGATTATATACATACAAATCTGTCCGAGTTAAAAACCTTGGTAACAGTAACAAATATTACATTGGAAACTGTTGTAATACCTGCCCATATGACCATTACGCGCAGGACTCGTGGTGGCCATAGATATAATTAAAGTGACCTAAACGTCAATATTACGAAATTCATGATTATGATTCTCATAAACATATAGGTTAAATTGTCATGTTAATTTAGTGTGCTTACAGTATAAAGTTCTTAAGAAGTTGTCAGTTGAAGCACCTGTTGAATAAATGAAAATAAAGGTAAATGAACACAAATGCATCCAGGTATCAAGCTATCACCCCATAGCACTCACATCTATAGCCATGAAATACTTGAAAGGCTGGTCATGGCTCACATCAACACCATCATCCCAGACCCCTGGACCCACTCCAATTCGCATACTGCCCCAACGGATCCACAGATGAAGCAATCTCTATTGCACTCCAAATTGCCCTCACCCACCTGGACAAAAGGAATACCTATGTAAGAATGCTGTCACCCACCTGGACAAAGGGAATACCTATGTAAGAATGCTGTTCATTAACTACAGTATAGCATTCAACACCGTAGACCCCTCCAAGCTCCCTGGGACTGAACACCTCCCTCTGCAACCAGATCCTGGTCTTCCTGACGGGCCACCCCCAGGTAGTGAGGGTAGGCAACAACACATCCGCCACGCTGACCATCAACACCGAGGCTCCTCACGAGTGCGTGCTTAGTCCCCTCCTGTACTCCCTGTTCATCCACAACTGCGTGGCCGCCAACGGCTCCAACACCATCATCAAGTTTGCTGACGACATGACGGTGGCAGGACTGATTACCGACGACGATGAGGCAACCTATAGGGAGGAGGTCAGAGACCTGGCAGTGTGGTGCCAGGGCAACAACCTCTCCCTCAACGTGAGCAGGACAAAGGACCATCCACAATGCCGGGGCTGTACTGGAGCGGGTTGAGAGCTTCAAGTTCCTCTGTGTCCACATCACTAAGGAATTAACATGGTCCTACACACACCAACAAGGTTGTGAAGAGGGCACGACAGCGCCTAGACTGTTCTTTCTGCTACCACACTGCAAGCGGTACCAGTGCACCAAGTCTGGGACCAACAGGACCCTGAAAAGCTTCTACCCCCAAGCCATCAGACTGCTAAACAAGACTGCTAAATAGCTCATCAAATGGCTACCCGGATTACCTTCAATTACCCTTTTTTTTCTCCTAACTCTCTTGCACTGACTCTATGCACACACACCGGACTCTAGCCACACACTCACACACACTACATACGCCCATACACATAACATCTGCACACATTCATACTGACGCCACACACACACACACACACACACAAACAAACACACACACTTTCACACTCACCACATATGCTGCTGCTACAGCTCAGTCTATTATCTATCCTGTTTTCTAGTCACTTTACCCCTACCTACAGTATACTGCTGCTACTGTCTATTATCTATCCTGTTGTCTAGTCACTTTACCCCTACCTACAGTATACTGCTGCTACTGTCTATTATCTATCCTGTTGTCTAGTCACTTTACCCCTACCTACAGTATACTGCTGCTACTGTCTATTATCTATCCTGTTGTCTAGTCACTTTACCCCTACCTACAGTATACTGCTGCTACTGTCTATTATCTATCCTGTTGTCTAGTCACTTTACCCCTACCTACAGTATACTGTCTATTATCTATCCTGTTGTCTAGTCACTTTACCCCTACCTACAGTATGCTGCTGCTACTGTCTATTATCTATCCTGTTGTCTAGTCACTTTACCCCTACCTACAGTATACTGCTGCTACTGTCTATTATCTATCCTGTTGTCTAGTCACTTTACCCCTACCTACAGTATACTGCTGCTACTGTCTATTATCTATCCTGTTGTCTAGTCACTTTACCCCTACCTACAGTATACTGCTGCTACTGTCTATTATCTATCCTGTTGTCTAGTCACTTTACCCCTACCTACAGTATACTGCTGCTACTGTCTATTATCTATCCTGTTGTCTAGTCACTTTACCCCTACCTACAGTATACTGCTGCTACTGTCTATTATCTATCCTGTTGTCTAGTCACTTTACCCCTACCTACAGTATACTGCTGCTACTGTCTATTATCTATCCTGTTGTCTAGTCACTTTACCCCTACCTACAGTATACTGCTGCTACTGTCTATTATCTATCCTGTTGTCTAGTCACTTTACCCCTACCTACAGTATACTGCTGCTACTGTCTATTATCTATCCTGTTGCCTAGTCACTTTACCCCTACCTATATGTACCTAGCTACCTCAATTACCTCGTATCCCTGCACATCGACTTGATACTTGGACTCCCTGCATATAGCCATGTTATTACCTGGTACTCCCTGTATATAGCCATGTTATTACCTGGTACTGCCTGTATATAGCCATGTTATTACCTGGTACTGCCTGTATATAGCAATGTTATTACCTGGTACTCCCTGTATATAGCCATGTTATTACCTGGTACTCCCTGCATATAGCCATGTTATTACCTGGTACTCCCTGTATATAGCCATGTTATTACCTGGTACTTCCTGTATATAGCCATGTTATTACCTGGTACTCCCTGTATATAGCCATGTTATTACCTGGTACTCCCTGTATATAGCCATGTTATTACCTGGTACTTCCTGTATATAGCCATGTTATTTTTTACATCGTTATTATTATTTGTGTATATTTATTCCTCATGTCACTATTTCTATTTTTTTATATTTAACTCTGCGTTGTTGGAAAAGGACCCGTCAGTCAGCATTTCACTGTTGTTTACAAAGCATGTGACAAATAACGTTTAATTAGATTCTACCCTGTCAATTATCAAACGATGACACCCTTGTAAGCCTCAGTGACCAAATCCACCCTGGTATAAATGACCATGCTTGAGGAGGTGTGTGGGCATGTGTCATGTGTTCAGTCCCACGTGAGCAGGACATGTAGAAGCTACAGGAAGACTGAGTGGCTATGAATAGCACTTGGTGATGGATTGAATCCACATTGACAGGAAATTGGTTTCTCCCCAGGGCTCAAAGATCCCCTCTACACCCAGTTTTTTTACTACACTAGGTAAAGAAAATACCCTCCTGAGTGGCGCAGCGGTCTAAGGCACTGCATCTCAGTGCTTGGGGCGTCACTACAGACCCCCTGGTTCGATTCCAGGCTGTATCACAACCGGCCGTGATTGGGAGTCCTGTAGGGCGGCGCACAATTTGCCCATCGTCCTGGTTTGGCCGGTGTAGGCCGTCATTGTAAATAAGAATGTGTTCTTAACTCACTTGCCTAGTTAAATAAAGGTTTAAAAAAATACCCTGCTTGCTCAACTACCGGTTTCTGGGAAAACAAACTTTTTTGCTGAGTTTGCACGCTCAAAGTCACAATCTGAAACCGTCCATGTTCTAGAGTTTCTGATTGTTATATCAAGATAGCAATGCATTGACTTTCATATTTGTGGAGGTAATGTTTTCTTTGGGAATTTTATACAGTAAACAGTACACTGAATAAGGAGTACTCCTCTATGATAAAGTAAACAGAACACTGAATAAGGAGTACTCCTCTATGATAAAGTAAACAGTACACTGAATAAGGAGTACTCCTCTATGATAAAGTAAACAGTACACTGAATAAGGAGTACTCCTCTATGATACAGTAAACAGAACACTGAATAAGGAGTACTCCTCTATGATAAAGTAAACAGAACACTGAATAAGGAGTACTCCTCTATGTGATGTATTTGACACCACCCTGAATATCATGTACTATAGGTTACAATAGCACATACTATTCATACATAAAAGCATTTGGTGTAGCCTGCATGTAATGTACTCTGAATCAAGAAGAACAATCACTATATATCAAGAGGAAAACCATATCAACGGTTTCATTTGAGGGCTGATATTTTCAACAATGTACATGACATGAATAAAGTGAAGGGGAAAAGCCTGCAAGCCCAATATTTATTTGCTGTTTGAATCTTAAACTCAATTGTGCCATTACATAACTTGAATAACAAAAGATACATTCAGGGGGACATTTGCAGGTTCACAAAGCTGACACTCTGCCCAGACCAACGGTTGCCCTAGAAAAATAGGAACACGCTGAACTGGTTGGTCATGGCCAGAGACCTCCCTGGTGCTTTGGGACAATCTCTGCAGTTTATACTGATAAGTAATTATCAGAACAGAATACTGTTCAAAAGAGCTATAATTATATTACTAGTTAAGTTCTGTTCATGTATGTAGGCCTAAAGCTAAACCATATAACAACAATAAGTATCCTAACCATATTTATTCAAAGTATTTATGTATTCAATGTAGGCCTATGTTTGTTTTACTCAGTCATCTAAGAAACTTCCAGTTAGTAGGCCTAATTTTCCATCAGTTCACAACCTTTACAATCACGTGTTCATTGTTAAGCGTTTCTTGTTTTCTATTGGTTGAGATTATTGGTGGCTAATTGTCAGGTGGGTGTTTTTACTGAGCTAAATAGCTCATTTAGAGCTGTGTTTACACGGGCAGCCTAATTCTGATATTTTGCCTAATTATTGGCAAAAGATCTGATCGGTCAAAAGACCAATTAGTGCAAAAAAGCTCCGAATTGAGTTGGCTGTATAAATGCAGCATTCTTGTGCCAGTTCTGTGTTCTGGTTTATGTATTTTAACCGGAGTGTTCCCTGGGTGTGTTTTCAGCTACCAATGGTTTGTAGTTATGTATGGTTTAACTTTCTCTGCAGTTTTTAAATAAATCTAAAATAAAACGAACAACTTTATTCGCAGTAATTGTTTTAAGCGTTTGATGTGGTTTCACATGCTGCCTGTAACAGGAGTCACGTATCATTCCTTGTCAATCTTCTTTGGACCTTGCGTAAAATTGCGCAAAATACGGCAATTTATGCGCCTTTTACGGTCGAATGTAAACACCACGGTTCTCTCGCTCCTCCCTCCCGACCCTCCCCCAATTCCCTCCACTCCCTCTTCATAGAACCTAATAAGTGATAAACTCCGGGACAGAAAATGGCGACGGCGGGGAGCCGGACCTCGTCGTCGGGAATATATGAGTCGAATAACAGCACAAACGTTGAAAGCGGTCCTCAGGGAAACTCAAGCACCCCTAGTCTTCCAAGCAGTCCCGGTAAGGCGAAGAGTAGTACCGGGGAAAACTCACAATGGAGACGTAAAGATCTACGCAAAGTCCGAAGTGTGGATCTGGATAAACCTGAGTCGCTGCTCCTATCTCCGGAGACTGGGACTGCTCCGATATCAGCGCAGCTGCACTTCTTGTCCATTTCCTCGCCTGGTGCGGTCCAGGCTACTTTACTACAGAAAACTCCCCACATTCAGCAGAGCAACTCACTAACTGACCACCCTCTCTCGGATAAAACGACTAATAGTTTGTCTACAGCCGCTCAGGAATTGTTGAACACTTCTTTCAAAAACAGCAGCGACCATCTCAGTCCCGATAATGGTGCAACCGTAACTTCAATAGAAGTTAGCGCTTCACAAAATAGGTAAGATTTACATACAAGATTGGCTCTCAGTGCATGGATTTTTTGATGATCATGGATACTTTTCATCTTGTTGGTTGGATTCTGTCAGTTGCAGACATATAGCTAGTTACTTTGTTGCACACTTTCATATTCATTTGTGAGATTTCCTCATCTTGGCGCACGTTTCTATCAGTTTTTGAAACTTGCAATATAGCGATTTATGAAATGCAAGTGCGTGTTTACTGTGAAGCATGATTTGTTTATGACAGTAAAACCTCTTTATTGGTTTATAAATCATTAATTAATCATTGTTATGGTTCTTTATGTAGGCGTTTTCAAAAAAAAAAAAGTCCAGAGAATTCAAGGTCGGAAATTCTCCAACTCGTATCATGTAGAAGGACCTTTTGTATAGGCGATGTGTAATTTGGAAGTAGAGTCAAAAGTATCTATTTACAGATGTGCCACAGTCAGCAGCACTAGGTTGCACTACCAATATGTTTTCTGAGAGTAAGAGATTTAAATGTCATCACATTACACAGATAAAAACATATGTGAAAAGCAGCCAATATTTTTAACGGAATTGTTTTAATATAAAACTTGTCACGGTGAAAAAAAAATGCTGTGTGACAACCTCAGATTTACAGTAGGTCAAGTGCTTCAAGCAGGTATCCCAAATTCGGCTGTTTTTCCATTTATAGAACATCCTTTGCTATGCAATGTTCTACCATTCAAATGAATTTGTTGTCCTGTGTACTGTGAACACACACACAGTTTTGTAATGGTTGCTATTAAAAATCAGCAAACTTCTATGTATTTCCTTTTGTCAGTAGTGTTTAACAATCAACATCTTAGTGTCCATTATGGTTCAAGGGGAGGGGGTTCTACTAAACTAACGTGGAATTGTTTTAAATGGTCATACCATGAATCATTTAGCTATTTGATTTAGAATTTTAGGACCCCTGTAGGTATCAAACAAAATATTTAAAATGCATTTGATCAAATATTTAATCTTGCCTTTACTACTATAGCCCATAGAAACGCATTGAATAACACATTCATAAATGGCAAAACAGACAGTCAAAAAATGAAATCATAAGGTTTTGAAGTATCTGTCCTATGTCTAGAAGATATAAGAAAACTCAGGAAATATTTTAGTTTTTTGGACACATATTTAACCACCATCGTGAGAGTCTCCCCTTTCCATAATGGGGTCATATTAGTGTGTAGCCCAAACGGTTCGGACGCTACAGACAGAAGTTGACACATCGGCGGTACCGATTTCGGACGAGTCCCGTGGGGGTCGTTGACCAAAACGGAGAACACCATCGTGGTGGTCATAGTGAGTAGGCCAAACCATTCAGATGTTAGAGACATTTTCGTGTGAAGAACGATTTTCGTGATGTCTCCTGGTCTGACAAACAGCGCTGTTAAAACTGACAGATTTTGATGGGGATCTTTGTATTATGTTAATTAGATTGACGCATGGGTGCATCAATAGACTCTTAAGGATTAATGAGTGACACAGGCTGTGTATTGACAGGCAGCCCAATTCTGATATTTTTTCCACTAATTGGTCTTTTGACCAATCACATCAGATCTTTTCACATCTGCTCTTTTTCAGAGCTGATCTGATTGGTCAAAAGACCTATTAGTGGAAAAAAGATCAGACGTGGTCTGCCTGTCTAAACACAGCCATATAGTGCAAAGATCAGTGAACATAATCACGTGAGAAATTCAGAAGTCGCCCGGGATGAATGACAGCTTTTTAGAAAAGAAAGATTGTGAGATGAGAATTTGTTGCAACGTGAGACGTTGGCTTTTGGAACTGTACAGATAATGAAAGATGAATAGGATGTTGAAAGCTAAAGAAATGGATTGAAAGAGAGCTGGATTCCTTTGTGGCGTTTCTTGTCCGGGATAATGGGCTAAGGCAAACCATCAGTATCCCCTCACCGCACAAAGGTAGAATTCCAACAAACAACTGAACACCATTTACAGAAGACCCACTGTTGGACCTCAGAGGCCCAAGCCCCTTTCTGTACACAATAGTTTACCTGGGCCTCCCGAGTGGCACAGTAGCTGTGCCACTAGAGATCCTGGTTCGAGTCCAGGCTCTGTCGCAGCCAGCCGCGACCGGGAGACCCATGGAACGGCGCACAATTGGCCCAGCGTCGTCCAGGTTAGGGGAGGGTTTGGCCGGCAGGGATGTTCTTGTCCCATCGCGTTTCCTCCGACACGTTGGTACGGCTGGCTTCCGGGTTAAGCGTGCATTGTGGCAAGAAGCAGTGCGGATCGGTTGGGTTGTGTTTCGGAGGACGCACGGCTCTCGACCTTTGCCTCTCCCGTGTCCGTACGGGAGTTGCAGCGATGGGACAAGGACTGTAACTACCAATTGGATACCACGAAAAGGGGGTAAAATACCCCAAAAAATATAGTTTCCCGGTTAAACTTTAGTCCTCTCTCCACTGATCCTTAGGCCAACACAATGAAATATAGAGACAATTATGAATGTTAAGTATTTATTATGACCTTTTACATTTAGTGGAGCAAGACATCACAAGCCAAACCCATAATTAGCATATTATTTTTCAGTGAGGCATCATCATTTTGTCAATGGCTTGCAGGGACTTGCATTACAGAAAGCATACAAGTAAACACAATCCATATCAGATATTTTATTACACTTAAAAACTGATGAATGCTGAAGAAGTTGAGTCAAATATCCTAGTCATGGGTTTGTCAGAGTTTACATACATACACTACATGACCAAAGTATGTGGACACCTGCTCATCGAACATCTCATTCCAAAATCATGGGCATTAATATGGAGTTGGTCCCCCCTTTGCTGCTATAACAGCCTCCACTCCTCTGGGAAGGCTTTCCACTAGGTGTTGGAACATTGCTGCCTGGACTTGCTTTTATTCAGCCGCAAGCATTAGTGAGGTCGGGCACTGATGTTGGGCGATTAGGCCTGGCTCGCAGTCGGCGTTCCAATTCATCCCAAAGGTGTTAGATGGGGTTGAGGTCAATGCTCTGTGCAGGCCAGTCAAGTTCTTCCACACTGATCTCGACAAAGCATTTCTGTATGGACCTCGCTTTGTGCACGGGGGCATTGTCATGCTGAAACAGGAAAGGGCCTTCCCCAAACTGTTGCCACAAAGTTGGAAGCACAGAATCGTCTAGAATGTCATTGTATGCTGTAGCATTAAGATTTCCCTTCACTGGAACAAAGGGGCCTAGCCAGAACCATGAAAAACAGCTCCAGACCATTATTCCTCCTCCACCAAACTTTACAGTTGGCACTATGCATTGCGGCAGGTAGCGTTCTCTTGGCAGCCAGATTCGTCTGTCGGACTGCCAGATGGTGAAGCGTGATTCATCACTCCAGAGAACGCATTTCCACTGCTACAGAGTCCAATGGCAGCGAGCTTTACACCACTGCAGCCAACGCTTGGCATTGCGCATGGTGATCTTAGGCTTGTATGCTCCTGACGAACAGTTCTTGTGCTGACGTTGCTTCCAGAGGCAGTTTGGAACTCGGTAGTGAGTGTTGCAACCGAGCACAGACGATTTTTCCTACCACTTCGCGGCTGAGCTGTTGTTGCTCCTAGACATTTCCACTTCACAATAACAGCACTTACAGTTGACCGGGGCAGCTCTAGCACGGCAGACATTTGACAAACTGATTTGCTGGAAAGGTGGCATCCTATGACGGTGCCACTTTGAAAGTCACTGAGCTCTTCAGTACGGGCCATTCTACTGCAGATGTTTGTCTATGGAGATTGCGTGGCTGTGTGCTCGATTTTTATACACCTGTCAGTAATGGCCGTGGCTGAAATAGCTGAATCCACTAATTTGAAGGGGTGTCCACATACCTTTCTGTAGATATAGTGTAGTTTCAATATTAGCCATAAGTAAGCTAATGCTCAGGCTAATGCCTTTAGGGGTCCACATCCTATTTAAATGCTCCAGCTGGACATGTTGCATGCTTTCAAGGAAGGCTGGTGTGTTGTACTCCCCCCCCCAACACTCACGTATTGTAGAAGCTACATGGTGTTTTTGAGTCAGATAAAGCGAAACGCCTCAGTTTGCGTCAGCACACTGAATCACTCACTGACATGTTGCCTAAGGAATATCAAAGAGCGTCACTGGTTTTTGTGGAATTATTCACAGCTGTTTTTTCCTCCCTAAACAACCCTTGCAGGTAGACGCTGTCATGAGCCATCCGACAGGTGTTGCCGACGTTTCGAAAAGCAGGTGTGTGAAGCGCTGTAGTGTTTCACTCCACAGAACCTTGTCTGTTATGCTACAGTTGTCTTCCTGACGAGCGATCAAACGAGGGTTTAGTCAAACGTCTCTTTCTCCTCTGGTTGACACGGTTTCTTTAGGGGTTAAATCATTCAAATGCCTGGATTGCCTCTCTTCTGAAGACTTCCCTTGCTATCCGCAGTGATGGTTACACATTAAGGTCAGAAGTTTCTTTGAACTCTATTTCTATGCTTCAGACTAACTACAGGGAAGACTCGACTCAACACTGAATGTCTCATGTCTCGCAAGGCCCTTACTTAAAGATGAACTATGCAGAAATCGCTCCGCCATTTCCTGGTTGCTGAAATTCTAATAGTTCGCTTCATTTCAGTTTGTGACAAAACAAGCAATATTTAATGTAGAGAATCATTGTACCATCTAAACCGCTGTGAAATATATTTTCAATAACCAAAAATATTGTATTTTCCAGCTGTTTGAAGCTGGTGTACAAAACCGAAAGTAAAAGATGCAAAAACTAAACTTATGAACAGGAAGCATAGAAATAGTGCACATAGAACAGATCTACTGCTTCTTAGAATTGTTTTCAATGAGAATGACAGATCTATAACTCACATTTCTATGAATTTGGTCAGGTCGCCCAAAAAGTTACATATTACAGCTTTAATTTATAGAGGCCTAATCAAAGTTAGTATCTGAGGGAGATGATATAATGGTAGGTACAGTATTGTGGATGTGGCCTACCTTTTTGAGGAGTTACATGGCTTCACCGTGTGTATGTTGTATTATTTATCCAGTTGGTGCCCTACGGATCCTGTCTACATTGTGAGGTTGAAGTCAAATGGAGGAGGGAAGCTATCACTGCCTAGGGCCAGAACATCCCCCAACCACATCCTAAGCAGGTCACTCAAACAAGAAAAGCTGCACCTCAATTGGCTTTTCGTCCATATTTTCTCTCAGCTTAGTCATTTTTTAAAGTTATTGGTGCTCTTTCTTGGCTCTGTGGTATGTTTACAATGAAACTGGACACAATTCACCAGGGCCTTAACCTCAACTGACCAGTTGGCACATGAAAGGCTGATGATAGTGGAACCTGACTATTGTGCTTTTTGTTTTTGAAGGACAGAAGTTTCCTTTGGAAAAGAAGAAGCTGGTATGTGACCAATGGGTGTTCCCTACCCACGGGGTTCGCAATTAATTTGTTTGCATTTCCAGCGGATGTGGCAGGAGTTCTGACGTTCTGGTTTACAGTAGACCGACAGTCTGATGCAGGATAAGATATGCCCCCCTGGAAAAGAATGTCATGGCCATACCATCATGGGCTTTAGCCTTTGACATTCTCCACTTTCTGAATTTTAATGTCACGTTTCTGAATTGCATTTATTAGGCTTCGTCATTTTTATTCTGTTGGGGGGACCTTTCTGTTTGTGATAGACATGCTTATATAGTAGCCTATATATTGTACTGTAGTTGTGGTTTTGAGTAGTGTTTGTACACCTTGTTTAAACTCCTCATATCTTTGGCTGTTAGCTAGTATTCTTAACTGCACGAAACTCCTTGCTATTATCGGCAGTCTCATCAGATCAGAGGTCATTTGTGAAGCACACTTCCTTTTGGACTGCACCCCTCCCAGCAATCACAAACTAGACATTTCTGGTTCAAAAATAAGAGTTGCAAAATCCCCTCTCCATGCACTTCGCTTAGGATCCATAATTGAGAGTTTCCTGAAGTGATTTCATCTCACATTTTATTTAGCTGACGCTGCTCCAGGCTTAGGTTTCAAACACAGCTTTACTCAATTCTGTTGAGGTGGCGATGTTGAAGATTTGAAGCAATATTTGGGCTTAAGTCATATTTGTCTTCAGTCATTTTTCAGCCTGGGGGGCATTATGTCATTAACTTCTTGTTATCCTGTCATCGTGATGAATGAGTCATCGTGGCTCCAACACTGGGATGGTCACTGAACAGCTGGGGGGAGCGGCTGTTTTGGAGTCAAATTAGTAGCTGGCTAACATCTGGATGCCCAATGACTCCATGGGTGAAGTAGGGGGAAAGCCTACGTAGTACAAACCCCATGTCCCTTCAAAGAGTATGACCTCACATCATCTCAAAGACTAGCTGCGGATGTCAGTATAGTCATACAATAAAATGACACCAGCATGCGTGTGATTTATATAAAGAGCTGCAAATGCTCACTTCAGACTGTTAACCAGAAAGTCCAGGACCACGGGTAAGGTCAATGATCATCAACCAAAGTTCTAGATAGGGCCGGGCCCGGTACCAGTATTGCAAAATGTTTTCTATGTCAAAAATTTAAACACGAAGCAGACCAAACTCTTTGTTCCTTTTTAAAAACCTGCTGAATGTAAAATATTGTGTGCTATAGCTTGGAAAATACATTTGACTGGATGACAACATAATGATGTTTGTTTCCAACATTAAGGATGTTTTCCTAAAGAAGTTAAATCTGCTTCGTGTTTTGTTTCCTTGCCACGATACTAACAAGTATGGCAATACTGGTATCATCCCTGCGCTAGTTCTGGATCTTCCAAAGTCATGAAATGTTGTGAAGAAAGGACCTATGGATCAGTTCTGCTGACGCATTACAACAAAAACGGAGACCCTGTTATTACAGGGTCTTATGTATCATCCCATGTTGTTCACGTCAGCTCCTTTGACAGTGAGGGGAGAGGGGATTTTTGTGAACTAGACCAGAGGATCTCCTCTGTACGCGCTCACTGGCCAGTGTTCAATGCAGGGTGGGCAAAGTGGCGTTTGAGTGTAAAATGCGACACTTTGCTTCCCGGGGATGGAACGGAGCCTTTGGAGTCAAGGGGAGCCACCGATCTCCTCCCACCGAATTCACATGACTAGCGCCCTCACTGGGAGAGCGCCGAGTGCTTTGATGCTTTGATCTTTTCATCCAGAACTGGTTTGACTGCACCCCTATTTCCACTGCCAACTCCACCATCAAGATATGTTAAAAGGCGCAATGTTTATGTTTTGTGGCGGAGATGGCCGCAGGCAGATTGGTTTTCAGTGACTCAGCGTCGCTTTCAACATTTTAGTTTTCAGTGATTCATTTTAATCCAAGGATTGGGATTTTCCATTCTGAGATTTTTTTTGCAGAGAGACTATTGGTTTTACTACTATTTCTTTGACTGAAGTTCACATTCAATATATGGCCTAGTTTATAGTTCTTGTAGAATCTAGAGGGAAACGCGTCAATGTTTTGCAACAGTGTTTGACGCAGAGCTGTTCTAACCTCTACATTTTATAGTGATGGAGGTGACATTTTTATCACGGAAACAACATAACATTGCTTCAGACACTTGTCTCACTGATATCCATTCCATAAAACTCCTGGCCACGGTTTAAGACTTGCCTGGGTAAAAGCAAAGCTTTCATAAAGGTAACATGGCAATGTTTATAATGAGCAGTTGCTTCGGGCTGCTCCAGTCTTGAAGTATCTAAAATGCACTGTTGCTCGGCAGACCGGGGCTGGAATGCTCTCAAATTGTATTCTTCACATGCGGGTCAGAAGCCAGCTTTTGTCCTTCTCCACTCTCCAACTCCTTCTGAAAAACCCTAATGCTATTTGTGATAATTGGTATATGATTTAAGAGGGGGAGCCCATACCATTGTGTTCACAGAAAACACATACATGTCTCAAACTCTCTGTGCAGCGCTACAGCATCATCAGCATGAACGATGATTGGATGGATAATGTTTGACTGTGGTTTGTAACAGAAGTGGTGTTAATGTATAATCTTTTAAATGGATTTGGGGGGGCACATTTCTTAGTTTTAATGGTTATCTTTAACCGAGACCTTATCTGATAGCCTTTGGGTTTCCAGTGGTAATGTGTTGTTGTTCCTGTGGTCCTGCCCCAGTGGGTTGTGTGTCAGCCCTGGGCTCCTGAGGGTTGGAGGCTGGGTTTGACTGTTTTGTCTAACCAGCTTGCCTGGGCCTCTCCACGGTCACCAGAACTGGCTGTTTTAAAGCCCGGGGTTAGCTTAACACTCAGAGCTGGAGGCCGCCAACAAAAGGCCCGGATATTTCCATCCCCATTAGGCATGTGAGCAGGCCTACGGGTCCCCCTCCCAGATTCTGTTTAGTTAGCAGCAGGACGAGGCAAGCTGGAGATTACATGTGAAAAGTAAACGCATGGGTCCCTGCCTAATCAGGGCAAGATTACCAGTTAAAACAACGGGTCTCATGCAGGCCCTCCGTATACGCATTCAACACATAGCCAACATACACACAGACATTGACGTGTACACACACACACACACACACACACACACACACACACACACACACACACACACACACACACACACACACACATGCCCCTGCCCAGTCATGTGAAATCCATAGATTAGGGCCTAATGAATTCATTTCAATTGACTGATTTGCCTTATGTGAACTGTAACTCAGTAAAGTCGTTCAAATTGTAGCATGTTGCGTTTGATATTTTTGTTCAGGATATTATTGGAGTGTTCTAGAGACTTATGGGGTGAGAAGGGCTATCTTGAATGCTGATAAAAGAATGCATGGCTTGTAGTTTCGGTTGAATATTTTGAGAAGATCGGGTCAAGGACACCTAAATATTGACCAGTGCCTCTGACGGTTAGCTGCCAAGCGCCTAACAGCCTTGTGTTCATGTATTGCTCCACTCTTTTCTTCTGGAAATGTGCTAATGTATGGTGGCAGAGAAAACAAACAAGTTGTGCCATCTCTGTTCCTCCCAAAGCAGTTTAGCGCCAAATAACTTCAAATGACCATTTATGCATCGTATGATTTATGCATTGTATGAGGACCTCGCTTTGAATTTGCTGTGTTAAAATGACGGCCCCTAGCTGGCATGTTCAGCGCTCCCATTTGCTATAGCCGAAGCTGTTTTTGGAAGGGCTTAGAAATGTTTACTTAGCCACGCCTTTCTTCCACAGTACGTTCATCCTGGCAGCTGCCTTGGCCTCCACACACTCCCACAGGGTCACTGTTCCACACTTGTTTTCCTTTACTCTTTCTTTGTGCTTTTTTCAGGTCAAGTTGTTTTGTTTCAAGCAATGTTTCCCCAAGCAGCTGAAAACGCTGGCTTGTGCCTGGCTGAATGTAGCCCTATTAATCTTTTTTGCCCTCATCTGAGTATCCCTGCCTTTGACGACAGCGAGGGTAGCACTTTTATTCAACTATCCATGAGTCTCGGAAGAGATTACATCAGTGGAGGCTGCTGAGGGGAGGACGGCTCTTAATAATGGCTGGAACTGAGCCAATGGAATGGCATCAAACACATGGAAACCATGGAAACCATGGCTTATTTGATACCATTCCACTGATTCAGCTCCAGCCATAACCACAAGCCTGTTCTCCCCAATTAAGGTGCCACCAACATTTAAACATTTTTACATTTTAGTAATTTAGCAGACGCTCTTATCCAGAGCGACTTACAGTTAGTAAGTGCATACATTTTCATACTGGCCCCCCGTGGGAAACGAACCCACAATCCTGGCGTTGCAAGCGCCATGCTCTACCAACTGAGCTACACGGGACTAACCTCCTGTGGATTACGTGTGTTGTCGGAGGCTCTTGTTAGCGAGATGCTAGCTTGTCTCCTGATGGAGCTCTTGCCTGGTAGTCTAGTCAAACACAACCTCTCTAACCCTAACCCTCTGACTGTCAGCTCCACAGCTTTGGCTCAACATGCTGCTCTGACTTCACTAATGTGGTTTGTTTGCTCTGTTTTGATGTCTAGTGTCTCACACTTAATGTTGTGGCAGCGCCAAAGCGCACCTTTTCTGGAACTCTTGTTGCTAGCTGTCAAAATGCCGACACCGAAAGCGACGTCCAACTGATATTTTGCAATGATGTTCTTAGTTAGGCTGAAGGGCTATTTGATCACTGAATAAAAATACTTCAGCGCCATGTACCTATAAAAATATGAGCTAAATGTGATTGTATGAAAATATCCGAGGCAGGAATAGCCAGATGCACTTTCTAATGTCCTAGCCGTAGCCAACAAAAACATTTTGGATGGGGAGAGAACTAGGCAGTTCTACTACAGTGCCAACTTTGCATATTGCTCTCTTTCTTTCTCCCTCTCTCTTTCTTGCTCTCGCTCTTTCTTTCTTTCTCTCTTTCTTCTCTCACTCTTTCTCTCACTCTTTCTCCCTCTCTCTCTTTCTTTCTCCCTCCCTCTCTCTTTCTACCACTCTCGCTTTTTTCTCTTTCTTTCTCTCTTTCTCTCCTTTCTCTCTCCCTATTTCTCTCTCTCTTTCTCCCTCTCGCTCTCTGTCTTTCTCTCTGTCTTTCTCTCTCTCGCTCTCGCTTTCTCTTTCTACCTCTCTCTTCTTTCTCTCGCTCTTTCTCTGTCTATCTCTCTCTCCTTTCTCCCTCCCTCTCTCTTTCTCTCGCTCTCTTTCTCTCGCTCTCTTTCTCTCGCTCTCTTTCTCTCTCTCCCTCTTTCTCTCGCTCCCTCTCTTTCTCTCTCTCCCTCTCTTTCTTTCTCCCTCTCTCTCCCTCTCTTCTCTCTTCCTCTTTCTCTCGCTCTCTCTCACTCGCTCTTTCTCTCTCTTTCTCCCTCTTTCTCTCTCCCTCTCTCTTTCTTCCTCTCTCTTTCTCCCTCTTTCTCTCTCCCCTTTCTCTCGCTCTCTTTCTCTCTTTCTCTCGCTCTCTTTCTCCCTCGCTCTCTCTGTCTTTCTCTCTTTCTTTCTCCTGCTCTCACTTTCTCTTTCTACCTCTCTTTCTCTCTCTTCTTTCTCCCTCTTTCTCTCTCTCTTTCTCTCTCCGTCTCGCTCGCTCTTTCTCCCTCTCTTCTCTCTTCCTCTTTCTCGCTCTTTCTCTTTCTCCCTCTCTCTCCCTCTATTTCTTTCTCCCTCTCTCGCCCTCTCTTTCTCTCTCCCTCCCTCTATTTCTTTCTCCCTCTCTTCTCTCTTCCTCTTTCTCTCTCCCTATTTCTCTCTTTCTCTCTGTCTTTCTCTCTCCTTCTCTCTTTCTCCCTCTTTCTCTCTCCCTCTCTCTTTATTCCTCTCTTCTCTTTCTCTCTCTCTCCCTATTTCTCTTTCTCGCGCTTTCTCTCTTTCTCTCTCCTCTCTTTCTCTCTCCTCTCTTTCTCTCGCTCTCTTTCTTTCTCTCTTTCTCTTTCTCCCGCTCTCGCTTTCTCTCTCTCTGTCTTTCTCTGTCTCTGTCTTTCTCTCTCTTTGTCATTCTCTCTCTCTCGGTCTTTCTCTCTCTCGGTCTTTCTCTCTCTCTCTTTCTCCCGCTCTCGCTTTCTCTTTCTCCCTCTTTCTCTCTCTCTTTCTGTCTCTCTCTCTCTTTCTACCACTCTCGCTTTTTTCTCTTTCTCTCTCTCTCTTCTTTCTCCCTCTTTCTCTCCCTATTTCTCTCTTTCTCTCTTTCTGTCTTTCTACCGCTCTTGCTTTTCTCTCTCTTTCTATCTCTCTTTCTCTCTCTTTCGCTCGCTCTCGCTCTCTTCCTCTTGCTCTTTCTCTCTTTCTCTCGCTCTCTTTCTCTCTCTCTCTCTCCCCCTCTTTCCCTCTCTCTCTTTCTCTCTCCCTCCCTCTATTTCTTTCTCCCTCCCTCTCTTTCTCTCTCCCTCCCTCTATTTCTTTCTCCCTCTCCCTCTCTTTCTCCCTCTCTTTCTCCCTCTCTTTCTCTTTCTCTCTCCCTATTTCTCTCTTTCTCTGTCATTCTCTCTCCTGCTCTCTTTCTCTCGCTCTTTCTCTCGCTCTCGATCTTTCTCTCTCTCTCTCCCTATTTCTCTTTCTCTCTCCTCTTTCTCTCGCTCTCTTTCTTTCTTTCTCTCGCTCTGTCTTTCTCGCTCTCTTTCTCCCTCTTTCTCTCTCCCTCCCTCTCTTTCTCTCTCCCTCCCTCTTTCTTTCTCCCTCTCTTCTCTCTCTCCCTCTCTTTCTCTCTCCCTCCCTCTTTCTTTCTCCCTCTCTTCTCTCTTTCTCTCGCTCTTTCTTTCTCTCCCTATTTCTCTCTCTCTTTCTCTCACTCTTTCTCTTTCTCTCTTTCTCCCTCTTTCTCTCTTTCTCCCTCTTTCTCTCTCCCTCCCTCTCTTTCTCTCTCCCTCTCTTCTCTTTCTTTCTCTCTGCTCTCTTTCTCCCTCTTTCTCTCTCCCTCCCTCTCCCTCCCTCCCTCTCTTTCTCTCTCGCTCTCTTTCTCTCTCGCTCTCTTTCTCTCGCTCTTTCTCGCTCTCTTTCTCTCTCCTCTCTTTCTCTCGCTCTCTTTCTCCTTCTCTCTCCCTATTTCTCTTTCTCGCTCTCTCTCTTTCTCGCTCTCTCTTTCTCGCTCTCTCTTTCTCTCGTTCTCTCTCTTTCTCTCACTCTTTCTATTTATCACTCTTTCTTTCTCCCTCTTTCACCCTCTTTCTCTTTCTCTCTCGCTCTCTTTCTATTTATCTCTCTCTTTTTCTCCCTCTTTTTCTTTCTACCGCTCTCACTTTTTTTTCTCTCTTTCTCTTCTTTCTCTCTTGCTCTCTTTCTCTCTCGCTCTTTCGCTCGCTCTCTTTCTTCTCTCTTTCTCCCTCCCTCTCTTCCTCTTTCTCTCTCTCCCTATTTCTCTCGCTTTCTCCCTCTCTTTCTTTCTACCGCTCTCGCTTTTTTCTCTCTCTTTCTCCTTCACTCTCTCTCCCTATTTCTCTTTCTCTCTCTTTCTCCCTCTTTCTCCCTCTCTTTCTCCCTCCCTCTCTCGCTCTCTCTCTTTCTCTCACTCTCTCTTTAGTAGTGCTGGGGGAGAGGCCATGCATGTGATTCTCTGGGCAGATTTGGCCCAGATTTTCTCATGACTTGAGTCGCTCTCACATGTGACTGGGGAGGGCCCGCTGAAACCCTGTGAAATGCGCTGTTGCCTCTGCTCACAGTGGGGACGGATGAGTGGAGCAAGAGAACGTAAGAAAGAGTGATAGTTAGAGGGTAGGGGGGTTCTTGCTTTTTGTGTTTAGACATTGTAGAGGAAGAGGTGCTTTCATCATGTACCCCCTATGGGCCCTGTGGTTCACCATGTACCCCCTATGGGCCCTGTGGTTCACCATGTACCCCCTATGGGCCCTGTGGTTCACCATGTACCCCCTATGGGCCCTGTGGTTCACCATGTACCCCCTATGGGCCCTGTGGTTCACCATGTACCCCCTATGGGCCCTGTGGTTCACCATGTACCCCCTATGGGCCCTGTGGTTCACCATGTACCCCCTATGGGCCCTGTGGTTCACCATGTACCCCCTATGGGCCCTGTGGTTCACCATGTACCCCCTATGGGCCCTGTGGTTCATCATCTACCCCCTATGGGCCCTGTGGTTCACCATGTACCCCCTATGGGCCCTGTGGTTCATCATGTACTCCCTATGGGCCATGGGCCAACACCATTGTTTTCCCCCCTGTCAGCTTGCATCACCAGCGAGGATCCTGATGTGCACGAAGACAGCGGCTCCAAACATCATCTCTGAGAGAGGCCAGCTCATGACTGCAGCAGCCAGTATCTCATCCAATATGAATGAGGCAAAGTCATGGACAGTTCATGAACTACATCTACAGACTCCCATGCTAGCTACACTGCTGTACAAACAGTTGTCCAGCTCTAGCCTAAGAGTGCTCTCACTGTAATATCCCAGGAACAGTGTCCTAGGGAGAAATGCCGGGGCTGGAAATGGCACCACCTTTAGTTTAGCATGGTGAGACTGTGACACTACCATACTTGGATGTCAAGATTGTAAACGGTGGATGAATGGACTGTCTTATAACTCATTTTGAGTTATATCAGGTTTACACAGTTTGAAAAAGAACATTTCCAGTCTGTCTGTCCAACAGCTGGCCAGAGGGTTGAAGAGTTAAGGTCGATGTCGGTCCAATAAGAAAACGGCAATAAAACCAAAAGCCTTTGATATTCGCAGAACACGGCATGTGTTTTTACGAACTTTGTTCCACTTATGTGTCTGGTGAAAGTATTTATTAACTTGGGGAAATCACCTGTGTCTGCTAAGTTTCCACTCTACTCTGTTCTGAGGCAG
This sequence comes from Coregonus lavaretus, assembly GCF_964263955.1. NCBI lineage: Eukaryota > Metazoa > Chordata > Actinopteri > Salmoniformes > Salmonidae > Coregonus > Coregonus lavaretus. The sequence continues at coordinate 72,744,643 of NC_139991.1, forward strand.
CAGAGTGAATATGTAACACCTGCCTTGTTTGCAGGACAGATTGATAAGATCAGCTGTGTACTTTAACTCCTCTAGGACTAATACGCACGGCAGAGGAAGCTATAATACTTCTCATAAACCCAAAGTATATTTAAAGGCATGTTTTGTTTGTGAAATGGACACGAAAGTGGGACTACACTGTGTAACATTGAACAATGAAACCATGGAGTGTTATTAGAAATACATTGTTTTTGACCACTTTAGACCATGTTTGGCCCTCAAAAGTGCATCCAGCACAGGTTTCTTTGGTGGTTGTGTTTACATATGTCTAGAATGTTCCAGAGACCTTGAGATTGGCGTCTTTTAGCATTGGAGAAGTAACATCAGTTGAAAGAACTGATGATGTCATGGCTAATAGTTCTCAGTGGCTTGGGTTTATGTGTGTTCTATGTCATCAGGAGCCGCGTTGAATGCTTTTCCAGCTAGGGAATGGCTAATTTTCCATAGTTCCTCTCTTTGCAGCTGCCGTAGGGATGTCTTCAATTGTGTCCTATACCTGCCTTTGACACATGCATTGGGATTGGTCAAGCCTCGGTTCAAAAAGGGAGAGCGAGATTAAGCCCACCCCTCCTCTCCTAAAAGCAGTATTCATTCTTCCTCATCCTCCCCCCCTTTCTTCCCCCTTCCTCCTCCTCCCTGGAGGCCTTGCTCCACTTCCAGCGCGTTGGCTAGTGGGACATTAATGGAGTATTTGCTCGTTGGGGCACTGTGCACAGTCGCACTGACACACTGGGGGGGAAGAGAGCCCTGGTGGGGGGGGGTGAGAGGATGTGTGCAAGGATAGGAACACCTCAACTCTCACCAACCAACCAAGCCTTTTCAGCTCAGTGTTGATTTATGCTGCAGAAGTGAAGCATTTTTTTTTCTCTGGAAAATAAAGTTGTTGGATTTGGAAATGTTTTTTTGTTTGTTTTTTTCCCCTGAAAGTAGTCTGGTTTGTGATGAGGATCTGGTGTAAGAATGGGAGGCACCAGCAGTCCTATTGGCCTGGTTTTGTGGGTTGATAAGTGTTGAGGGCTCCGGGAGAGGTTAGTGGGGCTTCCCCCGCTCAGAGAGGGAAGGTGGGGAGATGGTGGGGTCCTGACCTCCCCCATACACCCCCACCACAGTGGGGGCCGAGCGCTCTGAATAACTCTGGGTGGGAGGAATTTCTCTGCATTCCAGCTACATTCCATAGCCAAGTAGTGGGCACTGAACTAAACAACGCGGGCACACAACCCTCCCACCTGCCTTCATCAACCACTATAGTGGTATGACACAAACAAACTGATTGTGTAGATGCTTTTTTTATATTAAATTGTTTAAGTTGATCAGACATTACATTTACATTTTAGTAATTTAGCAGACGCTCTTATCCAGAGCGACTTACAGTTAGTGAGTGCATACATTTTCATACTGGCCCCCCCGTGGGAAACGAACCCACAACCCTGGCGTTGCAAGCGCCATGCTCTACCAACTGAGCTACACGGGACTAGACATATAGCAGGCGAGACCATGTCATGTTGCCTCTACTAGCACTAGGGCTAAATTCAGCACTAGGCCTAAATTCAGAAGTTGGCTGCACTAAAATGAAGGCTTCAGATTACCTGCAAAAAAAACAACAATCTATATTCAGACTACATGTCCTGTTTTGGAAGGGATCTGTTAAGATTCATTTGAATGAGAAGACTCAAGTAGGATGCCATTAGAGATCAATAACATTTGATGGTAATTGAGGAAGACTGGTTTGAACGTGTTTTAAACCTGTCTTCCTCCATAGGCCAAAATGACAAAGTGGAGAATGTGAATCCCTGATGCATTAAGTCAGTCAGCAGCCTACATCGTATGTGATCATTAGACATTATTATTATTATGAACTAGATTTCAAAGTCAAGCCATTTCAGCTTTAGTCCAACGTTTGAACTCCGCTACCAAAATGTTGGTAAACAAACTAAATTGCTATTAAATGCGTAGACCTTTTTTAAAAAATTTTTTATTTAACCTTTATTTAACCAGGTAAGCCAGTTGAGAACAAGTTCTCATTTACAACTGCGACCTGGCCAAGATAAAGCAAAGCAGTGCGATTAAAAACAACAACACAGAGTTACATATGGGGTAAAAAAAAACATAAGGTCATAAAATACAACATAAAATATATATACAGTGTGTGCAAATGTAGCAAGTTATGGAGGTAAGGCAATAAATAGGCTATAGTGCAAAATAATTACAATTAGTATTAACACTGGAATGCTAGATGTGCAAGAGATTATGTGCAAATAGAGATACTGGGGTGCAAAAGAGCAAAATAAATAACAATATAGGGATGAGGTAGTTGGGTGGGCTAATTTCAGATGGGCTGTGTACAGGTGCAGTGATCGGTAAGGTGCTCTGACAACTGATGCTTAAAGTTAGTGAGGGAGATAAGAGTCTCCAGCTTCAGAGATTTTTGCAATTCGTTCCAGTCATTGGCAGCAGAGAACTGGAAGGAATGGCGGCCAAAGGAGGTGTTGGCTTTGGGAATGACCAGTGAGATATACCTGCTGGAGCGCAGACTACGGGTGGGTGCTGCTATGGTGACCAATGAGCTAAGATAAGGCGGGGATTTGCCTAGCAGTGATTTATAGATGGCCTGGAGCCAGTGGGTTTGACGACGAACATGTAGTGAGGACCAGCCAACAAGAGCGTACAGGTCACAGTGGTGGGTAGTGTATGGGGCTTTGGAGACAAAACGGATGGCACTGTGATAGACTACATCCAATTTGCTGAGTAGAGTGTTGGAGGCTGTTTTGTAAATGACATCGCCGAAGTCAAGGATCGGGAGGATAGTCAGTTTTACGAGGGCATGTTTGGCAGCATGAGTGAAGGAGGCTTTGTTGCGAAATAGGAAGCCGATTCTAGATTTAACTTTGCCATTGCTCAAACGTAATTGGGCATAAACTCTCAACTGTGAATTGAACATGTTTTGTTGTCCAATGAGGCGACACTGAAGTTTTCCCTCTAGGGGTGCTCTATAGCCCTAAACTATTGCCCAGAAATGACCTTATTGGACAGAAAGGGGCACACCTCCCAGAAATGACCTTATTGGACAGAAAGGGGCACACCTCCCAGTGTTGCATCACATTCGTCATGAACTCTGCTTTTACCTCTTACACTGTGACTCAGTTAGCCTCCCAATCAGGGATTTGGACCTGAACCTCTTCAGAACCAAACAGCAGGTTGAAGAGGGACAAGGTGAGAGTCTGTGCAGATGTCCTGCCACACAGGTCCGGTGTAGCTCAGTTGGTAGAGCATGGCGCTTGCAACGCCAGGGTTGTGGGTTCGATTCTCACGGGGGACCAGTACGAAAATGTATGCACTCACTAATGTAAGTCGCTCTTGATAAGAGCATCTGCTAAATTACTCAAATGTAAACTGTAATGTCCAACAGACTCTCTGCTCCAACCTCTCTATGGTTTGGGTCTTCATAAGTGGTGGCTGTTTGTTACGTCTTTAGAAAAGAAAAATCAACAATAGTATCTCTACCCAATGACACCACCACTGTCTGTGAAAAAAAAAAAAAAAAAAGCTCACAGGCAGAGAAACCTGATTTCCTGTCTTTGCGTTGGGCTCCTATTGAGGCCCTCAATCATATTTCCTCTTCCTTTCTTACCAACCCGTTATCTGAATTGACAGCGGTGGCGGTGGATGGTTTCAAACAGTCAACTTGCGAAATGCATATTTTCTAAATCTTGCGAAACGTCCCAGGTCATGCTGTTGTTTTTTTCCCCTCGCCTGCCCACAGGATCTGAAACCGAAGTGGGGAACTTCTCTTGGTGGACCAGTTTCGGTCTGTCCGACACACGTGGCAGGATATCTCCTCGGACTCTCATTTCTCCTCTCTGACCTAAGCTGCTGGTTTGTTTGCTTGCCTGAGAGGAAGTTAACGCCGAAGACGCAGACCTTCAACACAACTTTTGAAGTGTCCCTTCAGCTCACCAAGTGTCCCTTCTCATGTTCGTCTAGGTCAGACGGGCCGTTTTGCTTGTTGGAATGAATAAGATTGATAGGGCTTAATTTTTCCCTCCATTTTCTTTTCAATCAATATGTCAACGAGGTTGTTCCCTGGCCCTCTTGTTTCCCTAGAGAAAGGGGCTTGTGATGGATACCCCCCTTCCCCCCCACACAGTCCCAGGCAGCTCTAGATGGAGGGGAATATCTGTCGGCACTGGGCAGGCTACCTGATGCTGAAGCTAACATTCAGTGTAGGGCCGGGATGATACCAGTATTGCCATACTCGTTAGTATCGTGGCAAGGGAACAAAACATGAAGGGGATTCAACTTCTTTTAGAAAAACATCCCTAATGTTGGAAAAGAACATCATTATGTTTGCATCCAGATTCACATTATTTATTTTCCAATCTATAGCACGCAATATTTTACGTTCAGCAGGTTTTTAAAGGACCAAAGAGTTGAGTCTGCTTCATGTTTTCATTTTTGCCATGGAAATAATATTGCGATACTAGTATTGTCACAGCACTAATTCAGTCAGCAGAATTCCATTTTATTTCCACTTAAAACGCCTCTGTCAGGTTGCTTAGTCTCATGACTTGGCAAGTTGTTGTGGGGATTGCCCTTTTCAGTTCTGTTTCTGCCATCTAACCAGTTCACTTCTGTTGGTTCCTAATAGTAGAAATATTGTCAACATTTATTGGTCTCTCCAGGAGATTTCTCCCAGGATCAGTTGACCATTGGTTGCTCTCTAAGGGGTCTCTCAGTGGGTCTGTGGAGTTAGATCCCCCACCTCATGGTCATGATGCAAGGGGTCTCTCAGTGGGTCTGTGGAGTTAGATCCCCCACCTCATGGTCATGATGCAAGGGGTCTCTCAGTGGGTCTGTGGAGTTAGATCCCCCACCTCATGGTCATGATGCAAGGGGTCTCTCAGTGGGTCTGTGGAGTTAGATCCCCCACCTCATGGTCATGATGCAAGGGGTCTCTCAGTGGGTCTGTGGAGTTAGATCCCCCACCTCATGGTCATGATGCAAGGGGTCTCTCAGTGGGTCTGTGGAGTTAGATCCCCCACCTCATGGTCATAATGCAAGGGGTCTCTCAGTGGGTCTGTGGAGTTAGATCCCCCACCTCATGGTCATGATGCAAGGGGTCTCTCAGTGGGTCTGTGGAGTTAGATCCCCCACCTCATGGTCATGATGCAAGGGGTCTCTCAGTGGGTCTGTGGAGTTAGATCCCCCACCTCATGGTCATGATGCAAGGGGTCTCTCAGTGGGTCTGTGGAGTTAGATCCCCCACCTCATGGTCATGATGCAAGGGGTCTCTCAGTGGGTCTGTGGAGTTAGATCCCCCACCTCATGGTCATGATGCAAGGGGTCTCTCAGTGGGTCTGTGGAGTTAGATCCCCCACCTCATGGTCATGATGCAAGGGGTCTCTCAGTGGGTCTGTGGAGTTAGATCCCCCACCTCATGGTCATGATGCAAGGGGTCTCTCAGTGGGTCTGTGGAGTTAGATCCCCCCCCTCATGGTCATGATGCAAGGGGTCTCTCAGTGGGTCTGTGGAGTTAGATCCCCCCCCTCATGGTCATGATGCAAGGGGTCTCTCAGTGGGTCTGTGGAGTTAGATCCCCCCCCTCATGGTCATGATGCAAGGGGTCTCTCAGTGGGTCTGTGGAGTTAGATCCCCCACCTCATGGTCATGATGCAAGGGGTCTCTCAGTGGGTCTGTGGAGTTAGATCCCCCACCTCATGGTCATGATGCAAGGGGTCTCTCAGTGGGTCTGTGGAGTTAGATCCCCCCCCTCATGGTCATGATGCAAGGGGTCTCTCAGTGGGTCTGTGGAGTTAGATCCCCCACCTCATGGTCATGATGCAAGGGGTCTCTCAGTGGGTCTGTGGAGTTAGATCCCCCACCTCATGGTCATGATGCAAGTCAGCTGTAATAAGGCTGCAGTTAAGCTCCCCTCTTCCCCTCTACTAAAGTCACTGGGGGGCTGGGCCATAGAGTTACAGAGGCATGCTTAGTACATAGATATGGTCCTCACAGCATTAGTTATGGTTATTAATGTCAGCATTAGATTCCACTCAATATTTAGAGGTGCTGAATCTCATTGTGTCATTGATTCATTTATGGTTACGCAGAATCTGATCTTTGTCGGCCTCCCTTTCCATATGTTAGTCAGAGCAGTTGACCTTTTTGTTGCGTTGGTTAGTCAATGTGGATATGTTTCTTTCCCTTTTTTAAGTGTAACTGTTTATTTTGTCAGGCGAAATTCAATTGCTGCCTTTTTGTTTTGCCTGAAAGGTTTTGAAGTTGTTTACGGTTGTTGTTGAGTCTGCTCAGCCTTGTTTTGACCAGAAACACCAGGCTCCATCTGTCATTATCCACTGTTGGGCAGCCGTGGCTCCTCTGCAGAGGCAGGGATTGTGTGAACCGGTAACCTGAGTTTTTGGGAGCGTTGAGGCCCATGAGAAAGGGTGTGTGTGCCCAGCGAGCTTGGCCCTGTGTGTGTTTGACGCAGGCTCTGCTTACGTGGAGGTTTGAAATGGACTCCCAGCCTGCTGGCCCTTCCAAGTCCCACCTGCACAGCCCCACAATGCCCTTTTGTTCCCTGCCCACGGCCTTGTGGGATAGCTGTTATTTAAGAGGGGACAGCAACAACACCGACTCTTTTATTCAGAGGAAAGATGGTAAAACTCCTGTTATCTGGTTTCATTGTCAGTGGGGACTGAATAGACATCCCCGGTCTCTGCTAGTGGGGACTGAATAGACAGCCCCGGTCTCTGCTAGTGGGGACTGACTAGACAACCCCGGGCTCTGCTAGTGGGGACTGAATAGACAACCCCGGTCTCTGCTAGTTGGGACTGAATAGACAACCCCGGTCTCTGCTAGTGGGGACTGAATAGACAACCCCGGTCTCTGCTAGTGGGGACTGAATAGACAACCCCGGTCTCTGCTAGTGGGGACTGACTAGACAACCCCGGTCTCTGCTAGTGGGGACTGAATAGACAACCCCGGTCTCTGCTAGTGGGGACTGACTAGACAACCCCGGTCTCTGCTAGTGGGGACTGACTAGACAACCCCGGTCTCTGCTAGTGGGGACTGAATAGACAGCCCCGGTCTCTGCTAGTTGGGACTGAATAGACAACCCCGGTCTCTGCTAGTGGGGACTGAATAGACAGCCCCGGTCTCTGCTAGTGGGGACTGAATAGACAACCCCGGTCTCTGCTAGTGGGGACTGAATAGACAGCCCCGGTCTCTGCTAGTGGGGACTGAATAGACAACCCCGGTCTCTGCTAGTGGGGACTGAATAGACAACCCCGGTCTCTGCTAGTGGGGACTGACTAGACAGCCCCGGTCTCTGATAGTGGGGACTGAATAGACAACCCCGGTCTCTGATAGTGGGGACTGAATAGACAACCCCGGTCTCTGCTAGTGGGGACTGACTAGACAGCCCCGGTCTCTGCTAGTGGGGACTGACTAGACAACCCCGGTCTCTGCTAGTGGGGACTGACTAGACAGCCCCGGTCTCTGCTAGTGGGGACTGAATAGACAGCCCCGGTCTCTGCTAGTGGGGACTGAATAGACAGCCCCGGTCTCTGCTAGTGGGGACTGAATAGACAACCCCGGTCTCTGCTAGTGGGGACTGAATAGACAACCCCGGTCTCTGCTAGTGGGGACTGAATAGACAGCCCCGGTCTCTGCTAGTGGGGACTGACTAGACAACCCCGGTCTCTGCTAGTGGGGACTGACTAGACAACCCCGGTCTCTGCTAGTGGGGACTGACTAGACAACCCCGGTCTCTGCTAGTGGGGACTGAATAGACAACCCCGGTCTCTGCTAGTGGGGACTGACTAGACAACCCCGGTCTCTGCTAGTGGGGACTGAATAGACAACCCCGGTCTCTGCTAGTGGGGACTGAATAGACAGCCCCGGTCTCTGCTAGTGGGGACTGACTAGACAACCCCGGTCTCTGCTAGTGGGGACTGACTAGACAACCCCGGTCTCTGCTAGTGGGGACTGAATAGACAACCCTGGTCTCTGCTAGTGGGGACTGAATAGACAGCCCCGGTCTCTGCTAGTGGGGACTGAATAGACAGCCCCGGTCTCTGCTAGTGGGGACTGAATAGACAACCCTGGTCTCTGCTAGTGGGGACTGAATAGACAACCCCGGTCTCTGCTAGTGGGGACTGAATAGACAGCCCCGGTCTCTGCTAGTGGGGACTGAATAGACAGCCCCGGTCTCTGCTAGTGGGGACTGAATAGACAGCCCCGGTCTCTGCTAGTGGGGACTGAATAGACAGCCCCTCCAGTTGTTCTTAACTGATTTCCACACTATGCGCTTTTGCACACAAGGCTATTTTGGAAGGCTTGAGATCTGTGAAAATGAAGGAGTTGAGCTAATTTGACTTCTCTTTTCATTTGCTGGCTTGACACAAAATGGCGTGTATCTAGGAACTATGGTGCCCAAATTCGTATGTTTCTTCTCCTTAGTGAAGCTGAAGGCACTTACGCTATGCTTAACGATCACTTATACAGTACAAGGACATTTTGGAGACATGCACTGCGATCATTTTCAAAGAGCATGCCGCAGAACAGCATTGCTATCAGAGTTGTTCACAGACAGTGTAAACTTTAAGGAAAATCTACTGAAAAGGTTTGAGCAGGTGTATGTAACAACATTTTAAAGTTAATTCTCAGAAGATAACTTGTTTTGAGAGTAGTCCTAATGAACAACTAGCCCTCCAACTAGCCCGTAGAAAGCACACTAGCCCATAGGAAGCACACTAGCCCATAGGAAGCACACTAGCCCATAGGAAGCACACTAGCCCTCCCACTAGCCCATAGGAAGCACACTAGACCTCCCACTAGCCCGTAGGAAGCACACTAGACCTCCCACTAGCCCATAGGAAGCACACTAGCCCATAGGAAGCACACTAGCCCTCCCACTAGCCCATAGGAAGCACACTAGCCCATAGGAAGCACACTAGCCCATAGGAAGCACACTAGCCCATAGGAAGCACACTAGCCCTCCCACTAGCCCATAGGAAGCACACTAGCCCGTAGGAAGCACACTAGCCCGTAGGAAGCACACTAGCCCGTAGGAAGCACACTAGCCCATAGGAAGCACACTAGCCCATAGGAAGCACACTAGCCCATAGGAAGCACACTAGCCCTCCCACTAGCCCATAGGAAGCACACTAGCCCTCCCACTAGCCCATAGGAAGCACACTAGACCTCCCACTAGCCCATAGGAAGCACACTAGACCTCCCACTAGCCCATAGGAAGCACACTAGACCTCCCGCTAGCCCGTAGGAAGCACACTAGCCCGTAGGAAGCACACTAGCCCGTAGGAAGCACACTAGCCTGTAGGAAGCACACTAGCCCGTAGGAAGCACACTAGCCTGTAGGAAGCACACTAGCCCATAGGAAGCACACTAGCACTCCCACTAGCCCATAGGAAGCACACTAGCCCGTAGGAAGCACACTAGCCTGTAGGAAGCACACTAGCCCATAGGAAGCACACTAGCACTCTCACTAGCCCATAGGAAGCACACTAGCCCTCCCACTAGCCCATAGGAAGCACACTAGACCTCCCACTAGCCCATAGGAAGCACACTAGCCCTCCCACTAGCCCATAGGAAGCACACTAGCCCTCCCACTAGCCCATAGGAAGCACACTAGCCCTCCCGCTAGCCCATAGGAAGCACACTAGACCTCCCGCTAGCCCATAGGAAGCACACTAGCCCGTAGGAAGCACACTAGCCCGTAGGAAGCACACTAGCCCATAGGAAGCTCACTAGCACTCCCACTAGCCTGTAGGAAGCACACTAGCCCGTAGGAAGCACACTAGCCCATAGGAAGCACACTAGACCTCCCACTAGCCCATAGGAAGCACACTAGCCCTCCTGCTAGCCCATAGGAAGCACACTAGCCCTCCTGCTAGCCCATAGGAAGCACACTAGCCCATAGGAAGCACACTAGCCCATAGGAAGCACACTAGCACTCCCACTAGCCCATAGGAAGCACACTAGCCCGTAGGAAGCACACTAGACCTCCCACTAGCCCATAGGAAGCACACTAGCCCGTAGGAAGCACACTAGCCCGTAGGAAGCACACTAGCCTGTAGGAAGCACACTAGCCCATAGGAAGCACACTAGCACTCCCACTAGCCCATAGGAAGCACACTAGCCCGTAGGAAGCACACTAGCCTGTAGGAAGCACACTAGCCCATAGGAAGCACACTAGCCCATAGGAAGCACACTAGCACTCCCACTAGCCCATAGGAAGCACACTAGCCCGTAGGAAGCACACTAGACCTCCCACTAGCCCGTAGGAAGCACACTAGACCTCCCACTAGCCCATAGGAAGCACACTAGACCTCCCACTAGCCCATAGGAAGCACACTAGACCTCCCGCTAGCCCGTAGGAAGCACACTAGCCCGTAGGAAGCACACTAGCCCATAGGAAGCACACTAGCCTGTAGGAAGCTCACTAGCACTCCCACTAGCCCGTAGGAAGCACACTAGCCCGTAGGAAGCACACTAGCCCGTAGGAAGCACACTAGACATCCCACTAGCCCATAGGAAGAACACTAGACCTCCCACTAGCCCATAGGAAGCACACTAGCCCTCCTGCTAGCCCATAGGAAGCACACTAGCCGATAGGAAGCACACTAGACCTCCCACTAGCCCATAGGAAGCACACTAGCCCTCCTGCTAGCCCATAGGAAGCACACTAGCCCATAGGAAGCACACTAGCCCATAGGAAGCACACTAGACCTCCCACTAGCCCATAGGAAGCACACTAGACCTCCCACTAGCCCATAGGAAGCACACTAGACCTCCCACTAGCCCATAGGAAGCACACTAGCCCTCCCACTAGCCCATAGGAAGCACACTAGACCTCCCACTAGCCCATAGGAAGCACACTAGCCCTCCCACTAGCCCATAGGAAGCACACTAGCCCTCCCACTAGCCCATAGGAAGCACACTAGACCTCCCACTAGCCCATAGGAAGCACACTAGACCTCCCACTAGCCCATAGGAAGCACACTAGCCCTCCTACTAGGCCATAGGAAGCACACTAGCCCTCCCACTAGCCCATAGGAAGCACACTAGCCCTCCCACTAGCCCGTAGGAAGCACACTAGCCCTCCCACTAGCCCATAGGAAGCACACTAGCCCTCCCACTAGCCCATAGGAAGAACACTAGCCCATAGGAAGCACACTAGCCCATAGGAAGCACACTAGCCCATAGGAAGCACACTAGACCTCCCACTAGCCCATAGGAAGCACACTAGACCTCCCACTAGCCCGTAGGAAGCACACTAGCCCTCCCACTAGCCCATAGGAAGCACACTAGACCTCCCACTAGCCCGTAGGAAGCACACTAGACCTCCCACTAGCCCATAGGAAGCACACTAGCCCTCCCACTAGCCCGTAGGAAGCACACTAGCCCTCCCACTAGCCCATAGGAAGCACACTAGACCTCCCACTAGCCCATAGGAAGCACACTAGACCTCCCACAGGAAGCACACTAGCCCTCCCACTAGCCCATAGGAAGCACACTAGACCTCCCACTAGCCCATAGGAAGCACACTAGACCTCCCACTAGCCCATAGGAAGCACACTAGACCTCCCACTAGCCCATAGGAAGCACACTAGACCTCCCACTAGCCCATAGGAAGCACACTAGACCTCCCACTAGCCCATAGGAAGCACACTAGACCTCCCACTAGCCCATAGGAAGCACACTAGACCTCCCACTAGCCCATAGGAAGCACACTAGACCTCCCACTAGCCCGTAGGAAGCACACTAGACCTCCCACTAGCCCATAGGAAGCACACTAGACCTCCCACTAGCCCATAGGAAGCACACTAGACCTCCCACTAGCCCATAGGAAGCACACTAGACCTCCCACTAGCCCGTAGGAAGCACACTAGACCTCCCACTAGCCCATAGGAAGCACACTAGACCTCCCACTAGCCCATAGGAAGCACACTAGACCTCCCACTAGCCCATAGGAAGCACACTAGACCTCCCACTAGCCCATAGGAAGCACACTAGACCTCCCACTAGCCCATAGGAAGCACACTAGACCTCCCACTAGCCCGTAGGAAGCACACTAGCCCTCCCACTAGCCCATAGGAAGCACACTAGAGCCCCCCTCTGTTTGCACCCAACATGTCATCCACAGAGGAAAAGACTAAACACATGGTAGCTAAGCTGACACATTAAGGATTTTTTATCATTTTTACTTTACCCTTATTTTACCAGGTAAGTTGACTGAGAACACATTCTCAGTTACAGCAACGACCTGGGGAATAGTTACAGGGGAGATGAGGGGGTATGAATGAGCCAATTGTAAGCTGGGGATGATTAGGTGGCAATGATGGTATGAGGGCCAGATTGGGAATTTAGCCAGGACACCAGTGTTAACACACCTACTCTTACAATAAGTGCCATGGGATCTTTAGTGACCACAGAGAGTCAGGACACCCGTTTAACGTCCCATCCGAAAGACAGCACACAATACAGGGCAATGTCCCCAATCGATGTTCCCAATCACATTAAGTAATTCCACCAACAATTACAAAGCATCAACCCCACATAAACGTTAGCCCTGTAATGTTGACTTAAACCCCAGTCCACTTCCTAGTTGCTACATCTTCCGCTTCAGAGACTCTTCAGTTCTCAGAACAGGAAGACTCCTCTCTTCCTGTTCCCCGAACCAACCAACCACTTGTTATTGTCGAACCGACAGCGTTCGTTAGCTGCAGCAAGTCGAGTCCCCTATTCGATCGACCAACGGAAAAGGCCTGAAGGGGGGTATAAGCATTGATCACAGCACAATTAAAGATGGCTGGTTACCGCAGCTGGTCCTGGCCTGCGTGTGACTCCCAACGGACATGTGGGGGAGAAGCTGGACCCGCTGGGTGAGTTCTTTTCAGGCCCTTATATAGGGAATAGGGCGCCATTTCGGACGCAGTGAGGTCTGGTAAACAACTGTATCCAGTGGTGGGATCTTTCCTCTCAGAGCAAAGGCTGATATAATTGTTTTAAGGAGAGCTTTACCCTCCGACTTTAATCTTCTGACTGACGACCATAAGGTCTCAGACACCCCAATAGCATTTGCTGGCCGAGAGTACCTAGCCCAACTGAACGTAATTTGTGAACAGAGTGCGCACCGATTTTTGTAGAATCTGGTGAAAAATGTTGACAGTCAGACATCTACAATGGGTGGTCCCTAAAACACAGCGCGCTAAATGATTGGCAGACGAATGCTAGATCCACATCTGATGCAATGTGTGCGATCCTTAAGATATGTTTTGTGGGAGACTTTGAAGTTCAGTTCAGCTCCCGGTTGTGTTCGATTGATGTTTAAGCTAGTTGTGGTATTTTTTTTTGTCTGAAGATTATTGATATTGTAGTCTTCAGATCTTCCCAAATTGGAGGTCTTGAATGGTAACCGAAGTCCTTTTGTTTGTTCAAGGACTTTGTAGTTCTATGGACTTTATAGTCCTGTTTTCTATGACTCATATCAAACTGAGAATATACCTTTTTGAATTGTAAGATTTGTGAAAATGGTTCATGAACTCTATCCTTTGATAAGAGCAAGCTTCACACACGGTTGACTGGTGACCAGCCCACACCTCCAAGTCCAGCCAATGGAAAAAGACTCCAAGGTTGTGAAGCGATGAACTGACCTGACCAGAGGGGTTTGTAGGCAAACATTATTATTATATATTTTTTTTAAAGGCAAAGTGTTTGGGAGCTGAAAGGGGAGGCAGCATTGGGAGTGCAGTGAACAAGGCTGTCAGTTCCAATTCGTATGATGTACTGTAAATCTAACAGGCTCAGAGTGCTGCGTCTCCTTATCATAACATCCTCTCGTGTGAGGCGGAATATTTGTTCTGAAGCACTCTGACCCGACAGCCTTAAACACAGACGGACCAGGGGCGGGAGGAGGATTTGTTTGCTCTGGGGTTGTATGGGTGGTATACATAAGTTAACATAATACTAGTGGAGCCCCAGAGTTCACAAGACCCATGTTTAAATGCTGTTCATATGTCCTATGAATGAAATAATGTGCAGATTGTCAATATATGAAGTGTAAATAATATGGTTGTGTTTGTATGATTTTAAATGCTGTTCAAATGTCCTATGAATGAAATTAAAATGCCATGTGCCTTTATCGCCTACAATACAGTCCTCAAATGTGAATTTCCATTAAATATGGAGAAAAACATAATGGTGACGTATTCCAATCTGCTTTAATTTGCATGCTGAGAATGTGGTAACATTAGGTCAAACTTAAATATAAAATTGTCTAAATGTTCTTGAAATGTTCTGAGGACCTCCAAGACAAGGTAAAATATATATTGCGTGAACATCAATGGAATATTATGTTAAACCTAAAACAAATACAGTGGGGGAAAAAAGTATTTAGTCAGCCACCAATTGTGCAAGTTTTCCCACTTAAAAAGATGAGAGAGGCCTGTAATTTTCATCATAGGTACACGTCAACTATGACAGACAAAATGAGAAAAAGAAATCCAGAAAATCACATTGTAGGATTTTTTATGAAATTATTTGCAAATTATGGTGGAAAATAAGTATTTGGTCAATAACAAAAGTTTCTCAATACTTTGTTATATACCCTTTGTTGGCAATGACACAGGTCAAACGTTTTCTGTAAGTCTTCACAAGGTTTTCACACACTGTTGCTGGTATTTTGGCCCATTCCTCCATGCAGATCTCCTCTAGAGCAGTGATGTTTTGGGACTGTCGCTGGGCAACACAGACTTTCAACTCCCTCCAAAGATTTTCTATGGGGTTGAGATCTGGAGACTGGCTAGGCCACTCCAGGACCTTGAAATGCTTCTTACGAAGCCACTCCTTCGTTGCCCGGGCGGTATGTTTGGGATCATTGTCATGCTGAAAGACCCAGCCACGTTTCATCTTCAATGCCCTTGCTGATGGAAGGAGGTTTTCACTCAAAATCTCACGATACATGGCCCCATTCATTCTTTCCTTTACACGGATCAGTCGTCCTGGTCCCTTTGCAGAAAAACAGCCCCAAAGCATGATGTTTCCACCCCCATGCTTCACAGTAGGTATGGTGTTCTTTGGATGCAACTCAGCATTCTTTGTCCTCCAAACACGACGAGTTGAGTTTTTACCAAAAAGTTATATTTTGGTTTCATCTGACCATATGACATTCTCCCAATCCTCTTCTGGATCATCCAAATGCACTCTAGCAAACTTCAGACGGGCCTGGACATGTACTGGCTTAAGCAGGGGGACACGTCTGGCACTGCAGGATTTGAGTCCCTGGCGGCGTAGAGTGTTACTGATGGTAGGCTTTGTTACTTTGGTCCCAGCTCTCTGCAGGTCATTCACTAGGTCCCCCCGTGTGGTTCTGGGATTTTTGCTCACCGTTCTTGTGATCATTTTGACCCCACGGGGTGAGATCTTGCGTGGAGCCCCAGATCAAGGGAGATTATCAGTGGTCTTGTATGTCTTCCATTTCCTAATAATTGCTCCCACAGTTGATTTCTTTAAACCAAGCTGCTTACCTATTCCAGATTCAGTCTTCCCAGCCTGGTGCAGGTCTACAATTTTGTTTCTGGTGTCCTTTGACAGCTCTTTGGTCTTGGCCATAGTGGAGTTTGGAGCGTGACTGTTTGAGGTTGTGGACAGGTGTCTTTTATACTGATAACAAGTTCAAACAGGTGCCATTAATACAGGTAACGAGTGGAGGACAGAGGAGCCTCTTAAAGAAGTTGTTACAGGTCTGTGAGAGCCAGAAATCTTGCTTGTTTGTAGGTGACCAAATACTTATTTTCCACCATAATTTGCAAATAAATTCATTAAAAATCCTACAATGTGATTTTCAGGATATTCTTTTCTCAATTTGTCTGTCATAGTTGACGTGTACCTATGATGAAAATTACAGGCCTCTCTCATCTTTGTAAGTGGGAGAACTTGCACAATTGGTGGCTGACTAAATTCTTTTTTTCCCCACTGTATGCTATGAACGTCATAAAAACAAACGTATTTAATTCTTACGACATTGCCTGAATGTCATCACAACTGAGCATATATTGTGTTTTGGGAACCTATCTCTCTTAATGTACTCAGTGTTCCCACAACCTAATTACATATTCCGGGAATCTTTAAAGAACTCAGAAAAAGGCTGTTCTGTCAACATTCTTGCAACATCAAAGGAATGTTTTGTGCACCCTGATACAAACATTATCTGAATGTCAGCAAAACTGGACATTTTCTGTGTTTTGGGAACATACAGTATCTCTTGTCATTTCCCCACAATGTTACAATAACCTAATGAAACATTCTGGGAGCCTTTTAAAGAACAGATGAAGTGTGTTCTGGGAATGTTCTTAGAACATCAGGTGAATGTTTTTTGCACCCTAAAAGAAACGTTGTAGAATCATCCGCACAACTGGACAGTTTTTGTATTTTTGGGAACATATCTTTTATCATGTCCCCACAAGGTTCTCACCAGACTGCTCCCACAACCTAATGAAACATCCTGGGAACCTTTAAATGTATTATAGGAACATTCTTGCAATATCAGGCAAATGTTTTAAACAAACGTTCTATAATCACCAGGAATGGAACGTTTATGTGTTATGAGAACATTCGCCGCGACCTAACAAAGGTTCTGGGAACTTTCACAGAACCAATTTGGGATTGCTGGGAAAACATTACTGGTACATTTGTTATTACATTACCTGGAAACCTAGTGGCTGGTGGACCAAAAAGGTTTTCAGGCCCTGTACACGGGGTACCAGTACCAAGTCGAGGTGCAGGGGTACAAGATAATTGAGGTAGATATGTACATATACTGAACAAACATATAAACGCAACATGCAACAATTTCTAAGATTTTACTGAGTTAAAGTTCATATAAGGAAATCAGTCAATTTAAATAAATAAATTAGGCCCTAACCTATGGATTTCACGAGTGGGCAGGAGTGCAGTCAGGGGTGGGCCTTGAAGGGCATAGGCCCACCCACTGGGGAGCCAGGCCCAGCCAATCAGAATGAGTTTTTCCCCACAAAAGGGCTTTATTACAGACAGATTGACTTCTCAGCACCCCCCCTAGACGATCCCACAGGTGAAGAAGCCGGATGTGGAGGTCCTGTGGTTGTGAGGCCGGTTGGACATACTGCCAAATTCTCCAAAATGATGTTGGAGGCAGCTTATGGTAGAGAATTGAACATTAAATTATCTGGCAACAGCTCTGGTGGACATTCCTGCAGTCAGCATGTCAATTGCAAGTTCCCTCAACTTGAGACATCTGTGGCATTGTGGTGTGACAAAACTGCACATTTTAAAGTGGTATTTTATTGTCCCCAGCACAAGGTGCACCTGTGTAATGAACATACTGTTTAATCAGCTTCTTGATGTGCCACACCTTCCTCTGACACTGCCTGGTATAGAGGTCCTGGATGGCAGGGAGCTCGGTCCCAGTGACGTGCTGGGCCGTAAGCACTACACTGTAGTGCCTTGCGGTCAGATGCCAAGCAGTTGCCATATTGTCTAACTCTGCCGCTTCTGCGGTTTCTCTTTAGTCGCGACATGGAGAGTAAGGACACACTGCGTGGTCTGCAGAAGATGGAGGACCGGCCCGAGGAGCGGATGATCCGGGAGAAGCTCAAGGCCACCTGCATGCCCACCTGGAAGCACGAGTGGCTGGAGAGACGTAGCAGGAGGGGCCCGGTGGTGAGCTGCTGCAGCCTGACACACACATGCACACAGAAACAAACACACACTGAGAGACAAACGCACACACTGCTATGAACTGTATAAACATGTACGTTCACAAATACACACACACACACACACACACACACACACACAACTATCACAGATCACCACACGTATGTGCTTCGCTTACTGTGCCACACCTAACATTATAGATCCAAGCAACTCTTAAATATTCACTATGTTGATGCTTTGAAATAAGGTTTGTTTTTATGACTGAAATCTGGCAGATGAAGGGAATTGGACATTTCCAACCCTGGGCATTGCACCATTGCGTTGCACCATTGCGTTGCACCCAGTCTTTCACAGCAGACACAGATGCTGACTTCTAAATGGACCTCTAGCCCCTGACCTCTAGCCCCTGACCTCTAGCCCCTGACCTCTAGCCCCATGACCTCTAGCCCCTGACCTCTAGCCCCTGACCTCTAGCCCCTGACCTCTAGCCCCTGACCTCTAGCCCCTGACCTCTAGCCCCTGACCTCTAGCCCCTGACCTCTAGCCCCATGACCTCTAGCCCCTGACCTCTAGCCCCTGACCTCTAGCCCCTGACCTCTAGCCCCCTGACCTCTAGCCCCTGACCTCTAGCCCCTGACCTCTAGCCCCTGACCTCTAGCCCCTGACCTCTAGCCCCTGACCTCTAGCCCCATGACCTCTAGCCCCTGACCTCTAGCCCCTGACCTCTAGTCTAGGCACTCTTCTGAGAGGATTGGATAGATATATGTATTATGGTAATATAGCTACATCATGCCTTCCGATTGGCTGCATGGAAATGTCAATGCTTCCACCTTTCCAATTCTCTTAGCTCTACAGGCCCATGTTCAGTTGACGAACGTTGCCGATAGAAATGCCATGGATAGAGCCGACATGATTCCTTGTTCTACATGTCGGAGAAGCATGTTTGTTTTACATAACACAAGTCTATCTGAACTTTCCAAAACGTTGTGCCCTGCTGAACGCGCCCCAGGAGTGGCTTGGGAGTAGGGTCTAGTGGTGGATTTGACATTCAGCCACTGTAAAGGGACTCCACTGTAATTTGGCCTAACCCCAACCACATATTAACCCTCACTCCCCCTCTGTCCCTCCCTCCCCCTCTGTACCTCCTTCCCTCCCCCTCTGTCTCTCCTTCTCCCCCTCCTTCCCTCCCTCCCTGTCCCTCCTTCCCTCCCTCCCTGTCCCTCCTTCCCTCCCTCCCTGTCCCTCCTTCCCTCCCTCCCTCCCTCCCTCCCTCCCCCTCTGTCCCTCCTTCCCTCCCTCCTTCCCTCCCTCCCTCCCTCCCTCCCTCCCCCTCTGTCCCTCCTTCCCTCCCCCTCTGTCCCTCCTTCCCTCCCCCTGTCTCTCCTCCCCTCCCTCCCTCCCCCTCTGTCCCTCCTTCCCTCCCTCCCTCCCCCTCTGTTTCTCCTTCCCTCCCTCCCTCCCCCTCCTTCCCTCCCTCCCTGTCCCTCTGTCCCTCCTTCCCTCCCTCTCCCTCCTTCCCCCTCTGTCCCTCCTTCCCTCTCTCCCTCTGTCCCTCCTTCCCTCCCTCCCTGTCCCTCCTTCCCTCCCTCCCCCTCTGTCCCTCCCTCCCTCCCCCTCTGTCTCTCCTTCCCTCCCTCCCTCCCTCCCCCTCTGTCCCTCCTTCCCTCCCCCTCTGTCTCTCCCTCCCTCCCCCTCAGGTGGTGAAGCCCGTCCCCCTGCGACCGGATGGGAGCGAGGCTGGCTGCAAAGGGGCGGAGGCCGGAGCCGACACGCCCACCAGCTCATCCCCCCAGCAGAGCAGAGGCCGCCGAAGCCCTTCCCCCGGACCCCCCTCTTCCTCCTCCTCCTCCTCCTCCTCCTCTGGCAGGGCCGTTGGGAAGCCTGAATCCCCCGGGGTGCGCAGGAAGAGGGCCTCACCCGTGCCGGTGATTAGCCACACACACAGACGTAGCGCACACACACAATACACCGACATAAAGACATTTGATGATAATATAACATTAATTAGATATCAAACCTCTTCACTTGGGGTTTAAAGAACTGTAAAAAGTATCATAGCAATATAAAGTCCTAAGTGACTATTTAGTGACAATATAATGAACCCATGTAACTATTTGTCTGAGGCTGTCTTGATCTGATGATGTCGTTGTGTAGTTTCAGAGTGGCAGGGTGACGCCCCCTCGCCGGGCGCCCTCCCCAGACGGCTTTTCCCCCTACAGTCCTGAAGAGACCAGTCGCCGTGTCAACAAGGTCATGAGGGCCCGCCTCTACCTACTGCAGCAGATAGGCCCCAACTCCTTCCTGATTGGAGGAGACAGCCCAGACAACAAATACAGGGTGTTCATTGGTCCACAGGTAGGAAGTGCTGGATGTCCACTCGGACCAATGAAGAAAGATGAAAGAGAATCAAGACTCATTTTCACATCGACTCCCTCTATGTACTTATTAAAAGGGTTAGATAGGTGTTAGCAGTATGACAGAAATTCCACCCCAGCTTTTACCGAATTGCGTTTACAGCAATGGTCTTAAGAGTAACTGTCCATTGAAAATCTCACTTTTAAAAGTTAATATTCTGTTAACTCATACCCAAATAATGTTGTAGACTCGTTCTACACTCGTATTTGTGGCCAAAGCATAAATTGGAGAAAAAATAGGGCTGGGAATTGCAAGGGACCTCACGATAAGATATTGTCATGATACTTAGGTGCCGATATGTATTGCGATTCGATACTGTGATTTTATTGCGATTCAATGTTCTCCCCCTACAGTTCTGAGGAGACTAGCGGGAAAATATAAATTGTGATATTGTCAAAACGATACAATACTATATATCGTCAAAAATAATATCCCCATATGTAATTGTACTAAGAAAAAACACTTCAAAAACCACACCTCAAACTTGTATATCAATGCTTGCTATTTTCTCATAGAGTATGATGTCATACTCCTCAGGAGGATGAGCTGACCAATCAGTGGTCTACTCGCATTAAAATATTTTATGACCAGTGTAAGCCCACACTATTCTGTTGCTTTTTAACATACAGTACTTAATTACCATTTTTTGGAAGGAAAACGATTTCACTCGTATTGTAAGTAATTATAGGTCATATTTCATAGTAATCTGGAAACACTGGACAGTTACTTTAACAATTTGCTTCACTTGTACATTGGCCGGCTCTTTTTGTTTACCCAGCCATTTACTAATGTAGAGATGGAATGATTTCCCAGCCATTTACTAGTGTAGAGATGGAATGATGACCCAGCCATTTACTAATGTAGAGATGGAATGATTACCCAGCCATTTACTAATGTAGAGATGGAATGATGACCCAGCCATTTACTAATGTAGAGATGGAATGATGACCCAGCCATTTACTAATGTAGAGATGGAATGATGACCCAGCCATTTACTAATGTAGAGATGGAATGATTACCCAGCCATTTACTAATGTAGAGATGGAGTGATGACCCAGCCATTTACTAATGTAGAGATGGAGTGATGACCCAGCCATTTACTAATGTAGAGATGGAATGATTACCCAGCCATTTACTAATGTAGAGATGGAATGATGACCCAGCCATTTACTAATGTAGAGATGGAATGATTACCCAGCCATTTACTAATGTAGAGATGGAATGATGACCCAGCCATTTACTAATGTAGAGATGGAATGATGACCCAGCCATTTACTAATGTAGAGATGGAATGATTACCCAGCCATTTACTAATGTAGAGATGGAGTGATGACCCAGCCATTTACTAATGTAGAGATGGAGTGATGACCCAGCCATTTACTAATGTAGAGATGGAATGATGACCCAGCCATTTACTAATGTAGAGATGGAATGATTACCCAGCCATTTACTAATGTAGAGATGGAATGATTACCCAGCCATTTACTAATGTAGAGATGGAATGATTACCCAGCCATTTACTAATGTAGAGATGGAATGATTACCCAGCCATTTACTAATGTAGAGATGGAATGATTACCCAGCCATTTACTACTGTAGAGATGGAATGATTACCCAGCCATTTACTAATGTAGAGATGGAATGATGACCCAGCCATTTACTAATGTAGAGATGGAATGATGACCCAGCCATTTACTAATGTAGAGATGGAATGATTACCCAGCCATTTACTAATGTAGAGATGGAATGATTACCCAGCCATTTACTAATGTAGAGATGGAATGATTACCCAGCCATTTACTAATGTAGAGATGGAATGATTACCCAGCCATTTACTAATGTAGAGATGGAATGATTACCCAGCCATTTACTAATGTAGAGATGGAATGATTACTAATGTAGAGATGGAATGATTACCCAGCCATTTACTAATGTAGAGATGGAATGATTACCCAGCCATTTACTAATGTAGAGATGGAATGATGTAGAACTTCATCGCCTCTTACTGAAGGGCTGTGTCCCAAATGACACCCTATTACTTGTATAGTGCACTATATGGGCGAATAGGGTGCTATTTGGGACGCAAGTAAGGATTTCAAAATCTCTATAGATGAAATTTGGTCTTTTGTCGAAAAAAAGTCGCAGCAGATCTGTGTCCGTCTGTGTGACCATTCATGGCCGTCTGTGTGTGCCTGCGCGTGTGTTTTGTGAGTGCGATATTCGTATGTATATGCACACACAGGTGAGTAAGCCCCGGTCTGCTGTCCTCCTGTCTCTGTAGACCTGTAGCTGTGGCCGAGGGGCCTTCTGTATCCACGTCCTCTTCGTCATGCTCCGAGTCTTCCAGCTGGAGTCCTCAGACCCCCTGCTCTGGAGGAAAACCCTCAAAAACTTTGAGGTAACCTTCCAGCAACCAACCGACGTGCCCTAACCAATCTGTATAATTCCCCCTTTCTCACTACTGAGCCGAGCAAACTGAGCTGTACCGTGCTGGCCTGTTTACGGATCCACCATAGTTGCTGAAACCGTTTCTGGACGGGACAATGTGGAAATGGGATATCCGTACCAGCACAGTATGCTTCAGGTCGAAATAATAGTTTGAAAAGGGCATACATGATTAGTTAAACCCATTTGTAAAGACCCATTTCCAAAGAAACTTCAGAGCTAGAATATTTCTAATTTATGTTTAGGATAACTTTCAATGACTTGCACCATCTTGAATGCACCTTAGATATGCACTTGAATACGTAGATACTTAACCACTAGTGGAGAAAAGGCCAATCTGACCCCAGATCAGTGTCTAGGGCCAACTTCTCCCTACAGTGGCTAACTGTGGCATTGTCTCCAGGTGGAGAGTTTGTTCCAGAAGTACCACAATCGCCGCAGCTCGCGCATCAAGGCGCCGTCGCGCAATACCATCCAGAAGTTTGTGTCGCGCATGTCCAACCCCCACACGTCCTGTCCATCCAGCAGCTCTGGCACCTCCAGCAACGACAGCAGGTAGAGCGCGCGCACACACACACACACACACACACACACACACACACACACACACACACACACAGGTATACGGAGTACAGGTGTTGTATTGTAAAACCAATTATGCCAGAAGGCCCTTGAATACCACCAATTGTATAAACAAAAATGGTGGTGTCAAATTTTTATGTAAAGGAGGGTCAAGCATTGGTTTAACAAATTTGTCCAGTTTGGTTTAACACATTGGTCCAGCTTGGTTTAACACATTGGTCCAGCTTGGTTTAACACATTGGTCCAGCTTGGTTTAACACATTGGTCCAGCTTGGTTTAACACATTGGTCCAGCTTGGTTTAACACATTGGTCCAGCTTGGTTTAACACATTGGTCCAGCTTGGTTTAACACACATTTCTCTCTTTCCCTTTCTGCCCTGTCTGTCTTTATGCATCTATATATTTATATCTATATATTTCCTTTATTTCTCTCTCTCTCTCTCTGTCCCTCGCGCTCTCTCTCTCTCTCTCTCTCTCTCTCTCTCTCTCTCTCTCTCTCTCTCTGTCCCTCGCGCTCTCTCTCTCTCTCTCTCTCTCTCTCTCTCTCTCTCTCTCTCTCTCTCTCTCTCTCTCTCTCTGTCCCTCGCTCTCTCTCTCCCAATCTCTCTCTATCTTTCTCTCCCCCATACCTCTATCTCTTTCCATCTTTCCCTCTCTCTGTCAGTAGTCTTAAGGATGAAGAGGAGCAGATGTGTCCCATCTGTCTGTTGGACATGCTGGATGAGGAGAGTCTGACTGTGTGTGAGGAGGGCTGCAGGAACAAGCTGCACCACCACTGCATGTCTATCTGTGAGTACAACAGTACGCTATCATAAGTTCAACTCATTTCAACCAACAGTACGCTATCATAAGTTCAACTCATTTCAACCAACAGTACGCTATCATAAGTTCAACTCATTTCAACCAACAGTACGCTATCATAAGTTCAACTCATTTCAACCAACAGTACGCTATCATAAGTTCAACTCATTTCAACCAACAGTACGCTATCATAAGTTCAACTCATTTCAACCAACAGTACGCTATCATAAGTTCAACTCATTTCAACCAACAGTACGCTATCATAAGTTCAACTCATTTCAACCAACAGTACGCTATCATAAGTTCAACTCATTTCAACTTTTGACGCATGTACAGTGTGATATAAGCCTAGGTGAGCTGTGACATTGTCAAAATTGTTTTACCCCAGTAACACTTAGGGTTAGTTCGTAGGGCAGGTGTATTCAAATCTTACCCTACGAGGTCCTGAGTACTGCTGGTTTTCTGTTCTACCAGATAATGAATTGCACTCACCTGGTGTCCCAGGTCTAAATCGGTCCCTGATCAGAGAGGAAGAATACATTTTTAAAAAGCAGTTAAACTGGCATCGAGGTCCAGATTTGAATTTGAGAGGCATATGGTATTCTGCTGTAGTTGCTTTTAAGAACGTTATGGTATTCTGCTGTAGTTGCTTTTAGGAATGTTATGGTATTCTGCTGTAGTTGCTTTTAGGAACGTTATGCACAGGTACAGTGAGGGAATAAAGTATTTGATCCCCTGCTGATTTTTGCCCACTGACAAAGACATGATCAGTCTATAATGTTAATGGTAGGTTTATTTGAACAGTGAGAGACAGAATAACAACAAAAAAATCCAGAAAAACACATGTCAAAAATGTTATAAATTGATTTGCATTTTAATGAGGGAAATAAGTATTTGACCCCTCTGCAAAACATGACTTAGTACTTGGTGGCAAAACCCTTGTTGGCAATCACAGAGGTCAGACGTTTCTTGTAGTTGGCCACCAGGTTTGCACACATCTCAGGAGGGATTTTGTCCCACTCCTCTTTGCAGATCTTCTCCAAGTCATTAAGGTTTCGAGGCTGACGTTTGGCAACTCGAACCTTAAGCTCCCTCCACAGATTTTCTATGGGATTAAGATCTGGAGACTGGCTAGGCCACTCCAGGACCTTAATGTGCTTCTTCTTGAGCCACTCCTTTGTTGCCTTGGCCGTGTGTTTTGGGTCATTGTCATGCTGGAATAACCATCCACGACCCATTTTCAATGCCCTAGCTGAGGGAAGGAGGTTCTCACCCAAGATTTGACGGTACATGGCCCCGTCCATCGTCCCTTTGATGCGGTGAAGTTGGCCTGTCCCCTTAGCAGAAAAACACCCCCAAATCATAATGTTTCCACCTCCATGTTTGACGGTGGGGATGGTGTTCTTGGGGTCATAGGCAGCATTCCTCCTCCTCCAAACACGGCGAGTTGAGTTGATGCCAAAGAGCTCAATTTTGGTCTCATCTGACCACAACACTTTCACCCAGTTCTCCTCTGAGTCATTCAGATGTTCATTGGCAATCTTCAGACGGCCCTGTATATGTGCTTTCTTGAGCAGGGGGACCTTGCGGGCGCTGCAGGATTTCAGTACTTCACGACGTAGTGTGTTACCAATTGTTTTCTTGGTGACTATGGTCCCAGCTGCCTTGAGATCATTGACAAGATCCTCCCGTGTAGTTCTGGGCTGATTCCTCACCATTCTCACGATCATTGCAACTCCACGAGGTGAGATCTTGCATGGAGCCCCAGGCTGAGGGAGATTTACAGTTATTTTGTGTTTCTTCCATTTGCGAATAATCGCACCAACTGTTGTTGCCTTCTCACCAAGCTGCTTGGCGATGGTCTTGTAGCCCATTCCAGCCTTGTGTAGGTCTACAATCTTGTCCCTGACATCCTTGGAGAGCTCTTTGGTCTTGGCCATGGTGGAGAGTTTGGAATCTGATTGATTGATTGCTTCTGTGGACAGGTGTCTTTTATACAGGTAACAAGCTGAGATTAGGAGCACTCCCTTTAAGAGTGCTCCTAATCTCCGCTCGTTACCTGTATAAAAGACACCTGGGAGCCAGAAATCTTTCTGATTGAGAGGGGGTCAAATACTTATTTCCCTCATTAAAATGCAAATCAATTTATACAATTTTTTACATGTGTTTTTCTGGATTTTTTTGTTGTTATTCTGTCTCTCACTGTTCAAATAAACCTACCATTAAAATTATAGACTGATCGTTTCTTTGTCAGTGGGCAAACGTACAAAATAAGCAGGGGATCAAATACTTTTTTCCCTCACTGTATATCCATTATGGCGCTACCACTGTACGCAAACTACTTCAACTGGTGAAGAAAAGCACTGAGTGAAAACAAGACTTTCAGGTCCTCCTCACGGCTTCTACTCTGTGTATTTTAGAGTCATTTCACCGTATCAGCCACTCTCAAAATGCATGTATAATCACACCACACCTCATCAAACAGAGGCTGACTCTGTGAAGCGGGAATGATAATAGCCTTTAGCATTCCATATTGCCTTCCAAAGCGACCTCCCCTAACATCGACCGACTGACTGCATGAGACCTGGGTCTCTGTGGCCCGGCCTCAGACATGGACTCGTCTGACATTTAGTGACTCCATGCAGTCATCCATGAAGGTTTTATAGTCCAGCGAGCCTGACTGGCGACCGCACCACCACCCACCACTCCGCTTACTCCCATCCCATCACCCCTACACACACACACACACACACACACACACACACACACACACACACAGCCCCCTCGATAGAAGTCTGAAACGTTCGTGCCGAGGCTCTGGTCCTTCTCTTCTCTCTATAAACCAGTCTAATTGTTGCTCCATTTTATTGGAGCATTGACTTCCTTGACAGCCAGTCAGTGCATTGTCCTCTTTCTAAACTGGGGGGAGAGCTAATTCTGTTGGTCGGACTGTCCGTCTCTGTCTCTTTTTGTCTGTTTGTCTCGCAGGGGCTGAGGAATGCCGGCGGAACCATGAGACGCTCATCTGCCCCCTCTGTAGAGCCAAGTGGAAGTCCCATGATTTTTACAGGTAATTATAACGTGTGTTTGTGTGTGGGCTAGGAACTAGCAACTCCTGGAAAGACTCCTGGGATGGGGGGGAGGGGGATTGATTCGACAGCGCACCAGCTGGTATCTGGTATTGTTGTGTGAAAGACGGGGGAAGCGGCTTCACTATATTTGTGTCTGGGAGGAAAGGAAACACCTGCCTCGTCTGAGATGACAGAACAGCTGTGGAGCTTAACAAATCTCATGCGAGCTGAATGCAAGTTATGGTTAACTAACAGTTAGCTAACTATTGAATGGTTTATAAGCTGTTTATAAGCTCATAAAGTGTTATGGATTTAGACTAGAGCATATCGTGTGGAACTGCACAATGAATCTGTGATGGATTCATTGTAGGACGTCAGTGGCACACAGTAGCCCAGAGACAGGAAAGAGCCTTAAGTGTTTGCGGTGAGCTACGCTACAGTGCATTCGGAAAGTATTCAGACCTCTTGACTTTTTCCACATTTTGTTACGTTACAGCCTTATTCTAAAATGGATTAAATTGTTTTTTCCCCCTTCATCAAGCTACACACAATACCCCATAATGACAAAGCAAAAACTGGTTTTTAGAGAAATGTTTGCAAATTTATATAAAAAATAAATAATAATAATATTTACTTAAGTATTCAGACCCTTTACTCAGTACTTTATTGAAGCACCTTTGGCAGCGATTACATCCTTGAGTCTTCTTGGGTATGACGCTACGAGCTTGGCACACCTGTATTTGGGGAGTTTCTCCCATTCCTCTCTGCAGATCCTCACAAGCTCTGTCAGGTTGGATGGGGAGCGTCACTGCACAGCTATTTTCAGGTCTCTCCAGAGATGTCCGATCGGGTTCATGTCCGGGCTCTGGCTGGGCCACTCAAGGACATTCAGAGACTTGTTCCGAAGCCACTCCTGCGTTGTTTTGGCTGTGTGCTTAGGGTCGTTGTCCTGTTGGAAGGTGAACCTTCGCCCCAGTCTGAGGTCCTGAGCGTTCTGGAGCAGGTTTTCATTCATCAAGGATCTCTCTGTACTTTGCTCCATTCATCTTTCCCTCGATCCTGACTAGTATCCCAGTCCCTGCCGCTGAAAAACATCCCCACATCATGATGCTGCCACCACCATGCTTCACGATAGGGATGGTGCCAGGTTTCCTCCAGACGTGACGCTTGGCATTCAGGCCAAAGAGTTCAATCTTGGTTTCATCAGACCAGATAATCTTTTTTCTCATGGTCTGAGAGTCCTTTAGGTGCCTTTTGGCAAACTCCAAGCGTGCTGTCATGTGTCTTTTACTGAGGAGTGGCTTCCGTCTGGCCAATCTACCATAAAGGCCTGATTGGTGGAGTGCTGCAGAGATGGTTGTCCTTCTGGAAGGTTCTCCCATCTCCACAGAGGAACTCTGGAGCTCTGTCAGAGTGACCATCGGGTTCTTGGTCACCTCCCTGACCAAGGCCCATCTCCCCTGATTGCTGAGTTAAGAAAAAGGGAAGCGGTCTGAATACTTTCTGAATGCACTGTATATTAGGGTAGTCCACAAATGGCTAAAAGTGTGCCATAGCCATCACATTAGCATGTTAGTGGTGCGCTAGGCTATATCATGCTAGGCCAAACAGGGCTACGCTAACGCCAGAGCCATTCCACTTAAAGCCTTATAGAAGCCAACAACTGAGCCCAGGTTGGGAGTTCGGGAATGCCAGTGTCAACAGCCCCGCCGCAACCCCCACACATACATACACACACACACACACACACACACACACACACACCACCATTTGAGACCCCTTAGCTCTCAACCCTTACAGGCAACGGATGAAAGACACAGCTCACAAAAAACTACTCCTGGGATATGTAGCCAGCCACTGTAAAACATTATAGAACTAAAAACTATAGATATTTTAATGTTCTACACAATATGTTTATCTGAATGCTCTACTGCTGGATAATGTTACATACCCCTGAATGAGCCCGTGCCCTACCATAAGCCTCAATAACTAATTTGAACTTGAAGTGCCGTGTGTGGGTGGTGTGTGTGCGCGTGAGTATGCACACATATGTTAGTGTGCGTATGCGCGAGTATGCGCACCTGTGTTAGTGTGTGTGTGTGTACGTGTGTATGTAGGTTTGTCGTGAGCTGGATCCCCTCCACAGTGCGGTTATGTGAGCTAGACAGCCAGGCACCAGCCCTTGTTTTGTGCGTCTGCCTGGGAATGAAATGATAGCTGCCTACTAGTTGTTGTTTTCCCCCCCCTTAAGACATGAATACTGTCAGAAAGGATCTGTTACCCCCTCCGCCACCTCCTCGCTCTGAAATTGTACCCAGTTTGATTTTTTTTATTCTCGCAATTATGATGATGACCCGCCATGTCACGTGAACCTCGTGCCAATCCAACGGGAAGGAAAGAGTTTAGATTTTTCCGGTTTCAATCTTTTTTTCTCCCCCACCTCCCCCCATTGACAACTTCCCCCCCATTTAATTATATTCCGAAAGTATATTCCTGTATCCTGACCAAACCTGAATCAGCATATTCGTGACCATTATTGATTGTAATATCAATTGCTCAGAACTACAATTCAAACTTAGTCTAGCTACCTACCTACCACCACCATTTTGAGTCCCCCAAAAGTCGCTAAAAGCTCAGACTGACTTTGGCGTCTTTCTCGGCAGCCATGACCCCTCATCTGTCTCCATGGAGAATGCGGCGGCGGCGTCATCGTCCCACAGCGAAGGGGGTTCCAGAGGGGGGTCATCGTCCCAGGAGGGGGACTTCACACTGCCCCAATACGGGGTCCAGCAGATCCCACAGACCTACAAAGAACTGGCCGAGCCCTGGATAAAGGTGAGAGGGGTGGGAAGATATATATGTGGACCCTGGCTCAAATACATCTGTCTAATATTTTCAAATACTTGGTTTACCTTTTGAGCTTACATTTTTTGTGGGGACGATTCCAAATCCTTTGCATACCAAGAGGGGTTTATGTGTACTCGTGTCTATATCCGTTCAGACTCATTTACTGTCTGTGTCCTCCCAAGGTGTTTGGCATGGAGGTGGTGGGTTGCCTGTTCTCCAGGAACTGGAACATCAGGGAGATGGCCCTGCGGCGGCTGTCGCACGACGTCAGCGGTGCGCTCCTCCTGGCCAATGGCGAGCGCTCCTGCCCGGGGGCGGGGCTAGGGGCCGGGGTGGGCTGCGCTGAGGTGTCGGGTGAAGTGGTGGTGGAGTCGTGCTGTAGCGTCCTCTCCATGGTGTGTGCCGACCCCGTCTACAAAGTCTACGTGGCTGCGCTGGTGAGACTCTTTGACATTTAGATTTTAGTCATTTAGCAGATGGTCTTATCCAGAGCGACTTACAGTTAGTGCTTTCATCTTAAGATAGCTAGGTGGGACAACCACACATCACAGTCACAGCTGATAATTAAATAGTTATCAGCGAAGTCAGTGCTAGTAGAAAAGAGAAGTGCGAGTGATTTAGATGTTTCCCTTCTTTTCTTTAATAGGACTGTACCATACTCCATCTGTCAGGGAAAGCATTTTGGCCCCATAAAGTCTGAAGTCCTTAAACAACCCCTATCACAGCGGTTCCCAAACGTTTATCCTTCTATTCCAGGAATCACCATCACTTCAAAGACACTGTACTGTATAAAAAACAAATAAATAAAAACATGTATGCACTCACTAACTGTAAGTCGCTCTGGATAAGAGCGTCTGCTAAATGACTAAAATTAAAAAATGTAAATAGAGGGTCAAGTAACTTCAGCTCATTGCCATGAACCCAGTGCTGAACACATGAAATGTATTGTTATTGGTACTCAGGAATTGATTAGTTAGCGCTACCCGATCTCCGCTTTTACCCTTTGGCCTTTCTCCCACCCACCACATCTCTTGAATTGTCCTAAAGCCCATCTCAACAACAAGCTAGTCTGGCTAGTCCTAAAGCCCACCTCAACAACAAGCTAGCCTGGCTAGTCCTAAAGCCCACCTCAACAACAAGCTAGCCTGGCTAGTCCTAAAGCCCACCTCAACAACAAGCTAGCCTGGCTAGTCCTAAAGCCCACCTCAACAACAAGCTAGCCTGGCTAGTCCTAAAGCCCACCTCAACAACAAGCTAGCCTGGCTAGTCCTAAAGCATACCTCAACAACAAGCTAGCCTGGCTAGTCCTAAAGCATACCTCAACAACAAGCTAGCCTGGCTAGTCCTAAAGCCCATCTCAACAACAAGCTAGCCTGGCTAGTCCTAAAGACCACCTCAACAACAAGCTAGCCTGGCTAGTCCTAAAGCCCACCTCAACAACAAGCTAGCCTGGCTAGTCCTAAAGCCCACCTCAACAACAAGCTAGCCTGGCTAGTCCTAAAGCCCACCTCAACAACAAGCTAGTCTGGCTAGTCCTAAAGCCCACCTCAACAACAAGCTAGCCTGGCTAGTCCTAAAGCCCACCTCAACAACAAGCTAGCCTGGCTAGTCCTAAAGCCCACCTCAACAACAAGCTAGCCTGGCTAGTCCTAAAGCCCACCTCAACAACAAGCTAGCCTGGCTAGTCCTAAAGCCCACCTCAACAACAAGCTAGCCTGGCTAGTCCTAAAGCCCACCTCAACAACAAGCTAGCCTGGCTAGTCCTAAAGCCCACCTCAACAACAAGCTAACCTGGCTAGTCCTAAAGTCCACCTCAACAACAAGCTAGCCTGGCTAGTCCTAAAGCCCACCTCAACAACAAGCTAGCCTGGCTAGTCCTAAAGCCCACCTCAACAACAAGCTAGCCTGGCTAGTCCTAAAGCCCACCTCAACAACAAGCTAGCCTGGCTAGTCCTAAAGCCCACCTCAACAACAAGCTAACCTGGCTAGTCCTAAAGTCCACCTCAACAACAAGCTAGTCCTAAAGTCCACTTTAAATCCAGCAAGTCTCACCAAAGTCAAACCAGCAGGGATTCTCCAGGGACAGACTGAGCGTCTCTCTTTTTCACTCCTCCTAGCCTAATTTCTTCTACTTCGTCTCTTTGGAGAACAATATTTCTTAGTGGCTGTTTTAAAAAATGCAGACCCTCTGGGGAGCTCGACATTTCCCCCCGCGGCACTTTGCTTCAGCAGAGCTGCGGTTATGGAAAACAAAAAGGTTTCTGTCCTCTCTGGGGGCTTTCCAGCGTGTTTAGCAGCAGACAGACTTTTGGCGTCTGCTGTATTCTTCTATCAAGACAAAGCAGGAGATGGTGGTGATGGCGGGAGTGGACTAAAAATACCATGGGCTCCACCAGAGTTGGAAGAGTGGGCCAGATTGACTTAAATCGCTGTTGTGAAAAAGGCTCTACTTTGTTTGAGGCTGCCTTGGAAAGTGTGCTCGGATCGCGGGCAAAGTCGTTAGCTACGTGCCTGGGACCTTGAAACGAGTGAAAGTGCCAGTTTCAATAACTCTGATGTTTTTGGGGCTCCTCTTTTCTTAACTTTTCATAGCATGTGACATGGCTTCCCCATTGGAAGTTGTTTGTTTTGCCGAAACGCTTGTTTATTGATACGATCTGTCTCCTAAGAGTAGAATAGACTGTGGAGTATGTAGTAATGTAGAGGGAGAGTGTGTGTGTGTGTGTGTGTGTATGTAGTGCTGTGTTTGTGAGTGAGTGGGATGAGGTGGTTGGAGGAAGGAGTAGCCTTGTCTGCCTGGTAGAGGGAGGGAGTGAGAGAGCGAGGGAGAGAACTCTGAGTCTATCCGTCTCTGGGCAGCGTTCCAATGCAACACTCTATCAGTCACCACTCCCCACACCCCTTCTCTCTCTCTCTGGGAGTAAGGGTCAGGCTGCACTGCCTGTAACCCAGCACCTCTACCCCTCTCCTGGGGGGGAACACCACCAAGTCTCCTCCACCTTCAGCCGAGGCCAAAGAGGCCTCTCTAATGGCCTTGTGGTCAGACCCAGGTGGCCATATTCTCACAGGAATAGACGGGGTCGTAACTCAACTGGGTCAAACGTGCAATTTCCCCAACCGCCTGACCAGTGTTACATTAGGGTTCCGAGAGGTCTTGTGTTCCTCATTCATTTTTCTTTACGCAACTTGCCGTCCCTTGTTATAGAAAACCTTGCGGGCCATGCTGGTGTACACGCCCTGCCACTCCGTGTCTGAACGCTCACGCCTGCAGCAGCTGCTCCGGCCCGTGGTGGAGACCATCCTGGTCAAATGTGCCGACGCCAACAGGTAAACTCAGTCTCAAACTACAGAGTGGGATAGATATGGGAGCCTGTCAGTGGCTGACTGCAACTGCTTGTAGCTAGTGCCCTCAGGTGGAGAACACAAAACATGACATGCACTTGTTAGGTTTCGCCCAGTATGATCAGTGGTGAGTTCTGTCAGGGATATTCAAATCTGAGCCTGGAGGTCCGGAGTACTGCTGGTTTGCTGTTCTACCTGATAAGTAATTGCACCCACCTGGTGTCTCAGGTCTAAATCAGTCCTTGATTAGAGGGGAACAATGTAAATCAGCAGTGGAACTGGCTTCGAGGTCCAGATATGAATTTCCCTGATATACTGTATATCTCCAAGAACTGACTCAAATATGGGCACCTTTACTGTTAGTCAACAGATTACATGACTCCTGTCTCATTTTAGTAGGTTTACATTGCACACTGGTTAACCCAGAACTAAAATGTTGCTTAATTTGGTCAGATATCTTTCCGTAGTCTGTCCACGAGATCACACACTGTATAACAGTATGACAGTGTGAATGACTGCCATTAGCAGTCTAGCATGGACATGAATTCATTCTGAGTGTCGTTTTTCTTTTGTCGTTTCTGTGTGGTGTCCAGTCGTACCAGCCAGCTGTCGGTGTCCACACTGCTGGAGCTGTGTAAAGGCCAGCTTGGAGAGCTGGCCGTAGGCAGAGAGATCCTCAAAGCAGGTAAGAACTACAAATCCCATGCAGCCCCTCTGGGGTTTCAGCTGAAATGTAGTCCTCTCCCCATGTCACATACACTCACCAGAATTGATGTATGCGACTTGTTTTTTTTCCTTCTCAACAACAGTAAATGTGCCACTCCATTTCCATCTGACCATTAATGCCTAGGTTCTCGACATCCATCTGACTACTCACTGTAAGCGTCTCTCCCTATCATCTCTCTCAGGGTCCATCGGTATTGGCGGGGTGGACTATGTCCTGAACTGCATCCTGGGGCCTCAGACGGAGGCCAATAACTGGCAGGCCCTGCTGGGCCGTCTGTGTCTGATTGACAGGCTCCTGCTGGAGTTCCCCGCTGAGTTCTACCCCCACATCGTCTCTGGAGGGGACTGGCACCAGTCTCAGACCCTGGGGGAGAGGTACGCAATCTTATAGTCTTATAGCGTTGTTCTTGTATAGCCTGATTCACCTAGCTGCTGACTCCCTGGGAGAGGTGGAGGAGTGCCAGAGGGATGAGTGTTGTGCCTAGTGATATTTCCTGACTTCGTAATTTGGATCTTGTAGTCACGTAGCCTTGAGTTGGTGACCTTGTCCTGGTATAGGCTCAATCACCTAGACAAAGTCTGAGTGCGTAGCCTTGGACACATAGCCTTGGCCTGGCCCATTACTCTGAATGCTTGTTAAGTTCATTGTAAGGCTCCTAATGTGCTATTATGGATTCTTTGGGCATTGCTATTAATAAACACTACAAACTTTATTAGAAATGGTGTCCTGATTTGTAGCTTGTTAATCAGTAGTTTGTTCTGTTTTTAATGTTGATGACATTTTGGTCTGGATAACACTTCCTTGAATCATATATTTCTATCTCACACAGTTATTTTATTGCAAAACATGGTGTACTATAGGGAACAGGGAGTCATTTGAGAGCCGCAGCCTTTTAAGTTGTCCTTCTCTTTCCCTCTCTGCAGGTATCAGAAGCTGCTCCCCCTGCTGAGCTTCTCGCTGCAGTCCATCGACAACTCCCACTCTATGGTGGGCAAGCTGTCTCGTCGCGTGTTCCTGAGTGCCGCGCGCATGGTGGCCCGCGTGCCGCACGTCTTCGTCAAGCTCCTGGACATGCTGAGCGTCACCAGCTCCACACACTACGCCCGCATGCGCCGCCGCCTGCTCGCCATCGCCGAGGAGATGGACATCCTGGACGCCATCAACCTGGGCCTGGAGAGCATGGAGCACAGCGCCAGCGAGGCGCACCAACGGGCCAGCGCCGCCTTCCTGGAGCCCTCCGCACCTCAGAACTCACCCAATGTGACCGAGAGCAACACCCCGACGCATACGGTCCAGATGACCAGCGGGAAGGTAGGGAGAGGTTGCTCCAGTAATGTGGGATTGAGTCCTGAGGATATAAGTGAGAGGTTAGCGGCCATCTCCACTAGCGCTGGGCGTCCCAATATGGCCGCTTCCGCATGTGGCGGGGCCCCGGCCGAGCACCCAAAGCCCCCCGTTCAGGCGCGTAACCGCCCCCTCAGCCAGTGCCTGAACTCCCCGTCTTCCAGCCTAGCCCCCAGCCTCCCCTCACCCTCTGCCTCCCACCCTCCCCCCTCCTTCCCGGGCCCTGACAGCAGTCCCAAACCCCGGCCCCAGAGCTTCGTCCCCAGCAAGCTAGCGTCAACCGCCCCCTCCTCTGCTTCCTCCTGCTCTCCAGGCGCCCAGCGCAGGTTCCCCCAGCAGAAGCCCTTCAGCAACAAGGACCCAGAGAAGCAGCTCCCCTCCCCCTGTTTCACCCAGGCCCGACCCCTCCCCTCCAGTCAGATCCACAGACCAAAGCCCTCCCGACCCACCCCCTCCGAGGGGGCCAAGGCCGTCTGCACCTCGCCCACCCCAAGAGCCTCCAAGACTGGCATGAAGCTGGACCTCCAGGGGGAATCGACCAGCCTCTCCACCAGCGCCTCCGGAGGTGAAGTCCCCTCCAAAGGGGGCCACATGGGGGGAGCCACCACCCTCATCAGCAGCGAGGACAGCTGCTTCACCCCTGTGGAAGAGAAGTTCCGCGGACTGGACGCCTCTGCTGAGCTCAACTCCTCCATGGAAGACCTCCTGGAAGCCTCTATGCCGGCATCTGGCGACACCACCACCGTCACCTTCCAGTCGGAGGTGGCCGTGCTGTCGCCGGAGCGGGCTGGGGACGAGCCGGGAGGAGGGGGAGAGGTGAGGATGTACAGTGAGGACGTGACACAGCACCAGAAGTGCAAGGAGAAGATGGAGGCGGAGGAGGAGGCGGCGCTGGCCGTAGTCATGGCCATGTCAGAGTCGCAGGATGCGCTGCCCATCATCCCCCAGCTGCAGGTGGATAAAGACCAGGACGTCATCATCATCCAAGCAGATGTGAGTCAATGTGCACCTTCTGGAACATATGTCCCTACAAGGCTTTAGACTACACCTCAGTGTTCCCTTAACAAAAGGGCAGTTTCCCAGACACAGATTAAGCCTTGTGATTCTCCATTGAGCTTGCTTTATAGGCCAGGACTAGGCTTAATATGTGCCCAGGAAACAGCCCCAGTAACTGGCAGAATAACTAACAGGTAAGTAGAGAACATTGTCACACCCAAGGTCAGAGAATACATGGAAATAATCATTCCATTCATATCAACCCGCCAATGTTGACTGAAGCCCTAAATCTAACCCACAGCATGCATGTGTATAGGCCTAGTGTGTGTGTGTATAACTAACACACACACACACACACACACACACACACACTACAGGTACTAGGTACTGTACACATGCATGCTGTGGGAAGCTTACCACTTTGTTGTTGCTCCTAGACATTTCCACTTCACAATAACAGCACGTACAGTTGATCGGGGCCGCTCTAGCAGGGCAGAAATTTGACGAACTGACTTGTTGGAAAGGTGGCATCCTATGACGGTGACACGTTGAAAGTCACTGAGCTCTTCAGTAAGGCTATTCTACTGCCAATGTTTGTCAGTGGAGATTGCATGGCTGTGTGCTCGATATATGATGTCATCATCCCATGCTTCCCCAGACTCCAGAGACTCTGCCTGGCCATACCAAAGCCAAGCAGCCCTACAGGGAGGGCCAGGAGTGGCTGAAGGGCCAGCAGATCGGCCTGGGGGCCTTCTCCTCCTGCTACCAGGCCCAGGACGTGGGCACCGGCACCCTGATGGCCGTCAAACAGGTGAGAAGAGGAGACAGACTCATGGCAATCACAGATGTCTGCCCTGATTCCCCTATGCTGAATTCCAAACAATTATGACGTCAGAGAAATAGATGGGTATAAGCAGTGTAAAAATGTGTCCTAGCCATCAGAGGGCAAGGAGGAGCTCTTACCTATTCAATTCTATCCGATCTACAGGAGTGTCTAGGGATTAAGGGCTAGGTTTTGTTTCTAGGTGGGGCCTATGGGTCGCTTGTGTCCCCCCAGGAAGTGGCTTGTGTCCCCTGGTGCAGAAACTCTGGGGATTCCATGTCAGAGTTGTGACTTAATTTTTGCTAGTGACATCAAACTGAGATGTTGCCCTTAAAGAGAATGTTCAGCTCTCTCTTCCCCTAATAACCATGGGTGTGTGTGCATGTCCTCCCCGCTTATAGAAGAGAATGTTCAGCTCTCTCTTCCCCTAATAACCATGGGTGTGTGTGCATGTCCTCCCCGCTTATAGAAGAGAATGTTCAGCTCTCTCTTCCCCTAATAACCATGGGTGTGTGTGCATGTCCTCCCCGCTTATAGGAGAGAATGTTCAGCTCTCTCTTCCCCTAATAACCATGGGTGTGTGTACATGTCCTCCCCGCTTATAGAAGAGAATGTTCAGCTCTCTCTTCCCCTAATAACCATGGGTGTGTGTACATGTCCTCCCCGCTTATAGAAGAGAATGTTCAGCTCTCTCTTCCCCTAATAACCATGGGTGTGTGTGCATGTCCTCCCCGCTTATAGAAGAGAATGTTCAGCTCTCTCTTCCCCTAATAACCATGGGTGTGTGTACATGTCCTCCCCGCTTATAGGAGAGAATGTTCAGCTCTCTCTTCCCCTAATAACCATGGGTGTGTGTACATGTCCTCCCCGCTTATAGAAGAGAATGTTCAGCTCTCTCTTCCCCTAATAACCATGGGTGTGTGTGCATGTCCTCCCCGCTTATAGAAGAGAATGTTCAGCTCTCTCTTCCCCTAATAACCATGGGTGTGTGTACATGTCCTCCCCGCTTATAGAAGAGAATGTTCAGCTCTCTCTTCCCCTAATAACCATGGGTGTGTGTACATGTCCTCCCCGCTTATAGAAGAGAATGTTCAGCTCTCTCTTCCCCTAATAACCATGGGTGTGTGTACATGTTCTCCCCGCTTATAGGAGAGAATGTTCAGCTCTCTCTTCCCCTAATAACCATGGGTGTGTGTACATGTTCTCCCCGCTTATAGAAGAGAATGTTCAGCTCTCTCTTCCCCTAATAACCATGGGTGTGTGTGCATGTCCTCCCCGCTTATAGAAGAGAATGTTCAGCTCTCTCTTCCCCTAATAACCATGGGTGTGTGTGCATGTCCTCCCCGCTTATAGAAGAGAATGTTCAGCTCTCTCTTCCCCTAATAACCATGGGTGTGTGTACATGTCCTCCCCGCTTATAGAAGAGAATGTTCAGCTCTCTCTTCCCCTAATAACCATGGGTGTGTGTACATGTCCTCCCCGCTTATAGGAGAGAATGTTCAGCTCTCTCTTCCCCTAATAACCATGGGTGTGTGTGCATGTCCTCCCCGCTTATAGGTGACCTACGTCAG
The DNA here is from genome assembly GCF_964263955.1 of Coregonus lavaretus. Taxonomy (NCBI): domain Eukaryota; kingdom Metazoa; phylum Chordata; class Actinopteri; order Salmoniformes; family Salmonidae; genus Coregonus; species Coregonus lavaretus. The sequence goes on from NC_139991.1 coordinate 72,783,364, forward strand.
GAACACGTCGTCGGAGCAAGAGGAGGTGGTGACTGCTCTGAGGGAGGAGATCCGGATGATGGCCCATCTCAACCACCCCAACATCATCCGTATGCTGGGGGCCACCTGCGAGAAGAGCAACTACAACTTGATGGTGGAGTGGATGGCAGGTAAGGACCTCCGATGATGATGACACATCCCCCTTGAAATTGACTTTTTGAAGTTTTTTTTTGTGTCCTGCTTTCCTCATTAGTTCATTTCAAATCAATCCAATTTGATTTAGTTGATTAATATAAACGAAATTTGATACATTTTCGTTTTCTTGCTTTTTGTCTTCGTGACGTGATTATTCATTATTTATTTTGTATTTATTCAACTTTTCAGAATTGGGTGCATAAGATAGTATTAATTGAACCTTTAATGAGTGATGAATATGGAATGAATATGTATCAACAGTATTAACTTCATGTATGTAAATAAGAAATGTCCTGTCTAACCAGAAGTTGAACTTCATAGTAGATAGAGTACATTTTGACCCCATCCCTACTATAAAGCATTGGGTTTACCATTAATAGAATAAAAATGAATTATATTTCATGGGTTGATCCTCTCTGTTGTGTCCAGGTGGCAGTGTCCCATCTCCTGAACAGTCCTCTCTGTTGTGTCCAGGTGGCAGTGTCCCATCTCCTGAACAGTCCTCTCTCTGTTGTGTCCAGGTGGCAGTGTCCCATCTCCTGAACAGTCCTCTCTGTTGTGTCCAGGTGGCAGTGTGTCCCATCTCCTGAACAGTCCTCTCTGTTGTGTCCAGGTGGCAGTGTGTCCCATCTCCTGAACAGTCCTCTCTCTGTTGTGTCCAGGTGGCAGTGTGTCCCATCTCCTGAACAGTCCTCTCTGTTGTGTCCAGGTGGCAGTGTGTCCCATCTCCTAAACAGTCCTCTCTGTTGTGTCCAGGTGGCAGTGTCCCATCTCCTGAACAGTCCTCTCTCTGTTGTGTCCAGGTGGCAGTGTCCCATCTCCTGAACAGTCCTCTCTGTTGTGTCCAGGTGGCAGTGTCCCATCTCCTGAACAGTCCTCTCTGTTGTGTCCAGGTGGCAGTGTGTCCCATCTCCTGAACAGTCCTCTCTGTTGTGTCCTGGTGGCAGTGTCCCATCTCCTGAACAGTCCTCTCTGTTGTGTCCAGGTGGCAGTGTCCCATCTCCTGAACAGTCCTCTCTGTTGTGTCCAGGTGGCAGTGTGTCCCATCTCCTGAACAGTCCTCTCTGTTGTGTCCAGGTGGCAGTGTCCCATCTCCTGAACAGTCCTCTCTGTTGTGTCCAGGTGGCAGTGTGTCCCATCTCCTGAACAGTCCTCTCTGTTGTGTCCAGGTGGCAGTGTGTCCCATCTCCTGAACAGTCCTCTCTGTTGTGTCCAGGTGGCAGTGTGTCCCATCTCCTGAACAGTCCTCTCTGTTGTGTCCAGGTGGCAGTGTGTCCCATCTCCTGAACAGTCCTCTCTGTTGTGTCCAGGTGGCAGTGTGTCCCATCTCCTGAACAGTCCTCTCTCTGTTGTCCAGGTGGCAGTGTGTCCCATCTCCTGAACAGTCCTCTCTGTTGTGTCCAGGTGGCAGTGTCCCATCTCCTGAACAGTCCTCTCTGTTGTGTCCAGGTGGCAGTGTGTCCCATCTCCTGAACAGTCCTCTCTGTTGTGTCCAGGTGGCAGTGTGTCCCATCTCCTGAACAGTCCTCTCTGTTGTGTCCAGGTGGCAGTGTCCCATCTCCTGAACAGTCCTCTCTGTTGTGTCCAGGTGGCAGTGTCCCATCTCCTGAACAGTCCTCTCTGTTGTGTCCAGGTGGCAGTGTGTCCCATCTCCTGAACAGTCCTCTCTGTTGTGTCCAGGTGGCAGTGTGTCCCATCTCCTGAACAGTCCTCTCTGTTGTGTCCAGGTGGCAGTGTCCCATCTCCTGAACAGTCCTCTCTCTGTTGTGTCCAGGTGGCAGTGTCCCATCTCCTGAACAGTCCTCTCTGTTGTGTCCAGGTGGCAGTGTGTCCCATCTCCTGAACAGTCCTCTCTGTTGTGTCCAGGTGGCAGTGTGTCCCATCTCCTGAACAAGTATGGGGCCTTCAAGGAGGCTGTGATTATCAACTACACGGAGCAGCTGCTCCGAGGCCTGGCCTACCTCCATGAGAACCAGATCATCCACAGAGACATCAAAGGTGAGGGCACACACATTCACACCCTCCAGCGCACAGGAAATCCCTGCTGCTATTGTGTTGCCTGTCACAGGGCTAAAGATGGAGGATGGGGGATGGTGGGCCCTCAGGTCACACACAGACTCATTCCATGTGTTTCAACTTTTAGCTTTGGGGCGGAACTTTGGAGACTATGAGTGGTAACTAACTGCTACTGCACTAATTATAAGTCTCTCTGCAGAAGAGCGTCTGCTAAATGACTAAAATATAATGTCAAATGTAATGTCATATGTAGTGTTAAAATGATCAACTATAATAAAGGCTTGCGATTTGTACTGGACAGGTCAGGAATAACTCTGGTAACTAGAGACTAACTACTGGATGACTAGTCAGAACACACCTCACCCTACCTCTCCTGTTATGGCATACAATAACTCACCCTCTCTCCCCCTCTCTCCCCCCTCTCTCCCCCAGGTGCCAACCTGCTGATTGACAGCACAGGTCAGAGGCTGAGGATAGCTGACTTTGGGGCTGCAGCAAGACTGGCCTCCAAGGGCACCGGAGCAGGGGAGTTCCAGGGCCAACTCCTGGGAACCATTGCCTTCATGGCCCCGGAGGTATGCACGGATGAAAGGGAGAGAGAGTAAATCTGCGTTAGAATTAGCATTCTGTTTCCGGCCTTTATAGTGCACTCCTTTTGACTGGAGCCGTAGTGCATTTCAGACACAGCCTGACACACACACTGCGTACAAGTGATGGCTGGCATAAAGCTTGCGAGCATAAAACTAGTAAATTCCGCCACTTAAACCACTGCCCTAAGATCAAAACCCCCCCCAATCCTCTGTATCCTCTTTGTGGCTCTGAAAGAGGAAGAAGTAGAGGCCGAAGCATTAGCCTTCTGTGGGGGCTGTTTGTTTTGAAGAGGCCCCTGATCATGCTGTGGGAGGCCTGGGCAGTTGAACTCTCTCCTAATTAAACAAGGTTTTGGGAGCCACAACAATAACAAGACATTAAGGGGTCGGCCTCCATTGTGGGGCCCTCTCTTTCAAAAGGGATTAAAATGCTCTTTCATTTGGGAGTTACTGAGAAATCTAAATCCACTTTAGTTCAGTTCCGCAGCGAACACGTGACTCTGAATGGCCCGCATAATGGCGGCTGGGTTTCACCGCTGAAAAAAAGCTTTGTCGGAAGCCAACAACATTTTAAATGGCCTTCCCCAAACGTATGAAAGCAAGATTTGGCCTGGGAATGAATTGAAGCCATAGTCATGTGACAAAGAATGTAGAAACAGGGAAACTAAATAGACCCAACAAAACATAATGGCCGCCTATGGGAGGCTCCGTAATACATTTCACTCCTTGGCCGAGTCACATCCTTTGGTTTGACGTTATGTGTCCATCCACCAAAAAGTAATCTGCCACTCCTCAACAACAACACAGAGTCAAGTGCTGTAAAACAATGGCTGGCCATTTCTGTCCTTTTTATGCTGCTACATGCAAATGATAGACTATGAATGGAGTAGAGTTAAGTGTGTGTGTGTGTGCGTGCAGTAAAGGCTTAAATTCAATAAAACGTCTTGCAGTTGTCCATTTATGTTGCTACCTTTTGCGTACGGTTGACTCTGTAGGTGCTGCGCGGACAGCAGTACGGCCGGAGCTGTGACGTGTGGAGTGTGGGCTGTGCCATCATCGAGATGTCGTGTGCCAAGCCCCCCTGGAACGCTGAGAAACACTCCAACCACCTCGCTCTCATATTCAAGGTACCGTCAATACAAGTACAGCCTCAAAGTTAGGATTTTAAGGAAACCATGTCCATTCAGTTAGATATGTGATCAATGCGTCTTCACCACCAGAAATATCCTATACTTAGAAATTGTTATTGTTGCTCTTTAGCGTTATCATTTAAATGTGACCCACTAAAAACCACAGTCATTGTTTTACACCACTAAATGGAGCTGGCACAACGTTACTGTATAAGGTTTGATGTACACACGTATAGCTGTAAAATACATATACCTGAAAAAGCACCCTATTGGCCTTCCTGTTTCATCCAAAGACCTTGTGGTTGATTGGGTTTCTACAGTAGCATGACCTCACCCTCCCCTCCTCTCTCCCCCAGATTGCGAGTGCCACCACGGCGCCCTCCATCCCTCCACAACTGACCCCGGGCCTGAGGGACGTCACCCTGCGCTGCCTGGAGCTGCAGCCTGCCGACCGGCCCCCCTCCAGGGAACTCCTCAAGCACCCTGTCTTCCGCCTCAACTGGTAGTCCCCTACCCTCCTCCCCCAGTCCCCTACAACCTCCCCCAGTCCCCAACCCTCCTCCCCCAGTCCCCAACATCCTCCCCCAGTCCCCAACATCCTCCCCCAGTCCCCAACATCCTCCCCCAGTCCCCAACATCCTCCCCCAGTTCCCTCCCCTCCTCCCCCAGTTCCCTACCCTCCTCCCCCAGTCCCCTACATCCTCCCCCAGTTCCCTCCCCTCCTCCCCCCAGTCCCCTACATCCTCCCCCAGTTCCCTCCCCTCCTCCCCCAGTCCCCTACCCTCCTCCCCCAGTCCCCAACAGCCTCCCCCAGTCCCCAACACCCTCCCCCAGTCCCCTACCCTCCCTATCCCATAGTGTCTACTACTGAAGGCCCAGCCAGCCAGCCTGCTTTTCTCTCCTTCTCCCACCGCTGCCAATCAGACCAGCCTCCCTAACACCAGACACCCCTCCATCCACCCCAGACCAGCCTCCCTAACCCCAGACCGCCCTCCATCCACCCCAGACTGCCCCCAGGCATGAGTGGAGGGCCTGGGATGGATGGGATACCTGGGTAATACCCTCCCGTTCCACTACTATGGCCTCAAACTGCTGTACCTTAGCACAAAATGCAAAAAGCGAGTCGCAAATGTTCTACTACAAAAACGGTGCTTACTTAGTTAAGAGTGCCATGTCGGTATACTGTAGTCTGTATTGCTCTGTTTTATCAAGCCTCTGTTCTGGTAAAGAAATGGTTCCTTCAGCACTTTGGTAGCCATTTTGCAATGGTTTCGAGAAGTTCTTCTTTCCATTTTAACCCCCGTGAGTCAACAAATAAGTCCTTAGAACTGCAAACTGGGGACGACGGAGTAAAATATGTTTTTTATCACTGTTATGTTGTAACGTCTGGTCATAAGTTTCAGACTCGGTTTTTGTTTTTAGAGTATCCTATGTGTAGAAGAAAGGCGTAATGAAGCAGTTTAATCGGTTGATTTTGTGCATAACTGCATTTCTACAAAGATGCCTTTAAGATGTGCATTTTACTGTTGGGCCATAAAGCTTAGTCGAATAATCATGAAGATTACTTAAGTATTTCAGGGAGCGGTGATATATCTAACAGAAACTTTGCTAGTTTGGCTAGCATAACGCTGAATGTGAACGCTTATGATGCCGGTATTGTCTCATGTTCTTTTGTTCTTTGGAAAGATCCCATGTATGAAGTTATGATTATATACATACATACATACATACATACACACACACACACACACACACACACACACACACACACACACACACACACACACACACACACACACACACACACACACGTGTGTGTGTGTGTGTATATACCTGTATATGTGTACATGTATACACACGTATATGTATACACATATGTATATATATATATGTATGTATGTATGTATGTATGTATGTTTCTTAGCTTTTTTGGGGTGTTGTTGTATATTCAAAGCTATCCTTAAGAGATTGAGACGTTTGTTGGGTATGGACGTAAGGTTTCAGAACAACGTTTTGATGTCATGCCACGCTGTTAAAATGAAAACACCCTGTTGGTCTCTTAACTCTCGCTGTTACGATTGAGCCATGTGCATCGCACATATTTTTGTCTTTTTTAATCATTTTATGATTTTTCAATGCTGTGTCCATACATTCAAACCGCTATATTCAATATTGATCTACCATTCTTCTGGTGCTGTTCCTATGTAGAATGTCACACTACAATTCAACTATTTTTTAAAATCTTGGCTCTATTTAAAAAAAACTGTGTTATAAAATCCATGTACATCTGAGGTTTTCTATGACTCTTCTATTTTCCATTGTGGATACTCCTATATAATGAATATAATGTTTATTTTTATTTTTGGTGGAGGGATATTTCTGAACTCAAGGCAGACTTTTCTGCTTGCAAATGTTTTTACCATCTCTTTTTGATTAGAATTCTCAAACATGTTCCTAAATGGTGTTACTTTATGAGCTATAGCTATCCAAGTGTTGTTGTTCTGGTTGTAATCAGTTAAGAAAGTAAAAGGATGGTCATTAATATGTAGAATGTTTCCAAATTCAACCTTTTTTTTTAGAATGGGGAATATGCATTTAATTGCTACTTTAATTTGGAATCCCTTAATGGCAAGGGTTTGAGACAATTTCAAAAATAATTTTTTAAGCAGAAAATGTAATCTATTTAATACAAATCCTATTCTTTATATGGAGTACAAGCTGATCCAGCTTGAGGAGTTAAATGTAAATACATGTGAAGTTTGGTAGCTAAAATGATTGTACTTGACTGTATTTTTATACCACACTCTTTTCCATAATTATTTTATTTTTGTTCCTGCTTCGGGTAATTTTTCTTATGTCTTTTTTAAAAGCTTTAAAGTTATGCACTCTTGTCTTTTATAAAAATATATACTGGAAGAAAAATCTGTTTCTGTCAAATTCATAAAAGCTAATCAGTATTACTTCAATTTGTCATGTCGATAATTCTTACCAATCTCTCTTAATGGCTTCTGAATCCTCATCCACGTGTGTCTCAGCCAGCTTGCTGGTCTTTATCTATTTTGTCTTATTTTATGCCGATGTGATGTAATCTTATGTGCTTTTTTTGGATCTAAGCTGGACTGAAGTTTTTGTGTGAAATTGTTTCCTGTTTCCTGTGTCACTTGGTGGTACTTTTTTTTATTTGTAAAGAACGTCTATTGCTGTTTTATTCCAGTCTCCACTACCTCAGGTGTCCTATAGAGTCTCTTCTACCAAAGTTCACTTTCTCAATATATATATATATCAATATATCAATATATATTCTTTTTTTTTGGACTATTCTTTTTTTTCTTCAAAGATTTCCAGGGCTTAAGGGCTAACTTATATTAGCACCTTTACTGTGCAAATAAACTCATGAAATCTCTGGGTTAATAAAAATAAAAATTGGCTTAAGCTGTATCCTGTAAGTTAAAATGTATCAAGATATTTTAATTATTACAATTTTTTACCCCATTCAAAGCATTTTATAGCATAAATTGGAACTTATTTTGGTGTTTTGTCTTTATAGTAAATAAACAAAAATTGGGAAAAAGGTTTCTTGTTCCTCCTATCATTTTGTCAATTCTTTGTCAAAGCCTCAGAACAGCATAAATACTGTGTTCAATGTATCAATGGGCACACAGACGAGTATCCTATGAGTTAGAGCAACCTCTACTTCAGAATGACGGTCCTATTCAGTCCAACCTATGTGTTCCCTGTTTAAAATAAAGGTTACATCAAATCTGGTCATCTGAGATGGCTCCTTAACTGGTCAGTACGGGTAAAAACCTTTTCTTTGTGCATTACAAAACTCTTGGGTGAAGGCCTATCGAAACCAAAAGCCTGATTGGTGGAGTGCTGCAGAGATGGTTTTCCTTCTGGAAGGTTCTCCCATCTCCACAGAGGAACACTGGAGCTCTGCCAGAGTGACCATCGGGTTCTTGGTCACCTCCCTGACCAAGGCCCTTCTCCCCCGATTGCTCAGTTTGGCCGGGCGGCCAGCTCTAGGAAGAGTCTTGGTGGTTCTAAACTTCTTCCATTTAAGAATGATGGAGGCCACTGTGTTCTTGGGGACCTTCAATGCTGCAGAAATGTTTTGGTACCCTTCCCCAGATCTGTGCCTCGACACAATCCTGTCTCTGAGCTCTACGGACAATTCCTTTGACCTCACGGCTTGGTTTTTGCTCTGACATGCACTGTCAACTGTGGGACCTTATCTAGACAGGTGTGTGCCTTTCCAAATCATGTCCAATCAATTGAATTTACCACAGTTGGACTCCAATCAAATTGTAGAAACATCTCAAGGATGATCAATGGAAACAGCATGCACCTGAGCTCAATTTCGAGTCTCATAGCAAAGGGTCTGAATACTTATGTAAATAAGGTATTTCTGTTTTTTTTTTTTTTTTTTATGTACCCTGGTATTCCGTCTAAATATTTCGCTCACATTGGCCACGGAGAGCGAGATCGCACAGTCGTGGAAAAACAAGGGCTTTCACGCAAGGCACAGTGTTATATTCTTCAAAGCGAGCATAAAAGCCATATATTTAGCTCCTTCCGGAGATCTGCATTGCTGGGCAACTCAAGACTGGGTTTCCCCTTTTGTAATCCGTTATCGTCTGTAAGCCATACCACATACGACGAGCGTTGGAATCGGTGTAATAGGATTCCTTCTATATTGTCCTTTTGCATGTTTGATGTCTTGTCGGAGGTTGTAGTGGGATTTCTTGTATGCATCCATATCCGTGTCCCGTTCCTTGTAAGCGGTAGCTCAAGCCTTTTGCCTAGCACGGATATTGCCTGTAATCCATGGTTTTTGGTTTGGATACGTTTGTATAGTCGACATCATCTATGCACTTGTTAATGAAGCCTGTGACTGTTGTGGTAAACTCCTCAATGCCATCTGATGAATCCCGGAACATATCCCAGTCTGTACTAGCAAAACAGTCTTGTAGCCTCGCGTCTGCTTCATCCGACCACTTCCGTATTGAGCGCATCACTGGTATTTCCTGTTGGTGCTTTTGTTAGTAAATAGGAAGCAGGAGAATGGAGTCGTGGTCAGATTTAGTGAAGGGAGGGCCTCGTATGCCTTTTCTGTTGGTAGAAAAAAAGTGGCGCAGGAGACGTGATGGTAGAAGTGAAGTAGGACGGTTTTAAGTCTCCGCGTGATTCTGGGTGAGCAGTTTCTTGTTTGTTTATGGCCCTATCCAGTTTGTTGAGTACCAGATTGGTGTTGCCTTGTGTAGACATTTGTGATCATTACAGATGAGAACTCTTGGTAGATAAAAGGGTCTGCAGCTTACCATGAGGTATTCTATATAAGGTGAGCAAAAGCTAGAGAATTCCTTCACACTGGAAGCAGCTGTTATTTATGAAAAAATAAACCTCCTTTAGACTTGCCAGATGCCCCTGTCCGGTCGTGCTGCTGTGAACAGGGTGTTTTAAATCTTACAATATAATGACAGTGGTTTCCTATTAATCATTTGCTTACTTTAGCAATGTCATCGTAGTGTAGACAAAATCATCATTAGCCCCTGTTTAGAATGAATGGACACCACTTCTAAATTGGGGTGTCAGTCCCCAAGAGAATGTTCATGACATTGGAGTAGCGAGACTGTGTCAAGATTGCTCATCTTAAAAAATAAAACCCAAAACAGTGGCACAGACAGGTGCAAACCATGGCTGGAATAAAAAAAGCCCCCTCTGAAAATCTATATTCCTGGCTATGATCAAAACAACAAAGTTGGAATAGCAAATAAAATTAACAACCGGTTTTCTCAGCCAATCACTAACCCCCCTGGACACAACAACCCTCCCAGCCTTCCTACCTTGTGCACAGCCTCTCCCGGAAATCAAACGCTGGGAGGTGTATGACAAGCTGTGTGTGATCATAACCAACAAAGCCCCCGGCCCGACGGTGTGTCACAGCGGATCCTACGAGAATCTGCCTGTGAGTTGAGTCAACCCATCTGTGACGTCGTCAATACTTCATTCCAGCAAGGTGAATTCACCTCCCAGTGGATAGAAGCCACCCGACCGGCTACAGCTAATATCCCTGACACCACAACATAGACCCCAGACAGTTTGGAAGCAGACCAGAAAGATAATCTACCCATTGTTAGCCTCCTGGACTGTTTGTACAAGCAATCAGACATCCCATCCACCATAACCACCCTCATCACCACTGACTTCTCCAAGGTCTTAACAAAATCGAACACACCATTGCCATTGAACGCCTTATCCAACTGGGTGTCAGACCTGCCCTCACAGCATGGCTCTGCAGTTTTGTGAACGGCCGCAAACAACAGGTACGCTACCAAGACAGCCTCTCAGAATGGTGGGAGGTGTGGCTCAAGGAACTCTTCTGTGCCCTCTCATCTTCCTTGCAGTCATAGACAGTGCAGCCAGGGATGTCGACAATAGGTGGAAATATGTTGACAATCTAAATCTTGTCCACACGTGTACAACAGGAAACATCAGCACACCACACAAGTCCATTAACAACTTCGACACTTGGGTTCATGCAAGCGGAATGTCACTGAACCCTGCAAGGTCCTATTAGTGACCTTCACAAGAAATCCACCTGTCCCATGCCCTCTCTGGATCGAGGGCCAGGATCTCAAAGATGGTGAAGATTTTAGGGGTAATGGTACAGAAGGACAAAGAGCAACAGAAAAACGTTTTCTCCTTCGCTGCCTTTAAAGGTTCCATGTTGCACAGGAAGACCTGGCGAGCATTTACACCGGCTACATACCCCCCACCCTGGAGTATGCCGCTCCTGCTTGGCACAGCTCACTAACCCAGGGCCAGTCTGATGACCTGGAGCGTATTCAGAAGAGCGCATGCCTCACCATCCTAGGAGGATACTCCAGTTATACTCAGGCCCTTCAGACCCTGTCCCTAGGGCACCCCAGTTATACTGAGGCCCTTTAAACCCTGTCCCTAGGGCACCCCAGTTATACTGAGGCCCTTTAAACCCTGTCCCTAGGGCACCCCAGTTATACTGAGGCCCTTTAAACCCTGTCCCTAGGGCACCCCAGTTATACTGAGGCCCTTTAAACCCTGTCCCTAGGGCACCCCAGTTATACTGAGGCCCTTTAAACCCTGTCCCTAGGGCACCCCAGTTATACTGAGGCCCTTTAAACCCTGTCCCTAGGGCACCCCAGTTATACTGAGGCCCTTTAAACCCTGTCCCTACCCCGGCTTCATGGAAGACGGACACAACTCTGTACTGACTTTGTTTGTCAGCCTCCTAAAATCTCAATTCAGAGACTGGCAACCCCTTGACCGAATCACAGTGACAGGCAGGAACTCACGCAGGACATTATTGATTTACATTTTTTTACTCTTTTTATTTTGTTATTTTGTGTTTATCCATGAATATGTTGTATGCTCATGGATTTCAATTTGTATTGACTACTATATGATATGAGTGTAATAAATAAAACTAAAAAACTTGAAAGATTATCTCAGGAGCACAGAATGAAAGAATGCCATGTCCCATGTGGCTCGGTTGGTAGAGCATGGCGCTTGCAACGCCTGGATTGTGGGTTCGATTCCCACGGGGACCAGTACAAAAAAAGTATGAAAATGTATGCATTCACTACTGTAAGTCGCTCTGGATAAGAGCGTACGCTAAATGACAAATTTATAAAACTTCAAAATGTGGAATCCCCGGAACCTCCTAATTTGTTATGACATAAGTAATAATCTATCAAAATTAAATGATTTATTACATCATAGTCATTTGATGTAATAAAGTAACTATCACATTTAATAAATGCCGTAAAGAGGTCAATGGAACTTGACAAAAACAATGGAAATGCCATGGAAATGTGTGGAGGAAAGATGTCGTACATCAATCATGACATATTTGACGAATATCTACTTTGTTAGATCAGATTTGTTGAGTGTGCGCCAATCCGGCATCCGTCCTCTATCCCCCACAGTCTGCGTTCCATTGACCTCGTGACCGCAGCTATAGGCCTTCATTTTCTTTCAGTAGAAAAATCACTACTCGAGACTTGATTACATTGTTAATTATGTTTATTTCAGACAAACCTAACAATAGACATACAGCAGGTGCGTTTTTTTATAGATTGTTTTGTCCGCTGTGACATCACATCAAGTGTCATGTAATAGAAAAAAAGTGTTCCCATTGCTAATCTATTTAAGTATCCCTGGATAGTTCAACGCTTCCATTTGGTCAGCCATTTTTATTCACAACAAACAGGTAATCAACTTGCACTCACCAGATAGCATCTGAGATGTATACATTTACATGGACACAGTCCTGTTACATTAATTCATCCCTAACCCAGAGTAAAAATCTTGCACAATTGTAGAAATGGAATGTCTGTTCACGAGAGATGAATTAATCCCCAGAAGAGAAATGGGATTTGTTACCAGCAAAGAAAACAACCAGAGTACTAGTGACTGATGAAACAAGTACAACTTCATGATGTTCATAGGATACTCTGTATTATACAGTCTATAAGAGCCAATATATTCACTGGAATAGACTAAATCCAATAGAAGTCAATAGAAAAGCTATACATAAAAACAAAGTGATTGTACAACATCAGCTAATCATGGAGGACCCCTGTTCCATCTTAAGTACCAAGTACAGGTGCAAGTGCCATACATAACTTCAGAAGGACCAATTGAATAATATGCATATAAAGCAAGGGGACTATGATACAGCATACATATAATAAAGAGCAAGAAACTATATAAAACATTACACAATCATGGAGGTCCCCAGCCCACCTTAGGTAGGCCACACCTTAAATATGGTTGTTAAATAAATAAAAAAACGCAGTTTAAAATAGATAAATAAAAACAGGGTAAAGCGTCATCAACCCCGATCTTTTCCCTCGAGGCATATTGTAGAGGGGCCTGAAAAGCACAGACTTGCTCCAGAACAACCTTCTCAAAGCCCTTCATGATCTGTGACTGTGAGGTCAGTGCTATGGGCATGAAGTGCTGCCCTGCATTTGCCTTTTTTACGGACGGACACTTTACATGACTATGCAAGCCGTTTTCCACCCATTGGGATATTTGCCATAAAGAGAGACATTGAAAACGCGTAATGAAGTACCTCACAAAGCAGCTGTGGTTTAAACCCATCAGGACCAGCTGCTGTATTTGGTTTAAAGCACCTAGCTTGGTGAGTTTCCTCAACACTGACAGCTCTCGGTGGGCTGGGATTAACATTATCATTCATCATATAGAGAGTAGTATGCACATGTTCATGTTCTGATGACAAGTCCTGCTCATCAAACCTAGCAAAAAAAAAATGTATTGGCCTCATTGGCACTGAGAACCCTATCAAGCAGACTTGTATTAGATCCCATAGCCTGTGATCAGCTCCATTCCATTCCACAAGCCCCTAGTTTTGATATCCTGCAGCTGACATTCCAGTTAGAGTGTAACTGGCACCACATAGAGGAGAGGGAACCTCTTTAGGCCTAAATCCAACAGATAGTCCTCCTCCACCCAGCCGGCTCTCAAAATAGGACTTGAAAGGAGCCTCTGGCCCCCTCCGCCGGGCAAAGCGGAATAGGAACGTCCAATCTCCATGGTAATCTCCATGGTAATCAATGCAGATTCCTGCTTTTTGGAACATTTCTGGCACATGTGTCTGAATGCAGGATTTCTAAGTATGAAACTTAGAAATCGTTTTCACTTATAAAACTTTATACGCACAAACTCAGAATCAAATTGGGCTTACCAAAAATAATATGGTCGCTGTGATAGGACTTTTTCCAAAATAATGTTCTATCTAAACCGCTGTAGCAGGGTCTCTCGCTCTCCCACCTCGATATTAAGCAGCGCCCCTTTCAAGTCCCACTCTGTTGCATAGTGTTTCAAGCTCTGGCCTACAGTGGGGAAAAAAAGTATTTAGTCAGCCACCAATTGTGCAAGTTCTCCCACTTAAAAAGATGAGAGAGGCCTGTAATTTTCATCATAGGTACACGTCAACTATGACATACAAATTGAGAAAAAAAAATCCAGAAAATCACATTGTAGGATTTTTTATGAATTTATTTGCAAATTATGGTGTAAAATAAGTATTTGGTCACCTACAAACAAGCAAGATTTCTGGCTCTCACAGACCTGTAACTTCTTCTTTAAGAGGCTCCTCTGTCCTCCACTCGTTACCTGTATTAATGGCACCTGTTTGAACTTGTTATCAGTATAAAAAAGACACCTGTCCACAACCTCAAACAGTCACACTCCAAACTCCACTATGGCCAAGACCAAAGAGCTGTCAAAGGACACCAGAAACAAAATTGTAGACCTGCACCAGGCTGGGAAGACTGAATCTGCAATAGGTAAGCAGCTTGGTTTGAAGAAATCAACTGTGGGAGCAATTATTAGGAAATGGAAGACATACAAGACCACTGATAATCTCCCTCGATCTGAGGCTCCACGCAAGATCTCACCCCGTGGGGTCAAAATGATCACAAGAACGGTGAGCAAAAATCCCAGAACCACACGGGGGGGCCTAGTGAATGACCTGCAGAGAGCTGGGACCAAAGTAACAAAGCCTACCATCAGTAACACACTACGCCGCCAGGGACTCAAATCCTGCAGTGCCAGACGTGTCCCCCTGCTTAAGCCAGTACATGTCCAGGCCCGTCTGAAGTTTGCTAGAGTGCATTTGGATGATCCAGAAGAGGATTGGGAGAATGTCATATGGTCAGATGAAACCAAAATAGAACTTTTTGGTAAAAACTCAACTCGTCGTGTTTGGAGGACAAAGAATGCTGAGTTGCATCCAAAGAACACCATACCTACTGTGAAGCATGGGGGTGGAAACATCATGCTTTGGGGCTGTTTTTCTGCAAAGGGACCAGGACGACTGATCCGTGTAAAGGAAATAATGAATGGGGCCATGTATCGTGAGATTTTGAGTGAAAACCTCCTTCCATCAGCAAGGGCATTGAAGATGAAACGTGGCTGGGTCTTTCAGCATGACAATGATCCCAAACACACCGCCCGGGCAACGAAGGAGTGGCTTCGTAAGAAGCATTTCAAGGTCCTGGAGTGGCCTAGCCAGTCTCCAGATCTCAACCCCATAGAAAATCTTTGGAGGGAGTTGAAAGTCTGTGTTGCCCAGCGACAGCCCCAAAACATCACTGCTCTAGAGGAGATCTGCATGGAGGAATGGGCTAAAATACCAGCAACAGTGTGTGAAAACCTTGTGAAGACTTACAGAAAACGTTTGACCTGTGTCATTGCCAACAAAGGGTATATAACAAAGTATTGAGAAACTTTTGTTATTGACCAAATACTTATTTTCCACCATAATTTGCTACAATGTGATTTTCTGGGAATTTTTTTTCTCATTTTGTCTGTCATAGTTGACGTGTACCTATGATGAAAATTACAGGCCTCTCATCTTTTTAAGTGGGAGAACTTGCACAATTGGTGGCTGACTAAATACTTTTTTCCCCCACTGTATATACGGTAGAAATTGAGCCTGGGGACGAGGTGACTCCTCATTCTAGTGGAAAATAATATATCATACTATTGGGATCTCTTTTGGTATCTATGACACAAGGTCACAGAAGAGTCGTATGTAATAAGAAACCCTGGGTAGAGGGGCTCAGTGAATTTGGTATGGAATGTGTGCAGGTGTGTCAGTGTGTTAGAAGAGGAGATGCTATAGAAGGACAGCCTGCCGTCCGACCAAATCAGAGACACTCCTACTCTGTTGGAGCGAGAGGAGACAGATATGGCAGTATCCTTATTATTGTGCCAGGCAGTGTACTGGTTACTAGTACAATCAAGACACCAGGATTTGTCATTGTGTCCAAAAACACAGTCATCTACCTGTCCTCTTCTGCCGATTCCTTTATATGTCATACCTATTTCAACCCTATTCCCACTCCACTCCACCTCCCAGAAGCAGCGGCCATTCAGACCCTCTCTACACAGCACCTGTGTAAAGTAGTCAAATCTCTCAAGGTGATCAGGGTATAGCTGCTTCCTGGTCGCCCATGTCACCTTCCTGTTCTCCTCAGACAGAGAGAGATCTCTGCATGTTGTGTTTTGGTCCAGTGTGAGGTCACAGGCATCTGATGAGGGAATGAAGAGAAAAAAAGGATCAATATTTACATAATTATGTAAAGTGTAAGCAAGTCATTTAAACTGTGTTCTATTAAATGCATACTGATACAGTACACATTCATTATTAGTCTTGAAGGGGCAATCCGGAATTGGTAAATTTTTGGACTTTTTAAATTAATCATAGCCATTGATTCTTGAAGAGTATATCTTATAAATGCCTCATGAGCTTACTTCAACTGTCTTATCCAATCTGAAGTCAAAATATACTGCCAAATTATCTAAAATGACGGAGGCGGCTTATTGTAAAGAAATGAACATTCAATTCTCTGGCAACAGTTCTGGTGGACATTCCTGCAGTCAGCATGCCAATTTTACTCTCCCTCAAAACTTGAGACATCTGTGGCATTGTGTTTTGTGACAAAATTGCACATTTTAGAGTGGCCTTTTATTGTCCCCAGCACAAGGTGCACCTGTGTAATGATCATGCTGTTTAATCAGCTTCTTGATATGCCACACCTGTCAGGTGGATGGATTATCTTGGCAAAGGAGAAATGCTCACTAACAGGGATGTAAACAAATTTGTGCACAGAATTTGAAAGTAAAGCTTTTTGTGCATATGGAATATGTCTGGGATCTTTTATTTCAGCTCAAGAAACATGGTACCGACACTTTACATGTTGCGTTTATTTTTGTTCACCGAGTATACAAAACATTAAAGGACACCTGCTATTAGGTGTTCCTAATGTTTGTGTGGCTTTTTCGATGTAATCAAGCACGGAACTCTGAGTAATCTCTTTTTTTAGTATCAATTTAATCCAGCGCTAACATGCAGACTGAGCGCAAAGTAGCCAACACACTTACATCTGCTGCAGAACCAGTATTTTCCCCCAGGGAGAAGACTAGTAAGAGAAGAGCACAGAATTAGTATTTTGTAGCATTAGTGTTGATCACCCCACAGTATGTATCGTTATTACCCACCTGACTGTATGTGGTCCAGCAGAGAGCAGCTTCACTCCTGAATCTCCTGGGTGATTGTAGCTCAGGTCCAGCTCTTTCAGGTGGGAGGGGTTTGACCTCAGAGCTGAAGCCAGATAAGCACAGCCTTCCTCTGTGACGCCGCAGAAAGACAACCTGTGGGAACAGTGGCCATCTTCAGCCTCCTCTTCTTCAGTTCACAGGTATAAACCAAAGGCTAGATCAAGTTTTATTCAAGCCTACATTGAACACACTCATACTGATACATTATGATAGCTACAGACATTTTATACAAAGGTCCTAGAAAATTGCCCCATTTAACCCAAAGCAACTGACCCCAGTGTCTCCAGTTTACATTGTGGATTCTTCAGTCTATCAGAAAGCTTCTGGACCCCTGAGTCTTCTAGATTGTTGTCACTCAGGTCCAGCTTCCTTATGTGTGAGGGGTTTGACCTCAGAGTCAGAGCTGAGGCCAATGCTGCACAGCAGTTATTTGTGAGGTTACATCTATTCAGTCTGGTGGGGAAAAAAGTATATGAACAAAGAAAGTGTAATTGAACAAATAAACTGATAGACCAATTCAAGTCCAGAATTGTTCACCTTAGTGTCTCCAGTTTACAGAGTGGACTCCTCAGTCCAGCAGAGAGCAGCATCACTCCTGAATCCTGTAGGTCATTGTCACTCAGGTCCAGCTCGCTCATGTAAGAGTAGTTTGAGCCGATAGCTTTGGCCAACACTTCACAGCATCTTGCTGTAAGGTTACAGCCATCTAGTCTGGAGAATAATGTTTTTCACAGAATCACACACATGTTAAATTGCATAGCCTTTTCTCATAGTGTATTCATTAAAAAGGTCCAATGCAGCAGTTTTTATCTGAATATCAAATCATTTCTGGGTAACAATTGAGTACCTTACTGTGATTGTTTTCAAATCGAAATGGTCAAAAAGAAACCACAATAGCTTCTTAGCAAGAGCAATTTCTCAAGCAAGAATTTTTCTAGGTCTGAGTGTATCTATGAGTCTATGTGCCGGGGGGCTAGGGTCAGTCTGTTATATCTGGTGTTATTCTCCTGTCTTATCCGGTGTCCTGTGTGAATTTAATTATGCTCCCTCTAATTTCTCCCTCCCTCCCTCCCTCCCTCCCTCCTTCCCTCCTTCCCTCCCCTCCCGGAGGACCTGAGCCCTAGGACCATGCCTCAGGACTACCTGGCCTGATTACTCCTGGCTGTCCCCAGTCCACCTGGTCGTGCTGCTGCTCCAGTTTCCACTCTTCTGCCTGTGGCTATGGAACCCTGACCTATTCACCGGACGTGCTACATTGTCCCAGACCTGCTGTTTTCAACTCTCTCCCTCTACCGTACCTGCTATTTCAACCTGTTCACCGCATAAGCTGTTTTCTAGTGACATTTATTTGGATACATCAATAAGAATGAGCTAATGATGCGTGATTTCACCTTGCATAGAAAATGTGTGCTCTCATCAGGACACTGTTGTTCAGAGGAGCTGGTCAACAACACAGCGAACACAATCACTTCAAACTGGAAAGACATTTAGTTTCACCTGTTTTCTATTGACATTTCTTTGTATATGTCCATAAAAATTATGGCGATTCATGATTTCGACTGGCTGAGAAACGCTGCCCGCCTGTCTGTCTCGTCCCGACTCCCAACACATTCATTACTATGGGACAGCTGGAGATCAAATTTCAATATTGAAACAATGTTGCAAATATCAGAGAGACAGACCACAAGTTTTCTACAAATCTCTGCTACTGAAAACCAATTGTTAGTCTAAAAGAAATGTGAGATAATGTCTAGATGTTTTTTTATAGTGGAGATCAAGTTTATAAATTGCCTGGCTGGGCTGATGAGACAGTGGATTGCACAGTCAGATGGAACAGAGTAAATAGGCATTTTAATGTCATAAATTTAGCCGGTGGAAACTTGAGGAACAGACACCGGCTGGAATGTGGTTTTAACTAAATCAGTGTCCAGGATTAGACAAACCCGTTGTATAAAGTAGTAGTATCCTTCTCTAATCTCTCTCTCGCTGATGGAGGTGTCTGCATTAGATTTTTAAATTTTGTATGGCACATCCATTTCATTACTCGTCTTGTGTCAAGCGCTTGTAATTAGCTAGGATGGTGCAATTAATTTAACTGTTCTCAATTCGACAATGACAATTATGTTTTCAATTCTACTTTGGAAAGAGCAGATCAAAAACGTAGAACATGTGGAAATGTTTGACAACACTTACGGTTTTGCCACTTGGCAACATTGTATAAATTCTATCTACAGACAGAAGCAGAACACTATATAGAGAATTAATACATGTCAGTATTGTGTATTGATAATAAGGTCAAACTTAATAAAATGTTCTGAATATTTGTTGTTGTAGTTCACTGTGATCGATAAGATAATGGACACTTTTAGGAGGTTATGTATAAAGGAGAGAAGGCATTTTAGGGAGACCGATATATATATATATATATATATATATATATATATATATATATATATATATATATATATATATATATATATATCTATATAACTTCTGTCCCTGGGATATACAAAGACCAACTGTACATTTAGTAGCCTACTTACAGAGCATGCCTGCAGGAGGTGATGACTGCCAAGAGCTTCAGGAGGCCCTCCTCTGATCTGACGTATTTCTTCAGGTCAAACGTCTCTTGTGTTTCCTCAGATGTCATTAACACAAAGTTGAGTGCTGACCACTGTGCAGGTGACAGGTCCATCGCTGACAGACTCCCTGATCTCAGATAGCTCTGGATCTCCAGAACCAGAGACTCATCCTTCAGCTCACTCAGGCAGTGAAACAGGTTGATGCTCTTCTCTGGAGAAAGGTCCTCCCTGATTTTCACCTTGATGTAGCGGACTGTTTTCTCAATGTCCTCTCTGTCCTTTGTCTCTGGTAGGATTCCACTCAGGAGTCTCTGATTGGTCTCCAGTGAAAGACCAAGCAGGAAGCGGAGGAAAAGGTCCAAGTGTCCATTCTGGCTCTCTAAGGCTTTGTCAATTGCCGTCTTATGCAAGTCAAACACAGATGTTGAAGACTGTGGAATACATGCAAAACAAAATATTGAATGTTTCCTTGTTGGCTTTGGGAGAAGAACATTGTTGTGGTCTATTGTGTGACAGTGGTAAGCATATACAGCTGCAAGGAACTCCTGAACACTCAGATGCACAAAGCTAAACACTTTCTCCTCCTCCACAAATATTTCAGTGCACACACCTGAGTACACTATAGCCACCTCAATGTCAATACCACTCTCTCGCAGGTCTTTCTCATAGAAGATCAATTGTCCTTTCTGCAGTTGACAGAATGCCAGTTTTGCTAGTTGAAGGACAACGTTTTTACTACCTGTGGGATACTTCTGTTCTGTCATTTTATCAGTCTGGCAGAGCAGGAAGTGTTCGTACATTTTAGTAAGAGTCTTTGGCATCTCTCCACTCTTTGTTTTACTCAGGATAGCATTCAGAACAGTGGCTGAAATCCAACAAAACACTGGTATGTGACACATAATGTGGAGGCTCCTTGAAGCCTTTATATGGTTGATGATTCTGTAGGCCTGGTCATCATCACTGAATCTCTTCTTGAAGTACTCCTCCTTCTGAGGGTCATTGAACCCTCGTATCTCTGTCCACTGGTGGATATAGTTTCGATCAATCTGATTGGCTGCAGCAGGTCGGGAGGTTATCCAGATGAGTGCAGAAGGGAGGAGCTGTCCTGTGATGAGGTTTGTTATCAGGACGTCCAGCGGAGCGGTCTTTGTGTCTTTAGCCACATCTTTATTATGATTAAGGGCCAGAGGGAGTCGACTCTCGTCCAGACCATCAAAGATGAACAGAACCTTAAAACCTTCCGCCAGAGTATCGATTGGTTCCATGAAGGGAAAGAACTGATGAAGCAGGTCAATCAAACTGCAGTCTTCTTCTCTTATTTTATTGATTTGGCGAAAAGGAAGTGGAATGATGAAATCAATGTCCTGGTTCTCCTTTCCTTCTGCCCAGTCTAGAATAAACTTCTGAACAGAGACAGTTTTTCCCACGCCAGCGATGCCCAGTGAAAGCACTGTTCTGATACGTTTCTTCTGATCAGGCTGGGGTTTGAATATTTCACTGAGCTTAATAACGGTCTCTCCTGTGGCTGGTGTTCTGGATTCCAGACATCTGACCTCGTGATCACCACTGACCCCTCCCATGGCCCCATCAATCACATAAAGCTCAGTGTAGATCTTGTTTAGATAGACGAAATCCCCTTTCTTTGACGTCCCCTCATATATTTGGTCATATTTCTTCTTTAGGTACGATTTCAGTTCATCTTCGATTGCAAGGAAAAACAAAGATGGATTCAGTTTATTGTTTACAACTTTAGCCTATAATAAAAAAACACATGCACCTTTGATCACATTTGCAGACCAACGCAAAATAAATTCCAGACAGTAGGCTAGATTTGGTATCCAAAACTGATAAGCCTGTAGTGTAGCCTATATGTTCTAGTCCAATATTGGGAAAAGGCCCAGGTAAAAAGGGAGACTCATCAACATAACCTGTGGTAACTCCCATGTGCCTTTCAAACGACGCCCAAAGATCAGATTTCACGACTTTACAGAGCTAACGCAACTCGGCACAAGAAAAGCGCTGTTCGCTACTTCAGAACCAGCACACCAGCAGATTCTACACACCTGTGCGAACTTGCTGTGGTATGGGTAAAACATTTTTTTTTTTTGTATTATGCTGAAGGGCCTTTATGATGTATGGGAGGCAGTAGCTTTTGCAATCAAATGGTTTTACTGTGCCAGGTCTCACACAGACTTTTGGTAACAAGGTGGCCACCTGAGGATTTCAAATGAGTAGCCTAACAATTCTTTACATGGCCACAGTTGCATTTGCAACAAAATCATTTTTCTATGAGAATTGAATAGCTCAACACATAGGGTGACAGTGAGCAATTGACAGTGATCATAAGCAAAATAATCATAACATTTCAAATAGACAGGAAGTTGACCATAGTTTATTAGTAGAGGGGTTATTGAGTTAAAGATTGTGGTAATTTCAGCCATATTTTTACAATATTTTTCTATGGTTACAGTCATCAGATTACATTGCATGGAATTGCATTAATCTTAGGATGTTTTGATTTTGTCATGGATTGTTTTGATTTTCTCAACCAGAAAACCAGATTACGAACAGAATATGACGTGCCCCGTATCAAATGTAGCTGTTGTGTTCATTTGTATTACTTACCTTTGACTTTTTGAACCACTGCTGGAGCACTCCGGGCTGAGAAAGAGAGGGAGGGGGGGGGGGTATGATTCATGGTGGTTTTAGCATGGCTTTAAGCACGTGCTGAGGTCATATACAGTGGGGAGAACAAGTATGATACACTGCCGATTTTGCAGGTTTTCCTACTTACAAAGCATGTAGAGGTCTGTAATTTTTATCATAGGTACACGTCAACTGTGAGAGACGGAATCTAAAACAAAAATCCAGAAAATCACATTGTATGATTTTTAAGTAATTAATTTGCATTTTATTGCATGACATAAGTATTTGATCACCTACCAACCAGTAAGAATTCCGGCTCTCACAGACCTGTTAGTTTTTCTTTAAAAAGCCCTCCTGTTCTCCACTCATTACCTGTATTAACTGCACCTGTTTGAACTCGTTACCTGTATAAAAAGACACCTGTCCATACACTCAATCAAACAGACTCCAACCTCTCCACAATGGCCAAGACCAGAGAGCTGTGTAAGGACATCAGGGATAAAATTGTAGACCTGCACAAGGCTGGGATGGGCTACAGGACAATAGGCAAGCAGCTTGGTGAGAAGGCAACAACTGTTGGCGCAATTATTAGAAAATGGAAGAAGTTCAAGATGACGGTCAATCACCCTCGGTCTGGGGCTCCATGCAAGATCTCACCTCGTGGGGCATCAATGATCATGAGGAAGGTGAGGGATCAGCCCAGAACTACACGGCAGGACCTGGTCAATGACCTGAAGAGAGCTGGGACCACAGTCTCAAAGAAAACCATTAGTAACACACTACGCCTTCATGGATTAAAATCCTGCAGCGCACGCAAGGTCCCCCTGCTCAAGCCAGCGCATGTCCAGGCCCGTATGAAGTTTGCCAATGACCATCTGGATGATCCAGAGGAGGAATGGGAGAAGGTCATGTGGTCTGATGAGACAAAAATAGAGCTTTTTGGTCTAAACTCCACTCGCCGTGTTTGGAGGAAGAAGAAGGATGAGTACAACCCCAAGAACACCATCCCAACCGTGAAGCATGGAGGTGGAAACATCATTCTTTGGGGATGCTTTTCTGCAAAGGGGACAGGACAACTGCACCGTATTGAGGGGAGGATGGATGGGGCCGTGTATCGCGAGATCTTGGCCAACAACCTCCTTCCCTCAGTAAGAGCATTGAAGATGGGTCGTGGTTGGGTCTTCAAGCATGACAACGACCCGAAACACACAGCTAGGGCAATTAAGGAGTGGCTCCGTAAGAAGCATCTCAAGGTCCTGAAGTGTCCTAGCCAGTCTCTAGACCTGAACCCAATAGAAAATCTTTGGAGGGAGCTGAAAGTCCGTATTGCCCAGCGACAGCCCCGAAACCTGAAGGATCTGGAGAAGGGTATGGAGGAGTGGGCCAAAATCCCTGCTGCAGTCTGTGCAAACCTGGTCAAGACCTACAGGAAACGTATGATCTCTGTAATTGCAAACAAAGGTTTCTGTACCAAATATTAAGTTCTGCTTTTCTGATGTATCAAATACTTATGTCATGCAATAAAATGCAAATTAATTACTTAAAAATCATACAATGTGATTTTCTGGATTTTTGTTTTAGATTCCGTCTCTCACAGTTGAAGTGTACCTATGATAGAAATTACAGACCTCTATATGCTTTGTAAGTAGGAAAACCTGCAAAATCGGCAGTGTATCAAATACTTGTTCTCCCCACTGTATAAGGAGCTATCCGAGTAGTACCATCGACCATCACAGCCGTGCTAAAACTACAATGGAGCACAAACCCAAACCTTTATTTACATTGATTACAGTTTTACATTGATACCATGAATTTTGGCAATACATTCTGAAACACATCAACTGTACATCATCACAGCTTCATAATATTGTCATGAACATACCATACCCTAATGGGTATAACTTGTAGTCATTGAACAGGCCAGAGCCAGACCATTGCCATTTCAATACGAACACAATATGACTATCATGATGATGAATATTATCCCTTTAAATGTTTTAAAATCATCTCACCTGCTGGTTCTGTCCACTTATTAGTGCGATCAATCAGCTTCATCTTCCCCAGGATCTCCAGTGTGATCTTCTTTGCACCCTCAAGGCCGTAAGTCTCCACCATCCTATCCACAGTGTCCTGGTGGTCGGCTTTGTCCAGCCAGGCCTTTGGGATGTGTTGAGGGAAGCCTTTTATGCCCTGGACCAGGTGCCATTTGAATTTCTTCAGTTTTATTTCACACAGGTTCTCCTCTAGAATGGCCAGCAGCTGCTCAGGGACAGGTGTCTCCATTGTTGATCAGTGAGTAAAAGACATGACCCACTGGGCAAAAACTGGTTGAATCAACATTGTCTGTGTGTTTGTTTCCACGTCATTTCAATCAAAGAAAAGCTATGTGATGACGTTGAATCAATGTGAAAAACGGATTGGATTTGCAAAAAGTAATCAACGTAAGGGCATTTAGTCTTTTTTTCATCCAACTTTTAACCTAAATCCAATGACATGGTGTCATTTGTTGTTGATTTCACGTTGAATTCACGCTTCGTTGACAACTCAATCTAATGTTAATCCAAAGTAGACGTAGAACTGACCTCTGTGCCTAGTGGGGAGGTAGTTCGGTAGGAAATGGTGAAAGATTCTTATCGTTAAGCCAAGATAGTTCAGATGTTGTTTTTTTTACAATGGGTATCGTTGTAACGCTCTGTTCAGAGTGTAGTGTCTTAGAGTCTGTGATTGTGCTGACCTTTGCAAAAAGTGTGTTAGAGGAAACTTGGCTCTAGGATTTTGCTGATGTTTGCAAATGGTGGAATAGATGAACTTTACTCTACTTTGCTAAAGCATTTGGAAAAGCATTGCTACAGAGGTTTCTTGGAATAGAGGAAACTTGGCTCTGCTTGCTGAAACATCTGGAAATCATCACTAAGTTCCTGGAAAAAAGGATATGGGAAGATATGTAGGAAAGGCCAGGGATTGGGTATTAAAATCACGCCATACTATGTCATATATGATATAAATACCATGTCTTGAACAGAGGGAAAGGAAGAATAGCGAATTACAGAATTGGCTCATGCTGTTCTTCAGATATCTGCAGGTATCTGTAAATCTGACGCTGAAACTCTTTGTTATAATAAACCTTTATAAACAAAGTACAGTGTCGGCGGACTTCTTATCATCACGGCATTATCAGCAAAGGTTTGTTTTGGACACCACATGAGCAAGCGAGATCCTATTATCATGTTTTAGCATGTAATTGGATATTTCACTTACGGAACATCCACTCTGAAGGTCGAGTGCGCAAGAACTTGAATTTTCCGGTTTGATCTTGACTGTGGTCTTTTCTGCTGACACGGTGAACTCGTCTGGAAAGTTATCTTCTGTCTCACGAGTAACTCAGGTCTGCTGCTCCTGTCTGGAGGTGATGTCCTTCTCATACTGGTTTACTAGAATAGAGTATGATATTGCAATAACTAGACGTTAGTTACTAATTAACATGGGCATTTATGCAAGTTCACCTGCTCACATGAGCATACATTATTTAACAGCGCGTCCTCTTACTTCCTTATCTTTATACAAGACACAGGCTCCTCCTAGCTCCTGCAACACCACTATAATACGACATCACAAGAGCCAATTACGTTTCCAATGAGAAAACTGCAACCGGAAATGTTGCTGGAGTCAGAACTCAATCCCTTAAAGGCACTTGTAGAGATCAAAGAGGAACAAGAAACTTCTCCCCAATTTTAAAAGCCAAAATGTTTTTATTTACCAAAATAAAAGCCATAAAAGTTATATGGTGGAAATGCCTCAAACGTAGTTTTAGCTGTTTTTAGCCACTCATGGTTGATAAATATTTTAAATGTTTATAAAATGTAATTTCATGGTTTAATTGCGGACATCCAATCGATAGGTGTCCGCAATTAAACCATGAAATTACATTTTATAAACATTTAAAATATTTATGGCTTTTAAAATTGGGGAGAAGTTTCTTGTTCCTCCTGTGATTTGGTCAATGTACTGACTGAACAGAATAAATTGTAACATTTTCATTCATCAGTATTATTCACTTTACTATGAACTACTGGAGCAACTTGCCTTCAGACGGATGTTCCTATTCAATCAAGCCTAGTCAACGGAGTTTCCATGAAAAGTAAAAAAACACGTTATTTGTGCAATACAAATATGGACATAACAATGTACGTAAACTCTGGCTTCTCAAAACCATTTGAAACCTGCGAGTCCGGACACTGCGGCGCGGTCGGAATGAGAAGACTGGGGTGAAAATATTTTTGTTGTCTCGCAGATGTTCTGCTTTGTGTGCGTTAGCCTACCTAATGTATTAAAATATTTGTCGCATTATTCACACACTCAGAATTCGCTGCTTCAACTTCAGTAGCCTACTCTCCTGGCGCGCGAGATCAAGTGCGCCTAGTATATGTGTGATCTCAAATAAATAGTCTGCCTATGCATGTGGGGAATAACTTGGCAGTTACCTTTCCAATTAAATTAATTTAAATATGATTAGATTATAGTTTACAACAGTGTCTGTAAATAAATATTGATAATGGAAAAAAGTGGATGGGGTTCAACCAACGTGAGTCGAGGTGCAATCAAAAAATGTGATAATCCTCCGTTTTTCTCCGTCTGAAAATCGTCCCACCCCTAAAAGGTAGGCTATAAAACGTAGTAGCAAAAGAGAACGTGCATTGCTTGCTGTTTGGGGTTTTAGGCTGGGTTTCTGCATAGCACTTTGTGACATCTGCTTATGTAAAAAGGGTTTTATAAATAAATGGTAACCTATTTCTTAGGTTATTTTTGTGAATTTTGATATTGCCTATAGGGCGCACAATTGCTGGGACCATGGCTGGCAAGTGAGCTGTGTCACATACATATGCCTAAAAACATTGCGGGACTGTGGTTGGGTTTGGGACCACTTACTTCTTCTTCTTCTTCTTCTTCTTCTTCTTCTTCTTCTTCTTCTTCTTCTTCTTCTGTGGGTTTTATGGCAGACTACATCCAAAAAATTTATTTCTGCCAACAACTGGAAGGTTTGAAACAAAAAAACAAACAAAAATCCATACTTAAGTGATTCTAACAATCCACCCTAATAAATCAACTTCCCACGAAATGCCAGATATAACCCCCTTAAGGGGTGCCCTGTTCCGAAGCGAAACACACAACACTTCAAACTTATCAAATCGTTTAAGTGCTGGGTAAAGTGAAGGATGTGAGAATCACGAGAGGCAGGCTTGTTTAGATTTTTTGTGATTCTGCGGTTAGATTTTTTGTGATTCTGATCCGCAGGATCACAAAAAATCTAAACAAGCCTGCCTCTCGTGATTCTCACATCCTTCACTTTACCCGGCACCCTCTCCACCAGTTTGGATAACTCAAATGGTTTCTTCAAGATTGGTACTCTGCTCAGCTGCTCCTTATTAACAAACCATACTCCTAATAGATACGAAGGGTCATTCCCATCACTGTACCCTACTTTGCTCAGTTTTCCATTCTTTTGAACAATACTCAAATTCTCCTTGATTCTACCGCCATTGTATTCAGATTCCACTTCATCATCCGCCATCTTCCGTGAAGCTGTTTCGTCTCTTGCGACGACCACCAACAGCACCGCCCAAATTGTATCCTTTCGTTTTGTGATTGTAATCATGCTGGTGTTGTACTACACAGTTTCTATCTGGTTTTAGTCATTCAAGTATTATAATTTTTTACCAAGACAACATGGCATTTTTTCAGCATTGTGGACAACCAGCGATCGGATTGAATTCCTCCATAGTTCTATGCAGTAACTATAGTAGAATCAGGAAGTAGGTTATCGCTGCAGACTCGCAGCACATCAGAACAGAATTGATATACTTTCTTTGAATGGAGAAGTAGTCACAATTCAGATGTAAATAACAAATATGGCCATATGGGAACACTAAACCAAACCCTATAAAGGTGTTTATCAATTTAACCTTTTAGTTGTTTTATGATTATTATTTCTCGCTGATATGAAAGCTTCCAAAACCTTACCGAAAGCGACGCGTGTTAATGTGTAGATTGAGCATCAGGGCTCTTTACAAAACTCCCCCGTACAGATGACGCCTTCGTCCAATCACTCTTATGTGTAATGTAATGGAACTGAGAGTCATGATCAAGGGCTATATACAGACCTGATTGTATAGCTGCATTACCAGTGTTAATATGCATGTTTATTTCCTTTCTTTTATAAAACCATGAAGAGTATGTTTTTTGTGGCGGTGACCAAGAGCCAATACAATTCTGGATATGGACACACCTGACTTGTTCTTGCCAGATAGTCTGTAGTGAGTCAGAATCTTAACTATCAGCATTGATTACAGTCTGTAGTGAGTCAGAATCTTAACTATCAGCATTGATTACAGTCTGTAGTGAGTCAGAATCTTAACTATCAGCATTGATTACAGTCTGTAGTGAGTCAGAATCTTAACTATCAGCATTGATTACAGTCTGTAGTGAGTCAGAATCTTAACTATCAGCATTGATTACAGTCTGTAGTGAGTCAGAATCTTAACTATCAGCATTGATTACAGTCTGTAGTGAGTCAGAATCTTAACTATCAGCATTGATTACAGTCTGTAGTGAGTCAGAATCTTAACTATCAGCATTGATTACAGTCTGTAGTGAGTCAGAATCTTAACTATCAGCATTGATTACAGTCTGTAGTGAGTCAGAATCTTAACTATCAGCATTGATTACAGTCTGTAGTGAGTCAGAATCTTAACTATCAGCATTGATTACAGTCTGTAGTGAGTCAGAATCTTAACTATCAGCATTGATTACAGTCTGTAGTGAGTCAGAATCTTAACTATCAGCATTGATTACAGTCTGTAGTGAGTCAGAATCTTAACTATCAGCATTGAGTACAGTCTGTAGTGAGTCAGAATCTTAACTATCAGCATTGATTACAGTCTGTAGTGAGTCAGAATCTTAACTATCAGCATTGATTACAGTCTGTAGTGAGTCAGAATCTTAACTATCAGCATTGAGTAGCGGGTGAGGGCATTCATAGCCAACCACTCAGACGAGCTCCAGCTAGCCGTTTTTACAGTGAGGGAGAGTGACTAACAAAATCAATGAGGCCCCCCGGTCGGTAATTCGATCATTACTACAATTTTAGATAGCTGGCTAGACTAATTTACCTATCTAAAAACTGTTTGCTGACATGGGCTAATTGAGTGTCCTGTCAGTGACTGACATAACATGAGAAAAATTGTTGATGCACAACCAAATTTCGAAATTGAAAAACTGGGCCCTGGGACCAAAATCCAGATTTGCATGAAATTACAATCAAGATTTGGATAGGTCTCTATATAACTGGGAGAGTTATGTAACAACATTTCGTTTTTAAAAACTTTGTATAATATACTATGCCATTTAGCAGACGCTTTTATCCAAAGCGATTTACAGTCATGTGTGCATACATTTTTACGTATGGGTGGTCCCGGGGATCGAACCCACTACCCTGGCATTACAAGCGCCATGCTCTACCAATTGAGCTACAGAGGATTCTGTAATCCTCTTCTTTGCTATCCAGGATCAGATCAATCTGTCAGTGTTTGAGACGGTTTAAAGAAAATAATAGGTTAGGATTATTCTGATCCAGATACCACAAAATCAAGATCACAGAATCCGGATGTTCAGTGCTTTGAACAGGCCTACACCTCGCCATCTACTGGACAGGCTGTGGTACTAATTCTACACTGTCATAGAGAAACAGAGTAAACTACTGTACATTAATAAAGATACCTTGATAAAAAAATAATAGAGCCTGCATATCACTTATAAGTAAGTAGATGCATTTATTTGACACTTCTCAATAACAATTTACCACATACCTATACTGCGGTCAATTTAATGTAATGAACCTTTGGTTTTCAGATGCTCACCTTAGTTACATAGACATTTCTTGGTTGTAGTGCCACCCTGAATCCACCCTTCCGGTGGGATCAAGATAATCCAGATTTTTGGGAACAAAACTATCCTAATAACTACCTTTTTGAGTAAAAAAAGAAAGAAGCAAAAACAAGATTTAATCCTGATTTAAAGGTGAGATTGGATGACCAAATCCTTATCCCAATCCGGAGAATCATAATCACATTTTTTAGTTTTGAAAACCCCAATTCTAACATTAAATCCTATCATATTGGGGAAATCCTAGCACAGGGTTCTTCAATTCCGGTCCTGGAGGGCCAAAACACCTCTGTTTTTCATCCTCTCCTTCTAATCAGGGGCTAATTCAGACCTGGGACACCAGGTGAGTGCAATTAACTACCAGGTAGAAATAAAAAACAGAAGTGTTTCGGCCCTCCAGGACCGGAATTGAAGAACCCTGCCCTAGCAGGTACCTTTTGAAAAACTGGGCCCTGGAGATTGCAAAGACCAGGATGTAACCACAGAACTGCAGTATCACATTATACCAATAGAGGTCACTCTTAACACATGAACAAGATGAAAAACAATTAATTTTGTGTGAAAGTCACTCAACAGGGACATTTTCTAACCCTGTTACATATAGATACTTAAACAATATGAACATTAAAGGGAGTGTCGTTACTCGTTGGCTATTCTTTGATACATTTCTAAACATGTAAACATTAAAGATGACAAAATGCGTCCTTGAAAAAGTACGAAAAGATCCAATCAGACATAAAAACGAAGATGTAACTACAATGTAACTCACTACCATCTAAAAACCTAACACTTATTGTTATGTGCAACCAACATTTACTGAAATGCATCAAGCTTGATTGGTTTTAGTTTTAGCACGATTAATAGGCTACTAAAGCATACAATCAGAGCTTTTCTTTATCTACAAAAACCTAGCTCTCTCATTGCAGTAAAGCATATGAGTGACACCACTTGGTAAAATGTCACCGGTTTGGTTTCAGAGAAAATGATGATCAAGTACACTGGGTTCACTTACAGTGTTACAGTATGTTACTATTTCCCATTGTGATAGCAATGGCAACCACACAGCAACCATACAGTAACCATACAACCATACAGCAAGCAAGCCATACTATAGAATCGTTTTCAAAGACATGCATCCTAAACTGTAATCTTAAAATGCACCATGCAGTCAGAACACTGTCCCAACATACAAGAAACACTTCAAGCTATTACATATTTTATGCACCGGTTGCTTGAGTACACTTACATGGGAAACAAAGTTGTTTGTCGGGTCAGGACATTTAACACTTACTGGGCGAGATAGGACCTACAAATAGGACCTATAAATATATACTGCCCTTTGGCCTAGGCCTAAATAAGGACGCAGTTTTGACCGAATTCGGAAGCAATTTTTACCAACAAAATCTCCCAGATAGGCTGAAGTCCCCTTTAGGAAAAATAAAGTTGGACTATTCTTCCAACATATTGAATAGAATATAATTATTATATTATATTCTGACTGTTGTGTTTCTTGTAGGAAAAATCTCAGTAGCCTAGCCACCAAGCACATATATTTTTATTTCATTGTTTCAAAAGAATCGGTTATATAAGTATTCCTTTTCACCAAGAAAGAAAAAATAGGAAAGTTCATGATCAATGGCAAGATGAAGAGATCTACCCATACCATGCATGTGAATACCCAGCCCCTGGTCGTCAAGGAGACACTTCAGCTTCCTCGCGGATTCGAGCTTGGAGGTCTCTGACTACCTCGCCAGCAGTCAGACGTGCTCCCTGATTGGTCCGTACTCTCTCACCATACACCGTCATTCACTCACCCCATTGAACCGCTTCGACTGCTGCGGCGCGTGGTCTGTCTTTACCTCTCGTGGATTGGTCAGAAACGTAAAGGGGTGGGCAATGCCGAAACTTCAGAACCTTGGATCTCAGTTATGATTGGACATGTATTCGGCACTTGGAAAACGGGGTGTCGTTCACAGGTACAGGACACTCGTCATATATAAATGGATTGATGTTTTGCATGTTAAAGTCAGTAGTTACTACCAAGAAAGTGTGAAGGGACTAAAGTTTGCCTGGTTATATAATTTAAGTGATAGACCACTTACTTTTTCAAGGTGAGTACACGGTTTTGATTACGGGATTGCCTTTCTCCAATCCTCACGAAGGTATACTAGGCTATAGCAGTATAGCCTACTATAAAAGTAATTATACCAATTGAATAGGCTACACCAATCTTTGGTTTTATGGAATATCTTATTTTAAACTAGGCAAAATGACGATAAAAGTTAGGCTTCTGTACACATGGGACAAGATTGTCAACTGAGAGTGTTCTGTCTGTGATGGATAAATCATCAGTATTCTGTTATTTACTTTGCTATCAAAGTTGATAAAGTAATCTAAATTGATATAGGATAGGAAACTTTGCTCCAAATTAGTAGCCTAAACGACTATTAATTTAGGTGCGTATCAACTTTGCTCCAAGTGAGATAATAATATAATAATAATATAATATGCCATTTAGCAGACGCTTTTATCCAAAGCGACTTACAGTCATGCGTGCATACATTTTTGTGTATGGGTGGTCCCGGGGATCGAACCCACTACCTTGGCGTTTCAAGCGCCGTGCTCTACCAGCTGAGCTAATGTACTAGTTAGATTGTTGTGGGTGCTGAATTAAATTGATTTGATGGTATTAGTAGAATAGATCCTAAATCTAATCTGGGATGCATATCGTGCTGCCAGGGTTTGCCCTGTTACAAAGTACCACTGTTATTACAAAGTAACAAACGTGGTACACAAGAGGAACTAGCGCGCTACATTGCAACATTCTACGCCGAACGGTTGTTCAGAGAATTCGAAGCGGAAGCTGGTCCGTCGGCTCTTTCGTCCGACTGTGGTCACATCGAGTTCTGACCTTATGATCTGGTTAGCTAGCCTCTAAGGACAGCAAACTGTCATCTTGTCATTACCCTATGATTGTAAGGTAAGATGATACCTATCGTCGATAGTTTTGTGAATGTTCTCGATGACTGATTATGTGAACGGACAGATTTTTTCCATAGCTAGTCATCGAATTTCCTAAGTAGCTAGCTAGCTGTCATCAACTAGAATTGGATGACATGGCTTGTAGAGACTGTAGCTGTAGTTAGCCTTGTTATGGCTATCCTTTTCACTATATTGTCTTCTGACACAAGTTGCTAAGTTACACTCGATGGCAGACCAACCATGGGCTTGCAGAGGTGGCTACCTAGCTTCGAATCCAACTCTCTTTCTTGGATTTTTATTAGCCAGCTGACGTTAGCTAGCTAGTGTAGAAAAAATCATGAAAAAAGGCGACGATAGAGGAAATAGTAACGCGTAAAGCATGCTTGCGCAATTACTCACTACTGCAAGACATTTCTCTGTTGATCACATTGTTTGCTTCCCTGATGATCAACACTTCCCCATTCCCTTTTTTCCTGCGTTAAAGTTTCTCAGTTTTCACCCCACCCAGTAGGTGGCGTCAATACACCTTTTTGGATGTAGTCCACCAATAAAAATTCTAGGAAGAAGAAGGCTGGTATGTTTTTCAGACTTCCCCTACAAACCAATGTAATCCTACAGTCAGTTTTAAAATGTCTACTCAGATCCCTACACAGGCTCTAGAGCCTGAGAGAGGGGAGTATCTTCCGCAGTGGTGGAAAAAGTACCCAATTGTCATACTTGAGTAAAAGTAAAGATACCTTAATAGAAAATGACTCAAGTAAAAGTGAAATTCACCCAGTAAAATACTACTTGAGCAAAATTCTAAAAGTATTTGGTTTTAAATATACTTAAGTATCAAAAGTAAATGTAATAGCTAAAATATACTTAAGTATCAAAAGTAAAAGTATAAATCCTTTTATATTCCTTATATTAAGCAAACCAGATGGCAAGATTATTATATATATTTTTTTATTTACGGATAGCCACTCCAACACTCAGACATAATTTACAAATGAAGCGTTTGTGTTTAGTGAGTCCACCAGATCAGATGAAGTGGGGATGACCAGGGTTGTTCTCTTGATAAGTGAGTGAATGGGACCATTTTCATGTCCTGCTAAACATTCAAAATGTAACGAGTACTTTTGGGTGTCAGGGAAAATGTATGGAGTAAAAAGTACATTATTTTCTTTAGGAATGTAGTAGAGTAAAAGTAAAAGTTGTAAAAAATATAAGTAGTAAAGTACAGATACCGAAAAAAATGACTTAAGTAGTACTTTAAAGTATTTCTACTTAAGTACTTTACACCACTGATCTTCCGACAGTATTCCCTGCAATGTTTCTGCTGTGAAGTACTGAAGTTCCAATAATATGTTTGCCACTTTCACAATGATATCTAGTCTCTTTGATTTTGTTGGAAAATTAGTTTGTCCTGTACAATTAATCACCTGCGCAATGAACGCAACAAAATCCACCTTCACCATTCGTATTTCAGAATCTTTTATCTGATGAACGACATCAACAGGCTGCTGGTTATCCACTGCCATAGCTTCATAATCTCTACTCTCTCAACAATTTTGACAGCCTCCGCATAGGAGACCTGCTCGACAGCCTTGATCCTCGCTACTTTGACCTCCTTCACCCTAACAGGGCACTCAGTGAACTCTGGAACGTGATTCCCATCACAATTGCAGCATTCTGCATCCTCAGACTCTTCAACACTGATATTCCGTCTGCAAATACTTGACCGGTGGCCAAAGTTTTTACATTTATAACATTGTAGTAGTTTTTGTACATATGCTCACAGTACGGGTTAATTGACATGCCCCAACTATTCTCGGCATGTTGTCCCTAAACCATGAAGCCTCGATATCCAGCGAGACGCCAGAGATGACACCTTTATTCGGCACCTTACTCTGAAAATTATCATTCTCCACTTTGTACATTGAAAGTTTATAGAGCCACAGAGCTTTCTCCTTTCGCTCTTTCGATACACATGTAATCACCGTGATACCACTCCTGGTCACTCTGAACGACTCCACCTTTCCCAATTCGTCAGTCACCATCTTAGTAACCGCAAACGGGTCTCCCAAATGAGCATCCTTATTCATGAAACGTACTCCAACCAGAAGCTGCTGTTCATTTCCAACTTGTGCTTTTTTTTTAGCTCCATTCTTGTTTATTACCGTCGTCCAGTCATTCTTACCGACTTCACTCACGCCAACAGAATCAAACATTGCATGGAGCTTCCGCCATTACACGACCTGCCACCACTGGGCCAGATTCAAGTTGGTCCATCCCCCTTCCATATTCCTCCTAACCCTTTCTCCGTCTCTCCTTGTAGCTAGCTAGCATATCCATTCCGTCCAACATCGTTCCCGCTTATCAAAGTACTACCACTTACCAGCCTCCCATGCCCTTTACCCTGTCCCTACTTAACATTTCATCTAATTAGAGATGAGCAGGCCGTGCGTGTGTTGCCAATGGGCTTGTGTTTTCATTTAGCAAGGAAGCCAATATTAGCTAGAAAGCTTCAACACACTGGGAGAACACTCAGAACAGGTGTTATGCAAGCTGTCATTTTCCCAGTTGATTTACATTCACCAAAAGTATGTATGTTTGAAATATTATGCAACCAATAGCAAATACCTTTGGATACCAGCTTCAGAATGAAAATCTGATCGGTTTTGTTGGAGCAATTGGTTAGAACACTAAATGTCTTTGTGCAGAAGGTCCCTTGTTCACACCCTGGTCTGGATAACGACGTGAACTACTCTGTTGCACTTAATTCTCAGCCCATATCAACCTATTGACCTCACATTCCACCTTGAATAAAAATCTCCCCATATTGACATCTCTCCAAAACCTCTCTCCAACCTTGTCCTCTCTCTCTCTCCCAACCAGCTCATACAGAATGCCTGGATCAGCCCCAGCCAACGGCGAGGCCACGTGGCCCAAAGATGTGGGTGTCATCGCCCTGGAGATCTACTTCCCCTCACAGTACGTGGACCAGGCCGAGCTGGAGCAGTTTGACGGCGTGTCCGCTGGTAAATACACGGTGGGCCTGGGCCAGGCGCGAATGGGCTTCTGCTCGGACCGCGAGGACATCAACTCCCTCTGCCTGACGGTGGTCCAGCGGCTGATGCAAAGGAATGGCCTCTCCTACGACCAGGTGGGCCGTCTGGAGGTGGGCACGGAGACCATCATCGACAAGTCCAAGTCGGTGAAGACGGTTGTGATGCAGCTTTTCGAGGAGTCGGGCAACGCGGACGTGGAGGGGATTGACACGACCAACGCTTGCTATGGGGGCACCGCCGCCCTCTTCAACGCCGTCAACTGGGTGGAGTCCAGCTCCTGGGACGGTGAGAGGCGTTGTTTTAACGTTGTGTTGACATCGTGTCAATGTTTTGTTGACCCTCCCAAGTGTGGTGTGTTTGACTGTGTGTGACTGTCTATTTTAGTCAAATTTTGGACTGAAGAACACACAAGGCGTAAGTCTGACACACTGCCTCTAAATGGACCTACCTTAGACTTAGTATGCTGACAATAGAATAACCTTAAATCAAATGTATCAGTCCATAATGAGAGAAGAAATCCTCTGTTATTCATAAATAATATTCTGTATTTGTGTTACTTACTGACATCTCTTTCTGTCCTGTAGGTCGTTATGCCCTGGTGGTGGCAGGAGACATTGCAGTTTATGCCACAGGAAGTGCCCGGCCAACAGGGGGCGCCGGTGCGATAGCCATGTTGGTAGGGCCCAACGCCCCACTGGCTTTTGACAGAGGTAGGTCAATATCCTACTGTGTGGAAATAGTTGATGTTGACACGCTGACTGAATCATGACTCCCCCAGCCTGTTTATTATAGACACAGTTCCTCTGTTGTTGTTTGTTAATGTCGTTCAGGTCAATGTCAGTTCAACAGTTGACACACAAGCGTGTACACACACACACACACACACACACACACAATATCACTCACTGCTCATCTTACTGACGAATACACAGCTTTGTTTACATTTCAACAAGCCATGTGTCAAAGACACCGCCAGTATGTTTCCGTCTCATGGATAGCCAGCCATTCATCCACTGTCTGTCTGAATATATTTGATGCTGTACAACAGGGTTGGGGTCAATTCCATTTCAATTCCAGTCAATTCAGGAAGTAAACTGAAATTCCAATTCCAATTCTCTTCAATGCATTTCAATGAGGAAAATGTGGAATTGGAATTTGGTTTACTTTCTGAATTTGACTGGAATTAAAATGGAATTGACCCCAACCCTGGTGTACAATGGGTGTAAAATGGTGCATCATGGTTGACCTTGCAGGTCTGAGGGGTACACACATGCAGCACGCCTACGACTTCTACAAGCCAGATATGGCGTCAGAGTATCCTGTGGTGGACGGAAAGCTGTCTATCGAGTGCTACCTCAGCGCGTTGGATCGCTGTTACTCTGTCTATCGCAACAAGATCCACGCACAGTGGCAAAGAGGTGAGAGAAATTATCATTTGTACATTTTATAAGATGCACTTTGCTTGTTTGATCATTGATTAAAAAAATAATTGTTCACTTCAATGCATCCACCATACCTATTCAACAGGCCTTGGTCAATTCAAACACTCAGGTTAATTCAAAACACTTTAGGCTGAATCCTAAGTAGGTCAAGTGGGCTTAAGCCAGGCCCATAGATCCCTTTATAGTCTAAGAAGTTAACTAAGGTTTACTAAGGTTCATTTCCACCGGGGCCTGAAATTGGTTTAGTGATAGTAGCCTGTTGCCAATGTCATCACAGAGAGTAGTTAGGTTAGGTACCAGATTGGACAGTGATCCTGAATACTTTGTCCTTGTGTCACCCACCTCTCTGTAGTATCAGAGACCATTTTAACAAAAGCCTGTATTTTCCCACTATCAATATCAATGTGGAACTTACCCAACCATGATCTTGATTGAATTCTTGTACGGCCTTTCTAGCAGACCTGGGTCAAATACATTTAGCCAAATACTTTCAAATACTTCAAATATGTGTATTTCAGGTGTGCTTGAGTTAGCTTATGTTGTTCCTGGCAACTGAAATTGAGGCAGCTCAGGTATTTGAAAGTATTTGGTACTGTAGTGTTTGACCCCGGTTTTATCATTGACCATCTGAGTAAAACTGTGTATTTTGTTTTTATATTAGATGAGTTTTATTAGTTACATGCACAGGGTCGCGGGGGTCAGGAGGGGGACAGGGAGAGCAGGTAGCTGCCTAGTGGTGGTGATTCAGCAGCCTGATGGTCTGGGGGTAGAAGCTATTGGCCAGTCTGACAGTTTTTCCCATGATGCACCTATACTGCCCGTGTCAGAGTGATTGAAGTGGGGAGAACAGGCCGTGGCTCGGGTGGCTGAGGTCCTTGATGATTGTCTTGGCCTTCCTGCGACACCTGTCAGTGTGGCTGAAACATGTCCTGTGTTCTTCACAGAGGGTGTGGACAAGCGTTTCAGCCTGGAGGACTTTGGCTACATGGTGTTCCACTCTCCCTACTGCAAGCTGGTGCAGAAGTCCTTAGCCCGTCTGGTGCTCAACGACTTCCTCAGCCACCCCAGCCCCAACACAGAGACTGGACCATTCAGTGGCCTGGAGGCTTTCAGGTTAGAACCTTCAGGCAACGTATTATCAATGTAGTGCGCTACTTTTGATTGGTCAGAAATTACGATAGATATATTCTCACACACATCTACAATGGCACATTTATTCAAGTAACTTTGATCCTCCAATCATAATCCAACCAAGATTACCCTAACTCCTGGTTGGAATACTTATATACAAAATGATTGAACCTTTATTTCCATAGGGAAGTCCCAGGGAGCCCTGCTTCACAAAAATGCAGCAAAAATACCAATTACATAATAAGGAAGTTACAATTACAACAACAAAGATGAGAGCATGAGAAATTAGAAAAAGCTCAAATGCGATATTGTTCCAGTTTGTCCCCAGAATAGCGTTGAAAACAGCTCTACATATACTGTATATATTACTCTAAATGGCTCCATCCTTCTCTCTGTGTGCTGAGCAGGGAGGTGAAGCCGGAGGAGACCTACTTCAACAGGGATGTGGAGAAGGCCTTCATGAAGGCCAGCACGGAGATGTTTGACCAGAAGACCAAGGCCTCCCTCCTCGTCTCCAACCAGAACGGCAACATGTACACCCCCTCCGTCTACGGCTGCCTTGCTTCTGTAATCGCACAGTAAGTCTCCTATGAATCAGAGTAAACTAATTGTACATAAAGGTACTACTTGAAAGACTACTTGAATTACTACTTGAATTAGTCATTAGAAAGAAGAAATGCACATAACATTAGTGTCATTATTACTGTGTAATTATGCCTGAAAGGACAGTGTAACAACGTTTGTAATTACTCTTTGTTACATTGTCCTTACTGACCTATGCCTAAGCACAGTGTAAATACAGTATAACTGTGTTATTACAGTAGTTGTTATACAATACTTACAGAAATAATGACTCAGTACTGTAACAATAAGGACACTGTAATTAAGTGTTGCTGAAATTATATAATTATGGAGAGGCACACGTAGGGAGTGTTTGCGTGTGTGTGTGTGTGTGTGTGTGTAACACGTTTTTTCCTGGACAGACACACACCTCAGCACCTGGCAGGCCAGAGAATCGGCCTGTTCTCCTACGGCTCAGGGTTTGCCGCCACACTCTACTCCCTCCGAGTCTCCCAGGACGCCACGCCTGGTAGGTTCACCTCACACTGGGGTCCGTCACCTGTATGGGACGGGGGAAACGCCTTGTCAACAGAGATGGGTTCCACTGACATTTACCCTCCAGGGGACTAGAAATGAACCTGTTGCCCCCTCCCTCTAGTCTTGACACTTCTTGTAGATCACTAAGGATTAGATGGGTGGGCAAATGAGGCAATAGAGCCACCTACCTTCTGGGAAAGAGAATTGTCTAGTGCTAGGGGTAATGGATTGAGCTGGTTGTTTTTGGACTGAGCATTGGTTATTTAGTTGAAATATGAATGAGTAGGTATTGGGAAAGTCATGTGGTCTTTCCTTGGGTCTGTATTTATCGTCTGTTGGTTGGCCGTCTCCCTCCCTCAGGCTCTGGATTGGATAAGCTCTGTGCCAGCCTGTGTGACCTCAAGGCCAGACTGGACTCTAGGAGGAAGGTGTCACCTGCCATGTTCGCAGACAACATGCAGCTGAGGGAAGATACTCACCACCTAGGTATGTCTGCACACACACACACACACACACACATACTCACACACACACACACACACACACACACACACACACACACACACACACATACTCACACACACACACACACACACACACACACACACACACATACTCACACACACACACACACACACACACACACACACACACACACACATACTCACACACACACACACACACATACTCACACACACACACACACACACACACACACACACACACACACACACACACACCCATACTCACACACACACACACACACACACACATACATACTCACACACACACACACACACACACACACACACACACCCTTTCATTTGAAACCATGTCCGTCCCTTTCCCATCCAGCACCTTACGTGCCCCAGGGTTCTGTGGAGGAGCTGTTCCCTGGGACGTGGTACCTGACCCGAGTGGACGAGAAGCACCGCCGGGAGTACGCCAGACGCTCCCTGAATGACGACCTGCCCCTGGAGGCTGGCCTGGTCAACTCCACCACAGCCACTGAGGTACAATACAATTGTATTGTTCAACGTAAATCGGAAATTAAATAATTGATAAATTAAATAATATTCCCAACCCCTGCAGTCACTACTCATACATATTAGAGGCTGGAAGCAGCACATTGTATGGAGGCTAGGTCACTGAGAGACATTTAGTTTGCATGCAGGCACCACACGTAAAAAGAACTAAATGCACACAGAGACAGGGGAAAAAAACTAGCTTCAATGTAACATTCACCATTGTTCCATATTCAATCATTATATTAGCTACATAAAAAGTGACATTAAAAAGCATGAACTGATTTTTCCATGTTGCTTCCTTGTTCCCAGCAGCACATCCCAAGCCCAGTGAAGAAGATGCCCCGCCTCCCCGCCTCCACAGCTGGTCCCGAGGCGGTCACCGTTAGCAACGGGGATCATTAAGCTAAGCTTACCTCTGTGAGGTACAGGTAGACATGGAGGACGACCAACAAAGGACATCGGAAACACAATTGTAATGCTAGCAGAGAGGACCCCCGTGCACCATCTTCTCAGATATGTTTTCTAACTTATTGCCGAATGCTGCGTAACACTAAGCTATTTAACTA
Organism: Coregonus lavaretus; assembly: GCF_964263955.1. Lineage (NCBI taxonomy): Eukaryota > Metazoa > Chordata > Actinopteri > Salmoniformes > Salmonidae > Coregonus > Coregonus lavaretus. Next base: position 72,824,874 of record NC_139991.1, read on the forward strand.
TCACATCTTCAACCATCATTGCTCTCAAATATGTAACGGGGAGTAATATTATATGAAATGTGCATGTTCCATTGGAGGCATGGAAAGGAAAGGTGTTTATCAAGGTAGCAGACATTCCTGGAACTAAAGTCCTCAAGATTCCACATAATTCAGGGTGAAAATGTTGATCCGATTTCGGCTATTAAGATTATTTTACATAAGTTTGCATTTCCCTTTTTCAAAAAGAATAAAAGAAAGTATTTATAGCCCAACAACTTCAACAAGCTCTTTTGATTTAATTTGGACCCATTCTTTTATTTAAATTATTTTTTATCTGGGGGGGACCCCGAGTGGCGCAGCGGTCTAAGGCACTGCATCGCAGTGCTAGAGGCGTCACTACAGACCAGGGTTTGATCCGAGGCTGTGTTGCAGCCGGCTTCGACCGGGAGACCCATGAGACTGTAACTAATTGGATATCACGAAATTGGGGAGAAAAAGGGGGGGTAAAAAGTATCTTACTTATCATGGTGCAAACTTAACAGTGGAACAAAAAACATAGTACATTTATTTGATCCAGTTGTTGACATTCTGAGAAGAAAAGTAGAAGGGATGAAAAGTAGAAGCTCCATTTTAAATAAACTGTTATCTTCACTCTTGGCACCAAGAGGAAATGGAAATGGAAGCTTGAGATACATGACTGCCTGCAGGCCTTTGGGGATAAAAAGGGAAGTGGAGCCTCTTAACTCTGTTTATCAAATGCTGCTACTACCATTGCAACTTGCTGTAATGACTTGAGCTACACCCCTACTATACGTTAAGCTTGACCGCTTTCAGAATACCTCCATTTGCTGTATAGGGGAAATATAATCATTAGGTGGGTGCTTATATTTGTCCTATTTCACACGTGTGAATTGGAAATGAGTTTTTTGCATATCTTAACACCCCCTGAAAAACCCTCGGGAGAGTGGGGTCACGGCCAGGGATCAGCCATTATTGACGGCGACCCTGGAGCAATTAGGGTTAAGTACCTTGCTCAAGGGCACATCAACAGATGTTTCACCTACTCGGCTGGGGGATTCGAACCAGTGACCTTTCAGTTACTCGCCCAATGCTCTTAACCGCTAGACTACTAAGAGTCTGATTACCTTCTCTTAGGACTCTTTGTTATACCACCATGAACAAATATCAGGGAAGAGGGACTGAACGGTCTGAGTTACATTTACAGTCATTTAGCAGGCGCTCTTATCCAGAGCCACTTATAGTAGTGAGTGCGTACATTTTCATATTTTTTTGTACTGGTCCCCCGTTGGAATCAAAACCCACAACCCTGGTGTTGCAAGCTCTATGCTCTACCAACTGAGCCACAATTCAACAACACGTTTAAATAATGTGATCAATGTTTTCTGCGGCGGTGAATGCACTATAGACTAAAACGGTGAAATGCCTCAATTGAGCATGACGTTTTATCAGAGCTTTTATTCTCGCCAGGCTCTGAAAATCTATACAATATGTAAAATAACATTTTGTTTGAGTTCGTGTTTGTCCTTAAATATCTTTTTAGAAAACATTTCAGCAGATACATCTATTTCATGGAATTACGTAAATTGACATGGTCAATTTAGTCTCAGTGCTGAAACTTTGAAATCAGTTTTAAATGACATATGTCCTACAAATGGTTGGAATATTTCTAACTCTATACATTTTTGAATAAGTACCTTAGAAAAGGCTTTGAATGGAGAAAATGTTGGCTGCTCATCGCTCCTATGTGAGACCCATTCAGGTTTCCCGGTACCATCATACGCATACAATAGTGATGAACCGATATGTAATTTTTGTGCTTGATTTCTTTGCAAAGTTGCAAACTTAAGATGAGTTAACTCAGCTTGTCTTTAGGAGTTATTATCTGTTCTGTCATCACCCTTTTCACATTATCGTGCCGACCCAAACGGTGCTGGCATCCGAATTGTTATTTTCACATTGTTCTTTCTAGTGCAGTTCTATCAACTGTGGTGGATTTGTCACCAGGCCACATCGGTACTGCTTGGTTCAGCTTGGCTCGGCTCAGTAGTGCGAAAAGGGTATTAGTGTTGCACTCCCCTTCGGTTGTGTCAAACTACTAATTCTGGAAGCAGCACATTTCTAGGGATCGGTCACAACTGCAAATTACATTGGGGACGTTAAGACACGCTGAGTGTGCCTCAGTCACAATGTTAACTGCAGAATTCCAAAATACACAGTGGGTTGCCTTTCTACGTCAGCTTGAGTGGACGACACGTGAGGGCGAAAGGGCAACTATCATATTTTAGGTCTGGCATATTGAAATACTTAGTTAGGGCCTTCATGTCAGAAGGGCAACAACAACTAACAGTGTGTGTATGAGAAGTTCTCGTGAAATGTAAGTTCTCTTTCTATGTAGTGTGCAGAAGAAAGTCATGTTCTGTGTCTCTACGATGTGTCTTTCCTTACTAGACTTAAGGGAACAGATGCTGTCCTGAAAGGGTCGTGTTTCCTCTAAGGTCTCAAATGTTTTTTTTTTACACTGACAGGGATGGGACTAGTTATAGACTGTAAAGAAACCCAAATCTTGACACAGGCAGAAAATGCTCAGGCAGAAATACCTGCAAACATCAGCCTTCAAGGGAACAGTGTTGGAGGCATACTTATTTTTCTTTCACATAAATGTTTTGCATTTCCTCTGCAACGTTGGGCGACAGAGATGCACACGGGGCTCACTTATTGTCAATATCCAATCTCTCAAGTTTGAGAAGCCTTACAATAAGCATGTACTAAATGTAGAAAATAGCTGTTCTCATAATAATGTACAGATATTTTAACTTTTAACAGCCAAGATAAGTTGCCTCTATGGTTATATTTGTGTACGGCTGATGTTTACAAGTTTCTCTGAGATCAGATAATAAAAAATAATAATTGGTGAGTAATGTATAGTACTAACTGTATGATTATTTATATTTGTAGATATAAATAAATTGGTGTCTGATCAAGTGTCTCTTTTATAGAAACGATCTGTATAGAGATTATGTAATAACAATGTATGTAGAGATGTATTAAGAGATGAACTGAATAATAAATATCTGTTCATTTAAAGTGACTGGTTCCTGCTCATTATATGGAAATAGGCTGGGGGGGTATCCAGATTTCCATACATTTATAGATGAGGTAAAGAGGTCAATAAAACTCGACCAAAACAATGGAAATGCCATGGAAATGTGTTGGGGAAAGATGCCTTAGGGGAAAGATCCCGAATCTCCTTATTGTCCCCCAGCAAACTTATCCTACATTTAGGGTATTATTTATATGTGTATTTCCCACTATGTTGAGGTAAAAATAGGAGTATAATGCTTGTATGGATGTTAACCCCAATACATGTTCATGTCATCGTCACCAATCAAGTGCATTACAGTTAAAAACAACTTTGACTACCACCACCGATTTCTCTATGCTAGCTATGCTACCAGTTTATACTGTACGAACACGAGTTAGCATTTAGCAGTCACTTCTTCTAAACCTGAAAAGGGACAACTTCTCATTGTTATGCAGCGAAAACAGCCAAATATATCAAAATCGGACTTTAGAAACCACATTGTAGGCCTGTTACAATACATCAATAATGACGGATTGAATATCCATCCACTTTGCTAGTTCAGATTTGTTGATTTTGCGCTAATCCAGCATCCTTCTATCCCCCATGGTCTGCGTTCCATTCCGCATCTATACCTTCCTGATGTGCTACCACAGTATTCAGTATTTTATACAATGGGTGGGTCTAATCTTGAATGCTAATTGGTTAAAACCACATTCCAGCCGGTGTCTATTCCACAAGTTACCACCAGCTAAATGTATGACATTAAAATGCCTATTTTCTCTGTTCCATCTGCGCAATCCACTGTCTCATCAGCCCAGCCAGGTACTTTATGAACTTCATCTCCACTATAAAAAGCCTCTACACATTATCTCACATTTCGTTTAGACTAACATTTAGTAGTCCGGGTAGCCATGATTAGCTGTTCAGGAGTCTTATGGCTTGGGGATTGAAACTGTTAAGAAGCCTTTTGGACCTAGACTTGGCGCTCCGCTACCGATTGCCGTGCGGTAGCAGAGAGAACAGTCTATGACTAGGGTGGCTGGAGTCTTTGACAATATTTAGGGCCTTCCTCTGACACCGCCTGGTATAGAGGTCCTGGATGGCAGGAAGCTTGGGCCATACGTACTACCCTTTGTAGTGCCTTGCGGTCGGAGGCCGAGCAGTTGCCAGACCAGGCGGTGATGCAACCAGTCAGGATGCTCTCGATGGTGCAGCTGTAGAACTTTTTGAGGATCTGAGGACCCATGCCAAATCTTTTCAGTCTCCTGAGGGGGAATAGGCTTTGTCGTGCCCTCTTCACGACTGTCTTGGTGTGTTTGGACCATTATAGTTCGTTAGGTGATGTGGACACCAAAGAACTTGAAGCTCTCAACCTGTTCCACTACAGCCCCGTCAATGAAAATGGGGCGTGCTCAGTCCTCCTTTTTTTCCTGTAGTCCACAATCATCTCCTTTGTCTTGATCACGTTGAGGGAGAGGTTGATATCCTGGCACCACATGGCCAGGTCTCTTACCTCCTCCCTATAGGCTGTCTCATCGTTGTCGGTGATCAGGCCTACCACTGTTGTGTTGTCGGAAAACTTAATGATGGTGTTGGAGTCGTGCCTGGCCATGCAGTCATGGGTGAACAGGGAGTACAGGAGGGGACTGAGCATGCACCCCTGAGGGGCCCCCGTGTTGAGGATCAGCGTGGCAGATGTGTTGTTACCTACCCTTACCACCTGGGGGCGGCCCGTCAGGAAGTCCAGGATCCAGTTGCAGAGGGAGGTGTTTAGTCCCAGGGTCCTTAGCTTACTGATGAGCTTTGAGGGCACTATGGTGTTGAACGCTGAGCTGTAGTCAATGAATAGCATTCTCACATAGGTGTTCCTCTTATCCAGGTGGGTAAGGGCAGTGTGGAGTGCAATAGAGATTGCATCATCTGTGGATCTGTTGGGCGGTATGCAAATTGGAGTGGTCTAGGGTTTCTGGGATAATGGTGTTGATGTGAGCCATGACCAGCCTTTCAAAGCACTTCATGGCTACAGACATGAGTGCTACGGGTCGGTAGTCATTTAGGCAGGTTATGTTAGTGTTCTTGGTCACAGGGACTATGGTGGTCTGCTTGAAACATATTGGTATTACAGACTCAGTCAGGGACATGTTGAAAATGTCAGTGAAGACACTTGCCAGTTGGTCAGCGCATGCTCGGAGTACACGTCCTGGTAATCCGTCTGGCCCTGCAGCCTTGTGAATGTTGACCTGCTTAAAAGTCTTACTCACATTGGCTACGGAGAGCGTGATCACATAGTCATCCGGAACAGCTGATGCTCTCATGCATGCTTCAGTGTTGTTTGCCTCGAAGCGAGCATAGAAGTGATTCAGCTTGTCTGGTAGGCTTGTGTCACTGGGCAGCTCGCGGCTGTGCTTCCCTTTGTAGTCTGTAATAGTTTTCAAGCCCTGCCACATCCAATGAGCGTCGGAGCCTGTGTAGTACGATTCAATCTTAGTCCTGTATTGACTCTTTGCCTGTTTGATGGTTCGTCGGAGGGCATAGCGGGATTTCTTATAAGCGTCCGTGTTAAAGTCCCGCTCCTTGAAAGCGGTAGCTCTACCCTTTAGCTCAGTGCGGATGTTGCCTGTAATCCATAGCTTCTGGTTGGGGTATGTACGTACGGTCACTGTGGGGACGACGTCATCGATGCACTTATTGATGAAGCCAGTGACTGATGTGGTGTACTCCTCAATGTTATCGGAAGAATCCCGGAACATATTCCAGTCTGTGCTAGCAAAACAGTCCTGTAGCTTAGCATCTGCGTAATCTGACCACTTCCTTATTAACCGAGTCACTGGTGCTTCCTGCTTTAGTTTTTGCTTATAAGCAGGAATCAGGAGGATAGAGTTATGGTCAGATTTGCCAAATGGACGGCGAGGGAGAACTTTGTACGCATATCTGTGTGTGGAGTAAAGGTGGTCTAGAGTTTATTTTCCTCTGGTTGCACATTTAACATGCTGGTTGAAGTTAGGTAGAACAGATTTAAGTTTCCCTGCATTAAAGTCCCCGGCCACTAGGAGCGCTGCCTCTGGATGAGCGTTTTCCTGTTTACTTATGGCCTTATACAGCTCATTCAGTGCAATCTTAATGCCAGCATTGGTTAGTGGTGGTAAATAGACAGCTATGAAAAATATAGATGAAAACTCTCTTGGTAAATAGTGTGGTCTACAGCTTATCATGAGATACTCTACCTCAGGTAAGCAAAACCTAGAGACTTCCTTAGTATTAGATTTTATGCACCAGCTGTTGTTTACAAATATACACAGACCGCCACCCCTTGTCTTACCGGAGTCAGCCGTTCTATCCTGCCGATGTAGCGTATATCCCGCCAGCTGTATGTTATCCATGTTGTCGTTCAGCCACGACAGTGAAACATAAGATATTACCGTTTTTAATGTCCCGTTGGTAGGATAACATTGATCTTAGGTCGTTCAATTCATTTTCAAATGATTTAACATTGGCTAATAGGATTGATGGAAGAGGCAGTTTACTCGCTCACCGTCGGATCCTTACAAGGCACCCCGACCTACGTCCACGATATCTCTGTCTCTTTCTCATGCGAATGACAGGGATTTGGGCCTTGTCGGGTGTCTGTAGAATATCCTTCGCATCCGACTCGTTGAAGAAAAAATCTTCATCCAATACGAGGTGAGTAATCGCTGACCTGATATCCAGAAGCTATTTTTGGTCATAAGAGACAGTGGCAGAAACATTATGTACAGAATAAATTACAAATAACGCGAAAAACCACACATAATTGTACAATTGTTTAGAGGGCTGTAAAACGGCAGCCATCTTCTCCTGCGCCATCTCATCAGAGACCTGTCTATATAAGGTCCCACAGTTGACAGTGCATGTCAGAGCAAAAACCAAGCCATGAGGTCGAAGGAATTGTCAGTCGAGCTCCGAGACAGGATTGTGTCGAGGCACAGATCTGGGGAAGGGTACCAAACAATTTCTGCAGCATTGAAGGTCCCCAAGAACACAGTGGCCTCCATCATTCTTAAATGGAAACGTTTGGAACCACCAAGACTCTTCGTAGAGCTGGCCACCCAGCCAAACTGAGCAATCGGGGGAGAAGAGCCTTGGTCAGGGAGGTGACCAAGAACCCGATGGTCACTCTGACAGAGCTCCAGAGTTCCTCTGTGGAGATGGGAGAACCTTCCAGAAGGACAACCATCTCTGCAGCACTCCACCAATCAGGCCTTTATGGTAGAGTGGCCAGACGGAAGCCACTCCTTAGTAAAAGGCACATGACAGCCCACTTGGAGTTTGCCAAAAGGCACCTAAAGACTCTCAGACCATGAGAACAAGATTCTCTGGTCTGATGAAACCAAGATTGAACTCTTTGGCCTGAATGCTAAGCGTCACGTCTGGAGGAAACCTGGCACCATTCCTACAGTGAAGCATGGTGGTGGCAGCATCATGCTGTGTGGATGTTTTTCAGCGGCAGGGACTGGGAGACTAGTCAGGATCAAGGCAAAGATGAACTGGAGCAAAGTACAGAGAGATCCTTGATGAAAACCTGCTCCAGAGCACTCAGGACCTCAGACTGGGGCAAAGGTTCACCTTCCAACGGGACAGTGACCCTAACCACACAGGCAAGACAACACAGGAGTGGCTTCGGGACAAGTCTCTGAATGTCCTTGAGTGGCCCAGCCAGAGCCCGGACTTGATCCTGACCGAACATCTCTGGAGAGACCTGAAAACAGCTGTGCAGCGACGCTCCCCATCCAACCTGACAGAGCTTGAGAGGATCTGCAGAGAAGAATGTGAGAAACTCCTCAAAAACAGGTGTGCCAAGCTTGTAGCGTCATACCCAAGAAGATTTGAGGCTGTAATCTCTGCCAAAGGTGCTTCAACAAAGTACTGAGTAAAGGGTCTGAATACTTATGTAAATGTGATATTTCCGTTTTTTTTTTGTTGTTGTTGAAAAACCTGTTTTTGCTTTGTCATTATGGGATATTGTGTGTAGAGCATGGCGCTTGCAACGCCAGGGTTGTGGGTTCGTTACCCACGGGGGGCCAGTATGAAAATGTATGCACTCACTAACTGTACGTCGTTCTGGATAAGAGCGTCTGCTAAAATTACTAAAATGTAAAAAATCTAAAATGTAGATTGATGAGGGGAAAAAAACAATTTAATCCATTTTAGAATAAGGCTGTAATGTAACAAAATGTGGACAAAGTCAAGGGGTCTGAATACTCTCCGAATGCACTGTATATGGTTAAGTTGAAATTGAACACTTATTTTCTAAATAAGACCATTACATTTTGTATTATGTTAAGATGATTGAGTGACTTTGATGTCTATTTATGTGACTTACTATGGTTATTACCAACATTAATTATTTATTTTTATTTATTTTTATAAGATGACCCCTAAATTAACCAAGGAGAGGACAAGGACATACTGTATATAAACTAAATCAAACAAGATCCTATAAGATACCAGGAGTATCTTATGAAACTAAAAGAAAGATATCTCAAGAGAAAAGAAAGTGGTGAACTGAAATCCATCTCAAGGAGACCAAAGAAACAGAAGATCAACTATCCAGAAAAGAGTGGTTATGGAGTCATACCTGTCAAGGAACACACCACCACACTCACCTGAAGTCTTACAGCTACAGAATGATGACCTACCTGCCCCTCAAATGACTCCACATCTATGTGATTGTTTTGGCCCACAGACTGTGATAATTCAACAAACAGAGGCAGACAAAGCACAACCTTCCACTTCCACCTACACAGCACCACAGCCATCTCCTAGCTCAATACAGCCCATTGCAGGCATACTGTACATGAGAGACTGATTGGAAAGTGATGTATGATGAAGACACTTACCCTGGTATTATACAAGATGTTTGTATTTGTATTTGTATTTATTATGGATTCCCATTAGCTACTCTTCCTGAGGTCCAGCTAAATTAAGGCAGTTATACATTTTTAACATTTCAATACATTTCCAACAGATTTCACAACATATTAAGTGTGTTGATGCAGAGAGCTCTAGTCAAGACTATGAGTGGTGTGGGAGCCAACCGATTATTTTTGGCCAATGAGAGAGGACATTGTATGCTACCAACCAGAGAATATGCTTGAGCTTGTCCCTGAGCCTCATCCAGTGACAAAACGGCATATGATGCTTGATGGTGCAGTCTGAGGATATTTGCTCTCTCATTAAGCAATAGAGTGCATTAAGGGCAAAACCTAATATTGAGTGAGCACACACCTGTCTCATGAGTCTGAATCAATAGACTGCAACCAGTGAACAATAATTTGTTTAATGTTAACCAGTGTTTCCAACCTTGTACATGTATTTCTGCCTAATGCACTGAATCCCAGAATTGTTCTAAAATATGTTTTAAGTTCTTGAGGCATGTAACCTTTGTTTTTTGAGGTTTTGAATGGTGTGTTCTATGTCTTCAATAAAATTAAACATGTACAACTGTGACATTAAAGTGTTGAATGGTATTTTTCATCAGTTGTTTTATATGAAATGTCCTTTCCACCACACTCTGTCATTATCACAACGCTAAGTCATTACCACAACTCTAAGTCATTACCGCAGCGCTCTGTCATTACCACAACGCTAAGTCATTACCACAACGCTAAGTCATTATTTATAGAAAATATTCTGATAGATAAAAAGCAGTTTCAAGAGGTTTTATTTTATTTAACATCCAAAAGTGCCCGTATTTGCAAAATACAACGCTAAGTCATTATTTATAGAAAATATTCTGATAGATAAAAAGCAGTTTCAAGAGGTTTTATTTTATTTAACATCCAAAAGTGCCTGTATTTGCAAAATCAACCACATATGCCCACCCACCCAAACACACACACACACACACACACACACACCACATACGCTGCTGCTACCGTCTATTATCTATCCTGTTGCCTAGTCAGTTTACCCCTACCTATATGTACATAGCTACCTCAATTACCTCGTACCCCTGCACATCGACACCGTACTGGTACTCCCTGTATATAGCCATGTTATTACCTGGTACTCCCTGTATATAGCCATGTTACTACCTGGTACTCCCTGTATATAGCCATGTTATTACCTGGTACTCCCTGTATATAGCCATGTTATTACCTGGTACTCCCTGTATATAGCCATGCTATTACCTGGTACTCCCTGTATATAGCCATGTTATAACCTGGTACTCCCTGTATATAGCCATGTTATTACCTGGTACTCCCTGTATATAGCCATGTTATTACCTGGTACTCCCTGTATATAGCCATGTTATTACCTGGTACTTCCTGTATATAGCCATGTTATTACCTGGTACTCCCTGTATATAGCCATGTTATTACCTGGTACTCCCTGCATATAGCCATGCTATTACCTGGTACTCCCTGTATATAGCCATGTTATTACCTGGTACTCCCTGTATATAGCCATGTTATTACCTGGTACTCCCTGTATATAGCCATGTTATTACCTGGTACTCCCTGTATATAGCCATGTTATTACCTGTTTTTTGCTCGTTATTATTATTCACTGTTTATTTATTCCTCATGTCAATATATATATAAAAAAAATTGCATCTTTTTATGAACTCTGCATTCCTGGAAAGGACCCGTAAAGTAAGCATTTTACTGTTAGTTTCTGCACTTGTTGTTTACGAAGCATGTCACAAATACAATTTGAGTTGATTTGTTGCACAACTTTTCCACCATTTTAGACAGACCTGTACACCTGTAGACGCAGTTATACCAGATGGTGGCAGCATTTCTGCGGTTTTCTAGAGCAGACGCAAAATGACATTCCTTGCTGACCAATTGTGTTTCAGACCTGATGGAGAGGACCCATAAAAACACGTTTGGGAACACAAAAATAGTGTGCTAGGGGAACCTTTTATCAGTGGCCGATTTTCAATTTGCCTATTGTTATGATTTCCTTTCAAATTATGTCAAATAGGTTATATTAATTGCTGGCTATACTACCATAAAACAGTAGGCTACTTTGAAGTTGATCTATTTGCGGGTGAGGTGACGGATGTAACCTAATCTCTACATTTGGTAAGTAGTCGACTTTTTAATATAGGGTTTGTTAGGCTAGATGTGTCATTCACGAATAATTCTGTGACGTTGCGCTGTAATAGGAAAGTTGACGTTGATTTACACAAAATCCACAAGTTCTGAGTCCCCCTGATACACCGCCCCATGCCTGCATCATAGTGTCGCTGAAGGGTGGAGTTTGTACCACAGCCTCTAAAGAACGGGAATAGGGAGGGAGTTGAAAAATCTCTATCTGACATTTACCAGCATTTAGAACATAATTTCTGCTGGAGAAAGGGATTTAATTTTGATATTTCACCTTTTGAAAGCGGGGAATCTTCGTGGGAATTGGAACTAAGAGGTGAGTCGAGTAACAACTTATGTGTTTAGTTCAGAACTATGCCCTGACTGCGCGTGATGTGAAGTCCGATTTGGAAGTTTTCAACTCCTCCATTCTCTAAACTTCACCGAGTTATGCCTTCCGAATAGTTTGAGGGCCGAATGCTCTTCCTCTTGACAACTATTTACGGGGAGTAGCCTAGCCCTAGCTTATCTCTAAAAATGACATTGAAACGACAATGTAACAATACGTAAACTAAACATTGTACTTCGATTTCCGGAGCTTTGTAACTAGAGAAGTGTTTTAATACGGAAGCGAAACTGTGCATAGTGCCTCAAGGCATGAATACATGCATTACAGATCAGTTCTTGGCCTTGGCCAATGGCTCTTAAAAAAAATTCAAAAATAAAATGAATTTGTATTCATTAAACACATGGCACGCTGTACATTTTGGTATGCAGTGAATTTGCCCTACAACCATACAACTGGGTTAGCCTACAATCATAGCAAAATGTAGCCGTGTCACGTCCTAAGTCTCTAGACTACATTAAGGTGTGTTAATTCGTATCATTCTCACTGTTGGTTGGCTCAGCCACTGTCATCACCACCACCACCACCACTATATTCATATTCTGGCCAGCCAGACCGAGTTGGGTTGCTGTCTGAAAATAGTTTACCTAATTTGACTGGTGGTTCTTAAAACGTTACATGAAGCCAGAATATGGGAGCCAACCTGTATGAACGTTTGGCTATTTGGCTTCAAATAATAAGCTAATGTATATGTAGTTCACTGCAGTCATTGCATAACCCAATGCCTTTTGCACCCTTGCTTTGTCTATAGAGAAGCCTATCTCACACAGATTCACATTTCAAATACGTTTTCAATGTTCTAGTTTTGGTTGATTAATCTTTTTCCATTGTTGTAGTTCGGATTGCCATAACTTCTTCAATAATCTTCAAGGCCTTGTGTGTGTGTGTGTGTGTGTGTGTGTGTTCTGCAGTTGTCAAACAAGCTAGAGAAAATATGCAGCCTCTGGGTGTGAATTCCAACACCAAGATGGGGTGTGGTGTCACCATTTCCGTGTGACAGAACAAACTATGGAGCTGGGGGGGACACATGCGCCTCAGGAGAAATGGGGCCAATGAATAGCTTGCAATGGGATTGATATATGCTTGCAGGTGAGGGATTTGATAGGGCCTAGCTAGACTCAGGGCCTAGCTAGACTCAGCAGTTTTCAGGTAATGCTGCAGGGCATGTTTCGCGTTGCTACATGTAAATGTTCCCTGGGTAGGCAGTAAGACACACAATGAACTCCAAAACAGAACAGTGCTTCTACATGCTTGCTACATGGAGATCAACATGTGCCTTCTAGATTTCTCTGGCATTAGTTTTAGGTTCGTACAGTCTACTCTTTTTTTAATTTTTTATATATATACAGCTTTCTGTGTTTTTATGCAATGCTTATCGACACTATAACGTGATTTTAATACAATGTATCTTATTGTGGGACTTGTGCTATGCCGAGTTCTACAAATTGTCAACTAGTACATTAAATTAGATGAAACATTTCACAGTTATTGTTTCAACGAGAAAAGAATGAAGGGAAGTCCACACATTATAAAATGATAAAAGCCAACAACCACTGTCCTTGAGCAGCGCACAGTCCCTCGTCACAGTGGCGTGACAGTTCGGCGGGCAGCGGGACGGGTGCCATTTGAGAAATTGCTCATGACACAGCAATCATTATAATTTATTTGAGGCTGGTCTAGGCCTGTAGTCGGTCTCGTGTGACTCTGATAGTGTCAGAAGCTTGGTTTTGCCTGAGGCTCTCGACTGTTTCGCTCTCTGTTACTCTTTTAATCGGTGGTTGAGAGAGCATTCAGTTCAATCATGTCTCTGTGCTTGTATTGGGAATTTCAATTCTGTTTTTTGAATGTGTGCCTCGTTTTTAGGCTATTGAAATAAACAGTCATTGTTGAGCAACAGGGAGGGTAAAGGCGTTCTCACAAAATGTCATCTGTCATGTTTGTACTTATCTGGTTATTTCATAACGTTCACAAGAAAGTGTTTATAACTGAGAAAACAAGTGGATGTTGTAGTCTAACCCTCATAGCTGGAAATGGTCCATCCATAATACTAATGTTAGGCTATTTTATATTGTTTGATTTCTCAGATGGAAAATCCAACCAAGCCAACAAAGCCACTAGTCATTTCAGCATCAGATGAGATATTTTGTTTTTCTGTGACCTAGAAGCCAACCAAAGCCTTTATTAAAGACAGGATGCCAAACAGGACTCATGTATCTATTGAACACTTTGAGGGGATAAACCGACCCGCCAAGTGAGCGTCAATGAGGAGTTGAGTGATTCAGCCCAACAGCATGTTTGCTTTATTTCCAGGTCTATTTTACCCATGTAAAGCAAGCTGTTGTCAGTATCAGAAGTTAGTCTGGGTGCATTTTAAACTAGAAGTGCACTTTCTAGTCATTCTATTTCTATGGCGTGCACTGTGCGTGTTCATCATGAATTATGTCACTGGTGTCTGCTGATCCATTCCTGGTTTGAATCTTGACATGGCTTAGTTTGTCTAAAGCTATTCATAAGAGATCACACGTGAGAACAATGAAGCAATGTATTGCACATGCACATACATTTTGGTATTGTAGAGCCACTGTTGCAAGTGTCTCAGTCAGTGTATTTAGGTCCAGGTGTTACAGAAGCCGGAAATGGGCTATGTCCAAAATGTGTGCTCTACTTTCTGCCCCAGAAATTGTAAACCAGCTACACTGTTTCCTTTCAACATCATGTAGGCTTTGAAAGGGAAAGCCACTCAATGGCCTCCATTGCCACTCCATTAAAGTGTGAATGGCAATGTGTGATGCTGCCGACGGCTGTAGCCAGCTCTGCATCAGACAAAGGCAAGGCTAGGAGCAGCATGTGCCGCAGACTCTCCCCTGGGTAACAAGGTTGCTATTGAGGGCCACAACTGTGTGGTATTGTAGTGGGCTCTGGGGGAATGAAGGCCTCCTTTGTCCTCGGGGTGCGTGGGTGCTGCAGGAGAATCCTGCTGATTCCTCAGCAGGAGAGAGGTGGGTACGGGGTGAAGTTTCCCTTAGGTACAGATCTAGGATCAGTTTCCCCTTCCCCAATCCTTACCTTAAGCATTAGTGGGGAAAATGCTAAACTGGCCCAAGATCAGCGTCTAGGGGCACCTTCACACTACATCAGAGAGGTGCGCTGTGGGAGGTGCCCCTGCTCCGCCTCTGGATCTAGCCTGGTCTCAGATCGGTTTATAAACAAGTGACCATAGATGTTGGCTATAAAGCACTAACATCTGAGCCCAGCTACTCTGGTCTGTCAACATATCTGAGCCCAGCTACTCTGGTCTCTCAACATATCTGGGACCAGGCTTCTCTGGTCTCTCAACATATCTGGGACCAGGCTTCTCTGGTCTCTCAACATATCTGGGACCAGGCTACTCTGGTCTGTCAACATATCTGGGACCAGGCTACTCTGGTCTGTCAACATATCTGGGACCAGGCTACTCTGGTCTGTCAACATATCTGGGACCAGGCTACTCTGGTCTGTCAACATATCTGGGACCAGGCTACTCTGGTCTCTCAACATATCTGGGACCAGGCTTCTCTGGTCTTTCAACATATCTGGGACCAGGCTACTCTGGTCTGTCAACATATCTGGGACCAGGCTACTCTGGTCTGTCAACATATCTGGGACCAGGCTACTCTGGTCTGTCAACATATCTGGGACCAGGCTACTCTGGTCTGTCAACATATCTGGGACCAGGCTACTCTGGTCTGTCAACATATCTGGGACCAGGCTACTCTGGTCTGTCAACATATCTGGGACCAGGCTACTCTGGTCTGTCAACATATCTGGGACCAGGCTTCTCTGGTCTCTCAACATATCTGGGACCAGGCTTCTCTGGTCTCTCAACATATCTGGGACCAGGCTTCTCTGGTCTCTCAACATATCTGGGACCAGGCTTCTCTGGTCTGTCAACATATCTGGGACCAGGCTACTCTGGTCTGTCAACATATCTGGGACCAGGCTACTCTGGTCTGTCAACATATCTGGGACCAGGCTACTCTGGTCTGTCAACATATCTGGGACCAGGCTACTCTGGTCTGTCAACATATCTGGGACCAGGCTACTCTGGTCTGTCAACATATCTGGGACCAGGCTACTCTGGTCTGTCAACATATCTGGGACCAGGCTACTCCTCTACAGAGACCTACTCATACAAACAACAAATGTCTCTGAGCACCTACAAGGACCTATATAAGGGCCTAATAACACATTCTTAAGCAGTTAAGTCATTTATGATTCTCGCGTCAAACCCAATGCCCTGCAGTTATTCACTCAAACATATACTACATGTTTTATGTTAAACTTATGGATGTGTAATGTAGTTATTTTTAGGGCCATTATATAGCAATGGGCTCCTACTGCAGAAATATCTTTAACCCTATGGACAGGAAACATAACTAACTTCCCAAGGGAGAGACATGGCTCTGGACTAGGCCTAGCTGTTGGAATCACTCAAGGGTTCCACTGCGGTAAGATAATGCGTAAGGGTACTTGCCAGCTAAAATATTGTGGTATTTCTTTTGCTGTAGAAATGGCAGTTAAAATGGTAGAACAGCCCTGGTGGTGGCGCAACATACTTCTATTTCTGTTGGTACAACATTTATAACTGTTTTGTCTTAAGTTAAAACTGCTAAGGTCACAAACACGTTTTCCCTCCAAGATGTGCTCGAAGCACCCATTTGACACGGCAGCATGTGACTGAATGGTTCTTTTGTTGAGTCGTTTGTACAGGTGAGTAATCCCATTGACCCTTGCGAGTATGCATTTTCTCAACAATGTGTTTTTCTGTCTAAATGTTTTGACACTGCCCAAACAAACTGAAGGGCTGCATTCTCTCGTATGGCAACTCCAAGAAGAAATGTTGCAATGGACACTTTTCCTAGACAGCAACATTTTGTACTGGTTTTCAGCCTTACAGATGTCCAATTTAAGTCTAGATCATCTGTCCTTTGTTCCATTTCGACCACTTGTTTTTAACATCTGATAGACCGTCAGTCTAAAATGGTGTTAACCAGCCACGCTATCAACTACGTTCTTACAGTTTTTTTTCCCTCTGCCGTCGGTTCCTTTTTGTGGGACGTTGTCTGTACACACAGCTATTGAACTGTATTTCGGGTGTCAAAGTCGGTGTAGGAGGAGGTGTCATTCACCAAATTTTTTTGGAAGGGTCACTGATAACCATATTCAATATTTTGGAATGACTAGAATTTTAAATGTAAAATAATTGGTCTGGGAATTGCCAGGGACCTCACAATATGATATTATCACGATACTTAGGTGCCGATACGATATGTATTGCAATTGTCACAATTCTATATGTATATGATTCAATCCTGGGATTTTATTGCGATTTGATGTTCCAAACTTATTGCTCACTACATGTCTGCTGCAGAGAGACTAGAGACAGCATGAGAACTAGCTGTGGTCAGTCAGGGAAATTAGTGCTGAAAACTATTTTAAAAGAAGATTGAGAACAAGCTATAGGCTGAAAAATATTGGAGTTTTGTCCCAGGTACAGCCAACTAGCGCTTGCCAACGCTACCTCAGTAGCAAAACATTTTATTTAAAAAAATCGATACTTGGAGTCAAATATCAATATGATATTGTCCAAAAATAATATTGCGATATGTAACTGTATCGATGTTTTCCCTCATCACTATAAAATAAACCATTTAATTTTTTTACGCCGCGTACAAATGGACAGGCTCCCTTGGTTTAAATAGGCATGTTACCACTGAGCGTATATATAACGGTAGATGTCTAGACTCCTAAGCAGCATGGGGCTTGCAGTTAAACGTTATATTTAGGCCAGTAATCTTTTGAAGTTGCCATGTTGGCCCACACCTTAAGGAAGTGTTCTTGGTCATCTCAGAGACCAAATAAGAAAAGCGGAGAGATGAAGAGGGCAATACAGGAACAGAAAGAGAAGCGGTATGGGAACGAGAGCAAAGAGATGATCTGGTATGTTTTGGTTTTGCAATTAATTTCCCCTTTTTATCATTTAAAGGCTCACCTGCCGTTTTGGCAAAAGACTCCACTGAGACAATGTTACTCCCAATCATCTTTTGCAGAAAACACAAACCTGTCCTTTGGAAAGTTTGCAGACTGTTAAAGAAAATGTATGAAATCTATCCAGCCATATCTCAACATTAAAAGGCACAGTCAAACCTGGCCCTGGCTGTTACTCTGCAAGTTCAGATTGTGTATAACTTTGAAAAAAAAGATTGACTCAAGGCAAAAATAATGATCTCACTCACAACGGCCATTTGAATCAACTGTGGAATATACCAGAACAGGAAATGTGTGTTTCAAACGCTGGCTGCTCAAAGCGAGGGGAAGCGAACATGCCCTTTTTGAGAACCTGAATATCTACTCAACTTCAACAGTGAAGATCTATTGATGAAAGTAGCAATGTGGAAGTACAGGACTATTGCATTGTGGGCCAAAATTGCACGTTGTACGTTTCATAGCTGATCTTAATTTGAATAGTCTAAAGCAGTAATGTTTGTGCAGAGTGAAGATCTATTTTTTTTCTCAGGGTTTAGCCTACTTCAGGAGCTTTGATCAACAATGGACTGTATGTCAGTGGTTGAACTGTGATGAGTGTGAGCTGTACTGCTACTCGTATCCAGTGATTTTTGTATTTGCATTGCACCTATCGTGATCACTTCTGGCTATTCAAAGCAGGTGAAAGATAACGTCTTGGTCATTTCCTAAAGCACGGTCTTGGCTGGTGAATATCTTCCTGGAAAGCACAATTAAACGTATCCTCCCGGGCAATTACTGTATATGTGACGTCAACCAACTGAGCACATGAGTCAGAGAAAAGGGAGGTTTTGCAAGACAATGCAACTCTGTATCAAATGTATCAAAGTCACTTGGAATGTAGCAATGTTTCTCCGACGCTACATCCTCAGAAACTAGAATATCACATTACAACCAATTTGATATCGATTTGAAGCCAAATATTTTGTAAGATGTAGGAGCAAGACAGATAGCTAGCTCAGTAGCTCATTTCAATAATGGAAGGGGAACATTGCGAAGTGAAGGGATGTTCATGCTGTTGCATTGTCCCAGCTGGTCTCTGCCATTAGGCAGTGACCCCTGGCACAGTGACCACATGGCCTCAGGATGTTCTCCCTGGACAGCCATTCAGAGCTTCCCCTGAGGAAGACCCATGGGCGGGTGACCGGCAACGTCAACAGGAAAAACATGGAGAACCTTTTTTATAGACAATAAGAGAGCATCAGGACGGATCCCCTCTATCTCTCATGTCCATTCTGTACCACTACATTTACAGGTCACTTTGTTAAAAGGTGGACTAAGCATTATGACATAATTGTACACAGTGAGGCAACTTCCTGTTTACAGACCTCAACAACAGAATTAAAATCTGCCAAAACTGCCACTATTGGCTCCTCTGAATTTGGCTCCGCCTTAGAGGCATGCCCACATTGGGAAGACCACATTGTGGCAGTTTTGGCAGAACCATGGCCTTGTGTAAACCATAGCCTTGGTAAATAGCCTTGAAGCTGCAGTATGTAACTTTTTGGGCGACCCGACCAAAATAACATAAATGTAATTTATAGATCCGTCATTTTCATTGAAGGCAAGTCTTAGAAGCTGTAGATATGTTATATTTGCGCAATTTCTATGCTTCCTGTTCTTAAGTTTCGTTTTTGCGTCTTCTACTTTCGGTTTTGTACACCAGCTGAAAATGCAATATTGTTGGTTGTTAAAAATATATTTCACAGTGGTTTAGATGGTACAATGCTTCTCTACATTATATATTGCTTGTTTTGTCACAAACTGAAATTAGGCAAACTATTAGAATTTTAGCAACCAGGAAATGGCGGAGTGATTTCTGCATATTGCACCTTTTTTAAAATTAATAAATAGCCTTAAAATGTTTTATCCCTGGTCGTACTGTATAGTAACAGATTGGCAAGCTATACTGAACAAAAATATAAACGCAACATGTAAAGTGTTTGTTTCATGTGCTGAAATAAAAGATCCCAGACATTTTCCATATGCACAAAAAGCTTATTTCTCTAAAATGTTGTGCACAAATGTCTTTACATCCCTGTTAGTGAGCATTTCTCCTTTGCCAATATAATCCATTCACTTGACAGGCATGGCATATCAAGATTAAACAGCATGATCATTACACAGGTGCATCTTATGCTGGGGACAATAAAAGGCCACTCTAAAATGTGCTGTCTCAAGTTTTGAGGGAGCATGCAATTGGCATGCTGACTGCAGGAATGTCCAACAGAGCTGTTGCCAGAGATTTTAAAGTACATTTTTCTACCATAAGCCGCCTCCAACATTGTTTTAGAGAATTTGTCAGTACATCCAACCGGCCTCACAACCGCTGGCCACGTGTAACCACGCCAGCCCAGGACCTCCACATCCGGCTTCTTCACCTGCGGGATCGTCTGATGAGGGGGAGGCGGGGTGCTGAGGAGTATTTATGTCTGTAATAAAGCCTCCTTGGTGGGGAAAAACGCATTCTGATTGGCTGGACCTGGCTCCCCAGTCATGTGAAATCCATAGATAAGGGCCTAATGAATTTTTTTCAATTGACTGATTTCCTTCTATGAACTGTAACTCAATAAAATCGTTGAAGTTGTTGCATGTAGTTTTTTATATTTTTTGTACAGTATAAGTAAAGAAACAACCTAGATTTAATTTATGTCAGTACAGTATGTGTCCTTGCTCACTCTCACTCATGTTTAGGAGATGAGTGTCTGTTTCGCAGGTCAGTGTTTTCAGCCAGCCATATTTGGTCAAGGCAACATGCACTGTTATTCCTCCAGCTAAAGAAGTCATTTGTTTTGGATTCCCGACTGCTAATGGTCTCACTGTGTGTTCAAAAACCAGCGAGTTCAGTCAGTCCAAGATCATCTTTTATGATGCTAATCATAGATTTGAGTGTGCTATTCACCTTTTGCAAGCTCCAATGCACTTTTACACACTGCTTTTAATTTTGAGTTGCTTCATGCATCAACAATTAGCTTTGTGGGGGCTTATGCACTTTTTTTTCTACATAATTTGCTTGTTTAGCTACACTAACATGTAGATAGTTATAAAGGCCATAATTGTACAGTTTTTGTAATATTTCTGACAAAAGTTGAGTAGAATGCAGTGGATAAAGGGGTGTCAGAATTGCCCCTGGACTGACTACTGTATGCCACAGTTTTTGTTCATCATATTATTATTTTTCATTTCCTCCCCTGGCTTCGAAGAATGATGTTTTGCCGTACCAGCAAAAAAGCCTACGTGACAAGATGACCTGCCGCTATTGGATGAACGACATGCTGTTACTCATGTGATGGTTGACTCTTGACCCTCCTCATGGTCTACATAGGAGCCACTGGAGAGGAACACCTATGAGCTCTCTCTTTTACACCAAGTCACTCAGCCTAGGTGTACAGTCGGATTACATTCCCTTGTCTGGCATGGGGGCATACAGTACACACTAGAAGATATTTGGCATAGCTCGCTAGCTGTGTCATTGTTTACATTAGGAGATCTGCCTGCCACTGGCCTCTAATCCGTTCAACTTGATCCGTCAAGTGACTGTGTTGTCTTCTGTCTAGACCTGACACGTGGAAAATGGTCATTCTCACCAGTAAAATGTTAGCTTGTGTTTGACAGAGTATGTTGTTAGCACACAGATGCTGATCCGATCTAACTCCCGAGTGGACGTGTGTAAAGGAATCTCTCTGTTTACTACTGTTTAGTTGACTGGGAATGTAAGAGTGGCCCCCTCCATACCACTGATAGCCCTACCCCATCTTTCCCTTAAAAGGTATTGCCTTGACTAACCGGAGTACGATTTAATAACAGGATCGGAAAAACGGAAGATATTGGCATCTCACTATGTTCTCCTGTGCTTTAAAAATCATCTTTCATGGTTAAGATATTTATTTCATTAAATTTTTTTAGGATTCAGCTGAGAATCAGATGCCGGGTTATATAAACACACACTCCGCTTTTACTGTAGTTCTCAGAGTATCCACATGAATAGCCTACATTTGTTGACTTGAATAAGTCGTATGTAATTGAATACACAAACCCACTTTTATTTCCAGTCTGGAATGAAGCGCATTTTTCCATGACAGAAATAGCATTTATGTTCTTGCCTGTCAATATCATGGCCGTACTTTCTTTACCCTCCGAAAGTATCTAACAGACTACTTTGTTATTTCATGTTTTTTATATTTTGTATATAGAAAATAGTTGTCTCGAGGCTGCAGCTGCGTCATTGCAGACGCGCCAGTCGACGTGAAGGAGGACATGCAAATCAACTTCCTGTTTCACTGTGGGAATGGAAGTGCAAGAATGTGGAACTCCCGTCACTGCTCATATCATGGTCCCATGGCTGCGTGTAGGAGGTTCGCTGGTTCCTTAAGCAGCCCTGTGTCATTTTCTCCTCCCTTAAATGCCATTACCAGACAGCTTATTAACATCTCTAATCGTCCACTTCAGTTACATTACACTTGGTTTGAATTGGTTTACATTGGTTTACATTGAGGAAGGAGCGCTACATAGAACCAAGTTATAAGGTATTTTCTTAAACTGTTGATCAACCAAGTGTGCTAGTTCTGTAGCCATCTATTGCACATACAGAATACTTAATCTAAAGATGGTGAAGTGTCATCTTCCCACCAGATTCTCTGCTGACTGTGGTAGATGCCATTAGCCTTTAGCCTGTCCCTGATCTTACCAGCTGCAGTGTTGGTGTAGTGCTCTGGCAGACAAGGCTGCAAAGAAGATAACGAACTCGTAGGGTTGTCTAACGTTTTTCCTGCTGACAGTACTTGGCACATCTAAACAGAGTGTCGGCAGTCAATCTCTTTTGTGTTCACGCAGCAAAGACCTTAAAGTTGTCAGCCGCTCAACCTTGTCAAAACACTCCAAACCAGAAGGTGGCAGTAGCATTGTTTGGCAATGCATGTCCCTGTGTTGCTTTATGGTCTATAGCCAATGTTGGCTAGCTAGCTAGCCGCGCTAATGCTGCTATTGTTGTAGAAAGCCCTTGTTGATATTAGCCAGATGGCCACAGCTAGTCAATTAGCTAGCAAGATGACAAAGAAACAATTTAAATCACTCTCCATAATCACATACAGCCCATAGATAGATAGATATATTTTTTAGCTAGCTGGCTAACGTTAGCTAAACAGCTAGCATGATTCGCTAGCTAGCTAGATGTTGTGCTAG
This sequence comes from Coregonus lavaretus, assembly GCF_964263955.1. Lineage (NCBI taxonomy): Eukaryota > Metazoa > Chordata > Actinopteri > Salmoniformes > Salmonidae > Coregonus > Coregonus lavaretus. The sequence goes on from NC_139991.1 coordinate 72,847,678, forward strand.
CTAGTTAACTCGCAACAGCCAGCTACATGCAGCTGCTTCATGGAAACAAATCTATTGTTATTTAATTATAATGTTACTAGCTACGGTGGCCAGATAGCTAGGCTTGGAGGAATTTAGTGTTTTTTGTGACAGACAAAACACCTGGCCCCAACACCTATGTGTTTACAACAGTGGCAGTCGGTGCCGTTTTAAGATGCGGGAGGACAATATTTTTTTTCATGAGCATGGCCTTATTTCTATAACAGCATATTGGATGACTGTCATTCATATTCCATTCACCCAGTTCAATGTAACAGTGATGGGTTTAGGCTACTACATGATACTCAAATGTTCCCTATACCCATCATGATGTTGCTACAACCTAGCCTATGAAGGAAAGTTTACAACGTAGGTGCACACAGGGCGAGAGAAAAATTTGAGGTGTGTAATCATTAGTCCATCAGTTGCAAATACGTTTCTATTGGACAAATTCAGGTATGTTTATCCCTGTCTCTTTCCTTTTGCTTCTGTTTAAAAAATGTTTTTCAACAGAATCGTCAGAATGAGTACACCCCTGATCACAATTCACTTTCATAGCAGCCACGTTGTATTCCTTCTCGCATCTATGCGCTCTCCTCCTCTCACCTTTTCCCTTCGCTTGTGGACTTCAATGCCCAACACATCAGCGGTATGTGACCAGGCGAAAAACCTTTCCAAGCCAAACCATATCATAAACGCTACACACAGTTTTGAACAAATTAATTTGTTCAAAACTATATAACTATTGTCTTTCTCTCTCTTTGAGTCAACTACTCACCACATTTTATGCACTGCAGTGCTAGCAAGCTGTAGCTTATGCTTTCAGTCCTAGATTAATTCTCTGATCCTTTGATTGGGTGGACAACATGTCAGTTCATGCTGCAAGAGCTCTGATAGGTTGGAGGACGTCCTCTGGAAGTTGTCATAATTACTGTGTAAGTCTATGGAAGGGGGTGAGAACCATGAGCCTCCTAGGTTTTGTATTGAAGTCAATGTACCCAGAGGAGGAGGGAAAATAGCTGTCCTCCAGCTACACATTGGTGCTACACCAGAGAGTGCTGTTGAGGCTTCTGTAGACCTTCATTGCAAAACAGTGTGTTTTAATACATTATTTGGTGATGTGAATATATTTAATATAGTATTATCTAAAAAAATATACTTTTTTTTAAAATAAGGTTTTTAAAATGTATATTTTTATGAAATTCACTGAGGAGGTCTTCCCCTTCCGTTGAGGAGCCTCCACTGGTTTACAAGCTACCACCCGGTCTACACACACATCTGGGAACAAGCACTCCAGCATTATGCTAGCCATTGGAGTTTTCCCCTCTTCCTCTTTACAACCCAGCAACCGCACTTTGACTTCCTGATACGCTTTGACACGGACTTGTCATGTTCACAGATGCAATTCAGGCCTGCGTTTTCTTTAGTGCTTTCTAGATCAGTTGAACTCACGAATTTGACTGAACGTGATCATTTGAAAATGAATCCAGAATTGACGATATCATTGCTGTAGTTATTTGCTACTTGGGGGTGTCTCCTGGTTAACTCTTCTTTGATGAGTGGGGGTTCCCCAGACTTCAGCTCCACCAGGCTGCCTGCCTGGCCCGGCTGCCTTGTCGTGTGCAGGTCACAAATGTCACCGCAATTAGTTTGACACAGACGTTTTCTGAGAGAACAAAACTTCCAAGAATGCTGTGGTTTCACAGTCTAATTGGATTAACAACTAAGTGGCTACCTCTATTCACTCCACAAAGGAGGTATTCCACTGCTCACTGGCTTTTCTCAGCAAGCATGCAGGGAGGATATTGTATCGCCTGAGCTAACCATGGCTTTGTTAAGATGGTGTGAACCAACCCAGTTACCTTTTGATCTCGTAAACATCATTTCCCTGTGATGTTTGAAATGAATACTATCTTAGCCAAGGTCATTTAGTTGTAACGTAACATCGGTTTCGCACGACTTTTAGAATCAACAGTGAAATATCTATATCTGGATGTGATTCGGATCCAACTAAGCTGTGGGCAGGGGGTGAAGAATGCACTTGGTTGAAGTGAAAGAATACTTCCTTTCAGACCTCCCCCACTGAAAGCCAACAATAATCCAGTCTTGTTTTCTTCAAAGCATCCCTGATGAAAAGGCCGGGATGAGTGTTTTACTCCAAACATTGTTTGTCTGCACTTCCTATCAGTTTGTTGGAAGAGTCACAAAAGAGCGACATGACTTTGGAAGAGCCATGCTTGCTTATCTCTGTAATAGCCTACTCCAAAAGATGCTGAAGCGCTTGAAGGAGACACCAGAAGATTCAACTGCACCAGACTTGTATGTCTATAAGTGACATTGTAGGATTTCTACCCCAGAGGGAAGTATATAGCTGCCATTTTCAACTGCTTGAACTTCCTCCTCTTCTCCCCTGTTTCCTGTGTACCTGATTGGTTGTTGTAGATTATCTCAACATGCCAACTGAGGTTCTCAATCGGTTCCCTCACATTCTTGCAAACCTTTGGGAATAAATTAAATGGGTGTGTTCCTCTCCCTTTTTGCCAGTGACAAGGGGCCAAAAAAAAAGGAACCCTCCCTCTCTACCTCTCCTGGACTCCGCAGAGAATCGTTGCGGAATTCCAATGGAATGTCGGATGGAATTCAGATATGGAGCTGGCGGGCCAGAGTAGCCATGCTGTCTCTAACCCAGTCTCAAGCCTAGCTCATGTTGCTGTTCTAAATCTACCGCCGCTTTATTAAAGGATGGAACCTGGAGTCACAACCATCTACACCCCTTGCTACTAGTCTCTGTGGTAGCAACCTTTTGACACTGTATTACTTCAGGGAGGTAGTTGCGAGGTAGCTTTTGAAAGGGCTAGTTTTCTGACTTTTTACCCCAATCTTAATTTGTTTCTTACTCTGAAGTTCTCTGAACTGGTTTCTCAAGTTCTTTATGAAACAGTTGATTGCTGAGTGTGACCGCACTCAGAACTTCTCTCAAAGTAAGAAACTGATTAAAGGTGTTACAAAATATATTTCACAGCGATTTAGATGGTACAATGATTCCCTACACTATTCAGTGCTTGTTTTCTCACATAAACTGAAATTGAGCAAACAGTGTAGAATTTTAGCAACCAGGAAATGACAGAGCGATTTCCACTAGATAACACAGCCTCAAAGTCAGAACAGCTTTCCCACTTTGACAACAGATGCCACTCCGGTGGGAGAAATCAATAGGCGAAAATCAGTCAATCACAACACCGGCGGGTAAGTAATACTGTGAAACACTATCATTCCACTATTGACATTTTCTGAAATTGCAATGCAAAAAAGTGTAGCACAATTAAGATTGGGGTAAAAAGTCAGAAAACGAACCCTTTTTTTAATGTCAAGTTTTCTGTAACATTGTGAAAATTATCAGTTGGCTTAACTTGTTTGACAAGTGACAACATGCATTCACATGGAGTCACAGAGAGCTTGACCACAGGGGAACGGAGTCCCTTTCAAACTGGCACTCAAGCACTGCGCAAAGTTCAATTCCTCCTGGTTGCTATGGCTAGCCAGTTGTTTCTCATCACTGAAAGGCTTTCCTCTTTACCACTCTGTACTCCGTTCATTCTAGAATGTGTGAAGGCATCCTATGTGAGTGTCTGCAGAGAGATTTAAAGCCAATGGATTTGCCCTGCAGATTATACTCCCAACAGATGTTCCTGGGCTATTGCTTACAGTTCCCCATTGGTTAAGCCATCAAAGCATCTCGGAGCCTGCCTGCCAGCCAGCAGAATAACATAGAGCCACATTGGCGAAGTTCACATCGGTGCGCCAGAATTCACAGTTGAACTGCACTCCCTCTAGGTGAGTGTGTGTGTGTTTGGTGAGCACCCATTCTGACAGAAACCCCTCACCACAGGTCTAATTTGAACCATGTGCTGTAACAGCAGGGTCTACCTGAGACTCATCATGAAGTTGTCATAATGTTACATCAATGTTAAAGCACATCCGGTAGTTGGAATGCTAGTGTTTCATGATGTGGGGATGAATGAATATGCAGTTCATGAACCTAATGCAGTTCATGAACCAATTTTTTTTTCTTCCCATTGACTACACAGAAATTGATAATTCATCAGAATATATATCTCAGTGAGCACCACCGGATGATTCAAATGTTTGGAAACACCTACTCATTCAATGGTTTTTCTGTATTTGTACTATTTTCTACATTGTAGAATAATAGTGAAGACATCAAAACTATGGAATCATGTAGTAACCAAAAAAGTCTTAAACAAATCAAAATAGATTTTAGATTCTTCAAAGTAGCCACCCTTTGCCTTGATGACAGCTTTGCAAACTCTTGGCATTCTCTCAACCAGCTTCATGAGGAAGTCACCTGGAATGCATTTCAATTAACAGGTGTGCTGCTGAAAAACATCCCCACAGCATGATTTTGCCACCACCATGCTTCACCAAAGGGATGGTGCCAGGTTTCCTCCAGATGTGACGCTTGGCATTCAGGCCAAAGAGTTCAATCTTGGTTTCATCAGACCAGAGAATCTTGTTTCTCATGATCTGAGAGTCCTTTAGGTGCCTTTTGGCAAACTCCATGTGGGCTGTTGTGCCTTTTACTGAGGAGTGGCTTCCGTCTGGCCACTCTACCATAAAGGCCTGATTGGTGGAGTGCTGCAAAGATGGTTGTCCTTCTGGAAGGTTCTCCCATCTCCACAGGGGAACTCTGGAGCTCTTTCAGAGTGACCATCGGGTTCTTGGTCACCTCCCTGACCAAGGCCCTTCTCCCCTGATTGCTCAGTTTGGCCGGGCGGCCAGCTCTAGGAAGAGTCTTGGTGGTTCCAAACTTCTTCCATTTAAGAATGATGGAGGCCACTGTGTTCTTGGGGACCTTCAATGCTGCAGAAATGTTTTGGTACCCTTCCCCAGATCTGTGCCTCGACACAATCCTGTCTCTGATCTCTATGGACAATGCCTTCGACCTCATGGCTTGGTTTTTGCTCAGACGTGCACTGTCAACTGTGGACCTTTATATAGACAGGTGTGTGCCTTTCCAAATCATGTCCAATCAATTGAATTTACCACAGGTGGACTCCAATCAAGTTGTAGAAACAATGGAAACAGGATGCACCTGAGCTCAATTTCGAGTCTCATAGCAAAGGGTCTGAATACTTATGTAAATAAGCTATTTATGTTCTTTAATAAATTTGCTTGAATTTCTAAAAACCTATTTTCGCTTTGTCATTATGGGGTATTGTGTGTAGATTGATTTAGGATTTTTATTTATTTAATCCATTTTATAATAAGGCTGTAATATAACAAAATGTGGAAAAAGGGAAGGGGTCTGAATACTTTCCGACTGCACTGTATATCTCAGTGAGCACCACAGGAATGTTGCAGTTTGGTATTTATTCCTGCTTTAGACTCCCTCAACAGGACAAATATAACTATCCAACAACACACTCAGTAGCAGAAAGGACACAAACATTCTTCTCTCCCATATTTTTTTTATGGGTACTATTCTTACAATAAGAGGCCAGGCATTTCAAAACAGACCAGAGATGCCAGTTTATTGGGTTTTGTGAATATGTGGCAGTTCGCCCACTGATTTTTGGCTCGTGCTCTAGGCTTTGGGATGGGGCAGAACAAGGCTGATAATGACTGATCTCCTCAAGCCGCTCCTCTGCCCTCTGGCATGAAAAGATAGATCATATTAATACTCATATTGTTGTTTTGGGGTCGTTAACTTGGTGTCCCAGTCACTAGATGATAGGCACGGGGGCAGATAGTCCCAACTACGCCAACTAGATAGAAACAGACACAGCTGGATGGTGGAGATAGAGTTGAACACGGGGTCAGGGAAGTCATTCTCGTAAGCGGCTGTCATTCGTACCAGTGGCCCAGGAAGTGATTTGACACTACATGCTGACATTAGAGGGCGAGGGTGTTAGGTCTTTTAATGGATCCTGTCAAATCGTGCTCCCTCTCTCATCATAAGTGGGCTGCACATACGGGACCAACTGTTTATGCCAAGTTTGAGGATATAATTTGTGCTATTGAAACGTTTCAATGAGCTGGGCACTGCATGCTTGGCAGAGCCTTCACCAAACACTGAAGCAATAGAACGTCTTGACACAATAACCCAATGCAATATGAATCCAACTGCACTTGTTTGCGTTTTTCTAACACTACCATTCGTTTTTTTTGTATCCCTTCAAAGTCGGGATGGGCATGAGTACTCGAGTACTCGATCGGACGTCAAAGCTCGATCTTTAACCAGAGATTATTATTTTTTCAAATACTGTAAAAGTATTTGGTGGAGTGTGCTTTGTGACTGCCCGAACAGGCAAGTGAAATTTTGTCTTGTAGACAACGTTAATTTCAATGCAAATAGTCTGGGTAGCCATTTGATTAGATGTTCAGGAGTCTTATGGCTTGGGGGTAGAAGCTGTTTAGAAGCCTCTTGGACCTAGACTTGGCGCTCCGGTACCGCTTGCCGTGCGGTAGCAGAGAGAACAGTCTATGACTAGGGTGGCTGGAGTCTTTGATAATTTTGCTTTGATAAGGATGCTCTCGATGGTGCAGCTGTAGAACCTTTTGAGGATCTGAGGACCCATGCCAAATCTTTTCAGTCTCCTTAGGGGGAATAGGTTTTGTCGTGCCCTCTTCACGACTGTCTTGGTGTACTGGGACCATGTTAGTTTGTTGGTGATGTGGACACCAAGGAACTTGAAGCGCTCAACCTGCTCCACTACAGCCCCATCGATGAGAATGGGGGCGTGCTCGGTCTTCTTCTTTTTCCTGTAGTCCACAATCATCTCCTTTGTCTCTAGGGAGAAGAACGGTGTGATGCTTTAGACTCTAGTGTTCCAGTTGTACATGTGCGTTTGCGGGGCACAACAAAAAAGAAACCAACCTAAGCATCACACCGTCGTTCTCCCTAAATTCCCTTTCCCCTCTGTGTTCTCATTCACTCAATTGTGATCACACAAGCTCCGTTTAGGCCTACAGAATTAAATGCCTATAAATGCCCTCTGTACCGTGACAAAATTGATTAGGATTTGTTATTTATAATGGTTATGATAAATTAGGCATTGTTGTGATCTGTTGGCATATAGATCAATGTGCTATTATTTTTTTCCCAGTGCGGGCCTTGTGTTCTAATTTTATTTGAGTACTTGGTGGTGGGGGGGGGGGGAGAATCATGTGAGTACTCGAACAGTAAAGAAAATGTAAAATGCCCGTCCATTACTTCAAAGGCTAGCCTGTCGGTAAAGATAAGCTGTTAGTTTTTCGGCACGATGATAAGCTGTGTGTGAGGATTTGCGCTAATCTTTTCCTGAAAGTGCAGACACGTTCCAGTCGCTCAGATGTAGAGATCAAACAATTATAGGCATAAGGCATAGCTTAATCATACCCACAAGCCCTAGAAGTGGAGCTGTGCATTAGAAGTGGGTCCAGGTGGCCGCTGTAGACTGTCATGCTGTTACGACCTTGAATATCACATTCACAGGGTTACTGATTTTGGTTCTACTTTCTAGTGATTCTGATTTATTTATTTTAATGATGTCAGAAGTTGAAATGCAGTGTTCACGGTTATACATGTTTTTTTTTTTAAGGGATTAGAATTCCATTTCTATTAAAGGGATACTTCGAGATGATCTACTTCCCCAGAGTTGGATGAACTCGTAGATACCATTTTTATGTCTCTGCGTGCAGTTTGAAGGAAGTTGCCAATTAGCGTTAGTGCAATTGCTAACTAGCGTTAGCACAATGGCTGGTAGTCTATGGGAACTGCTAACATGCTATTGCTATGAAGCACAGATAGTTCTGTTGTATTGAAATCTAAAAATGGCTAACGCAATGGGTTCTGGGAAAATGTAATACCGATTTTATAGACTACTACTTTTGTTATCCTGTTTCACCATAACCAAAACAATGTCTCTGTTTATGATTTGATCATTTATATTCACTGCGGTTGCTCTTTGTGCATTTAGTTTGAGGCCTTCCTAATTTTCTTCCTATTGACAGGGTGGGGGAGGAGAATGGGGTATTTCTGGCCTTGACTGAGCTGGGAATGCAGGCAGTGTTTGGGGAGGAGCTCGTGTGGACAAACACACACACACACACACACAGAGGCTTGAGCATTGAGGTTATGTCAGGCTGTGGGTTCGGGATGGCCGGCGTCATAGTAGTGGTGTGTGAGTGTGTCCCTTACAGTGTCCACTCTGGGTGTGGCAGGCGTTGTCATAATACATCTTGAGAAAATATGGCCCTAGTGAGATCACCACTACCCATAAGATGCTTTTAGGTCGCAACAATTTCACCAATGACTCACTTTCCATGGCTGGATCATGTGAATAAAGACTTGACTCACCCAGTTCAATCTCTTATAATATAAGTATTATTGTTTACTTATTACATCCCTTTAGGTTGGTTCACCCCTATTGTTTATCTATCTCAAACGGTCTTAGACTGTGACATAAAACACATTATTTGGGGTGGGGGGTGTATATTTGATGAAGTAAAACGGTTCTCTCAAGACTGCTCTGTCCTTTTTGAGTGACCAAAACTAGGAACTAATGTGGCCTCCTTTGCGTCCTAATTGTGTCGTAATTACAGTAGGCTGCAACAGCTGTATTGTGTCTGGTGCAGATAAAGGCCTTTGACCTGTGCAGTGATCTGTACTAAAAGGCTACAGGGTGCACTGGAACACAGTGGGGCCAAACACAATGAGTGGCCTGTCTGCTGTAGAACACCAGAGGCTACCGATAAAAGGGTTTGGTGTTCATGTTTTCTTTGCAATAACCTTGACGATATTGACTTTTTTTCTTCATTTATTAGGCCTATTTATCATGCTCAACCTTTCTAATCAGTCATTGTTTACATTTCAAAAACGATGCCATGACGCGTTCTCCTTTCATCAGCAAAAACTCTTCAACCAAAAGCTGAAGGTTCTAGACCAAAGATTGAAGATGAATGAACTTGTATTTATACTGAACAAAAATATAAACGCAACATGTAAAGTGTTGGTCCCATGTTTCATGAGATGAAATAAAAGATCCCAAAGTTATTTCTTAAATGTTGTGCACAAATTTGTTTACATCCCTGTTCATGAGCATTTCTCCTTTGCCAAGATAATTCATCCACCTGGCAGGTGTGGCATATCAAGAAGCTGATTAAACAGCACCTTGTGCTGGGGACAATAAAAGGCCACTCTAAAATGTGCAATTTTGTCACACAACAGAATGCCACAGATGTCTCAAGTTTTGAGGGAGCGTTCAATTGGCATTCTGACTGCAGGAATGTCCACCAGAGCTGTTGCCAGATAATCTAATGTTCATTTCTCTATCATAAGCCGCCTCCAACTTCATTTTAGAGAATTTGGCAGTAAGTCCAACCGGCCTCACAACTGCAGACCACGTGTAACCACGCCAGCCCAGGACCTCCACATGCGGCTTCGTCACCTGCGGGATCGTCTGTGACCAGCCACACGGATAGCTGATGAAACGGAGGAGTATTTCTGTCTCTAATAAAGCCCTTTTGTGGGGAAAAGCTCATTCTGATTGTCTGGGCCTGGCTCCCCAGTGGGGGGGCCTATGCCCTCCCATGCGCTCCTGCCCAGTCATGTGAAATCCATCGATTAGGGCCTAATTAATTTATTTAAATTGACAGATTTACTTTAATGAACTGTAACTCAGTAAAAAAAAATGAAATTGTTGCATGTTGTGTTTATATTTTTGTTCAGTGTAGTTTTCTTTGTTTATTATTTATCGCGCTCAACCTTCCAGAAACCGTTCAGTGATACATGAGTCGTCTCCTTTCAAGAGCAACAACTCTCCAGCCACGCCCCAAAACTGAACATTGTAGACCAAAGATTCACGATGAACTTGAAGTCCTGGTACTAAATGGATTATCAAATTCACTTGACTGAGCTAATTCTTAGCCTGGCTCCCATATAACTCATGGTTACCTGATGTTACCTGATTTTAAGAACTTTAGTGCCTTAATTGTAACTCACTGGAGGTACAGGACTACTTCTGTAAGAGCCTCTGGTTTCTTATGTTATTTTCCAGTACTGTACCGAAACCTCTCATTGACCCCACAGAGAAGGTTGGTGAGTTCAGCTCAGAAAGCATTCAAGGACTTACTTAACTGAACACCTTGATCATTTGTCTCCACTGACTGTAGCTCCTTTTCAATGTGAAATGCTGGTGAAATTCTGAGGAAACCTTGAAATCCTAGGTGTTTGTTCCCCAAATTATAGAGAAATATAGATTTTCTCGACCTAGATGGTAGTCATAAATGATGCAAGGCTGTTCAAGGCAGGTTACTGTTCTATGCAGGCTACTGTATCTTCAATGAAGGACAAATGTGTGGGTGTAGATATTGTGAAACATCGCGCGGGCAGATGGAATATTGCACGGGTTCACCTCGACACAAATGTCAGCAGCCGTTATGTTGTTGGATCTTGGAGAAGTAGGAGCACTTGACGATATGACATTGGCCTCTGTCTTGCACTGCGCAGATTATCAGATCTCACAACGATTGGAGAGGTGTTCAACATAACCACTACCACATCCAGATGATCTTGTCATTAGCACAACGTGACTGCGAAAGAGACCGGTTGGAATGTCAATTCTCATCAAATAAATGGGAATTCTGAATAAAATATTGGCTCCAAAAACTTTTTTTTTTTTTTTTTTTAAATTAGTGGTATTTTCATTTGTTGATAAAATGCGGGACATGATTGTTTCGTTGCAGTACAAAGGGCCAAAAACGTTACTGCCCCACACAATCGGGGAAAAGTTGATCACCCTATATTCCTACCAGCATCTGGATCTAGCACTACACTTGCCTGACGACTCATACTGCTCTATCGTTCGCTACATACTTCAGTCGTTTGTGGTGATGTCAAAATGAGCGTGTTGTACAAAACAAAGTAATCAGCGATTTTGGATCATCTCTAACCAATCAGAGTATCAAAGCCAATGATGAATTTTCAAAAACGCTGCTTTACTCATGTGTGTTCTGGCTTTGGCCCAACCCATCAGTTTCTGGGACCAACCAGACCGTTTATAATGGATTTGCAATCTAGAAATCGTTGGGGAGGTAAAGAGTCTGGATCTAACGTCCATGGGCATAGCATTTGGCCGGAGCAAGGAGTTTGGGTAGCCAGGCAAGCTTTACACAAGATCCAGTCCAATTTCTCCAAGATGGATTTTCCACTGGCTAAATTGATTATGGGGTCAGGGGTTAGGGGTTAGGGGTCAGGAATTAGGGTTACCTTCATTGGTCCATATCTCTGATTGGGTCTTGACGTGGACAGGGCTGGATGGGTAACGGTTATGGGTAGTGGTTAGGGTAGGGATAGAGATTAGGGGTCAGGAATTAGGGTTACCTTCATTGGTCCATATCTCTGATTGGGTCTTGACGTGGACAGGGCTGGATGGGTAACGGTTATGGGTAGTGGTTAGGGTAGGGATAGAGATTAGGGGTCAGGAATTAGGGTTACCTTCATTGGTCCATATCTCTGATTGGGTCTTGACGTGGACAGGGCTGGATGGGTAACGGTTATGGGTAGTGGTTAGGGTAGGGATAGAGATTAGGGGTTAGGGGTTAGGGTTACCTTCATTGGTCCATATCTCTGATTGGGTCTTGACGTGGACAGGGCTGGATGGGTAACGGTTATGGGTAGTGGTTAGGGTAGGGATAGAGATTAGGGGTTAGGGGTTAGGGTTACCTTCATTGGTCCATATCTCTGATTGTGTCTTGACGTGGACAGGGCTGGATGGGTAACGGTTATGGGTAGTGGTTAGGGTAGGGATAGAGATTAGGGGTTAGGGGTTAGGGTTACCTTCATTGGTCCATATCTCTGATTGGGTCTTGACGTGGACAGGGCTGGATGGGTAACGGTTATGGGTAGTGGTTAGGGTAGGGATAGAGATTAGGGGTCAGGAATTAGGGTTACCTTCATTGGTCCATATCTCTGATTGGGTCTTGACGTGGACAGGGCTGGATGGGTAACGGTTATGGGTAGTGGTTAGGGTAGGGATAGAGATTAGGGGTCAGGAATTAGGGTTACTTTCATTGGTCCATATCTCTGATTGGGTCTTGACATGGACAGGGCTGGATGGGTAACGGTTATGGGTAGTGGTTAGGGTAGGGATAGAGATTAGGGGTCAGGAATTAGGGTTACCTTCATTGGTCCATATCTCTGATTGGGTGCTGATGGTGGACAGGGCAGGATGGGTAATCCTTTTAATTTGTTTAGGTGTCTCTCGTCTGCTTGGGAAGAATGTAATGTTGCTTCCAGAGCCTTGGTTGTCTAATCTTTATTCCCTGCAAGAGCATTTTGAGAGGTTGATATTCCTGAAAGTGAATGGTGCCTCTGATTGATTGGCAGTGCTAAAGGGGGTTTTGACATTGGGATTGAGAGACTTGGACCTAGTCCAGAAACAACCTCTTGCCCTAGACGCCTCATGTAGATCTGAAAGAACTAGATATAGTGCATTTGGAAAGTAACAAAATGTGGAATAAGTCAAGGGGTCTGAATACTTTCCGAATGCACTGTATCTAGGCCATATGGTCCACCTTGCCCTCTGATAGGCTAGCCCCAGATGGAATTTTTGTGTCATAGTGCTAATATTGTACCTATCCAATTCTTTCAGATCTCCACGTGTAGGGCGGAAGGGCCAGGGGTTCCTTTCTAGACAGGGCCTTAGAGGGTTGGACTAGCCCAATTGATGTGAGGGGGCCGTGGTAATATGTCCTCAGTCCCCTACTTGCTTCGCGTGTTGATTGTATCACTCCTTCTTTCCTAATTAGCAGTTTTCATGCTGTGAAGAATTCAGTTGGCTCCATTCCCTTTCTCTGGCGCCTGGCGGAATTGCTACGGGATTCAGTTACGCTGGCGAGAGCGAGGGAGCATATCCTCATGTCACACAGCTATATTTTCATATCAGCGGTGACACGAGGCCCTCCGAAATAAAACTGCCACGATGGTGTAACCTTGTTGTCGAGGGCTTGCCGATGCCCCCCCCCCCCCCCAAGTTTCTCGGTAGTTGATTGGCTGATGATTGAAGTCGAGTAGTGAGAAAAGTATTAGCTCTAAACTATTACTTCTGGGGGTGCTCTTAAGCCAAAAGGGGTCCCCCCCCCAAATGGACTGAAATATTGTCGATAACACCACATTGGATAGAAAGACACAGCACCCATGAGCAAGTATATTGTTTGCCAAGGAGACATAAACGATTAGCAACTAAACTTCAATAGTGGTCCATTATGTTCTAGCAAATGGTAGAACAGTATAGTTATTAACCGTATATACAGTTCTTTGATAATTAACTTAAATATTTAGAGGTATATCGAAGTTCAGTTATTGTACAGCTTGTTCTAGGTTCTTTAAAGGCAGACTGCATCTGTTTACGCTCCTGGTATTTAGGCCTAGCTCCACATTCCTGTGTAAATCAAACTTCTAAATCCCTTTTTAGCTTTACATATTTCCACATTCTATCTCTACAAAATGCAATTATCTTTGTATCTACTTACATAATGATAAGTGGGTGATAGGACATTACGATATAGCGGAGTTGTTTTGTGAAGAACAGGAGGTGTTTGGGAGTATATTTGTAATGCAAAACATTATTTATTCGACAACAGTACAGTATGTATCAGCAGGATAAAATGCATCACAAACGGACACAAAGGTTCCCCGTCATCATTGTTCTGCACAGTCTCTGATAGTAGTAATCTCTTCCAAGCTTGGAAGATTGGATTTGAGAGTTCAAGGACCAGAATATAGCAGGTTTCAGGAAAGGCTGGGAACTGCCAGGGACCTCACGATGTTATACATTTACATTTACATTTTAGTCATTTAGCAGACGCTCTTATCCAGAGCGACTTACAGTTAGTGCATACATTATTTTATCGAACCCACAACCCTGGCGTTGCAAACGCCATGCTCTACCAACTGAGCTACATCCCCTGCCGGCCAAATCCCTCCCCTACCCTGGACGACGCTGGGCCAATTGTGCGCGCCGCCCCATGGGTCTCCCGGTCGCGGCCGGCTACGACATCATCTCACGATGTTATCACCATACGATGTTATCACCATACGATGTTATCACCATACGATGTTATCACCATACTGAGGGACTGCACCATACGATGTTAACACCATATGATGTTATCACCATACGATGTTATCACCATATGATGTTATCACCATACTGGGGGACCGCACCATACTGAGGGACTGCACCATACGATGTTATCACCATACGATGTTATCACCATACGATGTTATCACCATACGATGTTATCACCATACTGGGAGACCGCACCATACTGAGGGACTGCACCATACGATGTTATCACCATACGATGTTATCACCATACTTATGTGCCAATATGATATGTATTACGATTCTATATGTATTGCGATTCGATGTTCCAAACATATTGCTTACTATTTTGCATACTGTTGTAAGAATTGCAATGCATATCGTATCGGCACCTAAATATAATATTGTATCGTGATGTCCTTGGCAATTCCCTGCACTAGTTTTATATACAGATGCTTGGAATTAAAAACCAAGATTCTCACGATTCTATATGTATTGCGATTTGATGCTGCGATTTTATTGCATTTTGATCAGTTATGGAAATAAAAGTGCTATACATGTTGGCTCAGTGTTAAAAAATATGAAAATACCATTTTTAAAAATATTTTTTTCATACTTGGAGTCAAAGTATCGATATAATATCGTCCAAACTAATATCGTGATATGTAACTGTATTGATTCCCCCCCCCCATCATTAGGTTCAGGACAGTTGCATTATGTGCAGTGTCAAAGTATTCACACCCCTTTTTCCACATTTTGTTGTGTTACAGCCTGAATTTAAAATGGATTAAATAGAGATTTTTTTGTCACTGGCCTACTCACAATACCCCATAATGTCAAAGTGGAATTATGTTTTATTTATATATTACAAATAATTAAAAATGAAAAGCTGAAATGTCTTGATTCAACAAATATTCAACCCCTTTGTTATGGCAAGCCTAAATAAGTTCAGGAGTAGAAATGTACTTAAGAAGTCACATAATAAGTTGCATGGACTCACTCTGTGTGCAATAATAGTGTTTAACATGATTTTTGAATAACTACCTCATCTCTGTACCCAACACATACAATTATCTGTAAGGTCCCTCAGTCGAGCAGTGAATTTCAAACACAGATTTAACTACGAAGACCAGGGAGGTTTTCCAATGCCTTGCTAAGAAGGGCACCTATTGGTAGATGGGTGGGGGGAAAAAAGAAGACATTGAATATCCCTTTGAACATGGTGAAGTTATTAATTACACTTTGGATGGTTTATCAATACACCCAGTCACTACAAAGATACAGGCGTCCTTCCTAACTCAATTGCCGAAGAGGAAGGAAACCGCTCAGGGATTTCACCATGAGGCCAATGGTGACATTAAAAGAGTTTCAGAGTTGAATGGCTGTTACATTACTGAGTACCACTCTCCATATTTTCAAGCATAGTGGTGACTGCATCATGTTATGTGTATGCATGTAATCGTTAAGGATTGGGGAGTTTTTCAGGATAAAAAAAGAAACGGAATGGAGCTAAGCACAGCAAAATCCTAGAGGAAAACCTGGTTCATTCTGCTTTCCTCCCAGACACTGGGAGATGAATTCACCTTTCAGCAGGACACTAACTTAAAACACAAGGCCAAATCTACACTGGAGTTGCTTACCAAGAAGACAGTGAATGTTCCTAAGTGGCCGAGTTACAATTTTAACTTAAATCTACTTGAAAATCTATGGCAAGACCTGAAAATGGTTGTCTAGCAATAATCAACAACCGATTTGACAGAGCTTGAAGAATGTTGCACAATCCAGGAAAAGCTCTTGGAGATTAATCCAGAAACACTCACAGCTGTAATCGCTGCCAAAGGTGCTTCTACAAAGTATTAACTCAGGGGTGTGATACATAAATATCTCATTTGCATAAGTATTTAATTTTCAATACATTTGCAAACATTTCGAAAAACATGTTTTCTCTGTTATTAAGGGATATGTGTGTAGATGTGTGAGGGAAAAAAATAATATTTAATCAATTTTGAATTCAGGCTGGAACACAGCAAAATGTAGAATAAGTCAAGGGGTATGAATACTTTCTGAAGGCACCGTATTAGATAGGCCCTATAGTGTCAAAGCGGTGCACTGTGACCATACTATTTGCGAGCTGGCTCTTTGTTACTCGGCAGCGGAAGCGCTGCAATAATTGCAGCTCTGGCGGGGGACTTCCTTTTCTCAGACAGGGTGGGGAAAGAGCTCCACTCCCATCAGTAGTGAACTACTGGGACATTAAAGGATAGCTGCTGCTATCTGCTTCATACATCAACTGGCTCAGACCTTCAACAGGACATCGAAACTCTGAAGACCTGGGTAAGCCATATTGAGCCACTATAGCTCAATATGGCTTCAGTTGTACTCGAAATATATATAAAAAAAAATATGTATGTATGTGTATATGTGTGTGTAATAGATATTGAACTAACTGTAGCATAAGCTCTGTGAATGATTAGACCTTTGGTGTCAAGGATACTACTAGACACAATGTTATACAGTATGAGTTGTCTCACTCCGACCAAACATAAACCTTCTTCAACATCTCTAGTGTCCTCACCTAGGCTAGTGGAAAAGTAAACACATGGAAGGTTTGCCATTTTGCCAATCATTAGAAATAAGTTGCGTCTCCTTTGTGACAGCTTGTGCCAAAACACAACTTCTGCACATTTGTTAGCTTTGGTGTAGTAGTTCTGCGTCTTTCTCAGAAGCAAAACAAACCCTTCCTTCCTTTACTACTAGCTAACTCTTAATTGCACAGGATACAGAGATCCCGGCTGGGGAAAAGTGTCTCTCTCTCTCTCTCTCTCTCTCTCTCTCTCTCTCTGAGCCTGCAGATGGCTAAAATGCCCTTTTATGGCATTGGAGGGCTTTTGAAACAGGAAATGACATCACGCTCTGAGGTAGTGAGTAGGGAGCTCGCTACAACTCCGTGGCATTCCAAAGCGGGTGAGTCGCAGCTTGCCTGTAAACGAACCTCAGGCATGACTGACACTCGAATCACCTAGACCCAAAAAATTGACTGGGACGGGACATATTTCAATTGAGATGTTATTTAATCTATGATAGGATGGATGATAGCAGCAAACCAAAATAATGAATGGTGGGTCACTGTGTTACTGTAGCAGAGGCTTGTGTTCAGTGAAGTTCCAGGCCTCGAAAGGAGTTCAAACTTGTGTTTATCAGAGAGAAAGAGGAAGAACGAGACTAAAGAAAGAGAGAAATACAGAGAGGGAGAACAGTTAACAGAACAGTCAGCGGGCGTACCATGCGTGTGTGTCATTCCCTGGGAGGTGCTCTGTCTGTCTGCTCTGGGACTGCTGACGTGCAACACACACGGCCACTCCCTCCTTGAAGTGGGAGGAACTGCAGCCAGGCCAGAGAGAGAGAGCGGAAGAGACGGTTCCAATAGCCTTCTAAGGCCTCTCAGACAGCAACAGTAAAATATTACTCATAATGGGGATTATCAGGAGTAGGACCTCAGATGACGATTGTTTTCTTTCTATGGGGCTAGCCACCTGTATTTATAGAGCAGTTTGGAGTGTCCATTTCAATCTAATTTCAAAACCACGTTGCCTGTGATTGGTCACGTACACATATTTTGCATATGTTATCGCAGGTGCAGCGAAATGCTTATGTTTCTAGCTCCAACGGTGCAGTAATACCTAACAATACAAAACAATACGCACAAATCCCTTTTTTTATTTTTATATATCAGAACGAGCAATGTCCGAGTCCAGAGTGTGTGTGTGTGTGCACTACCGGTCAATAGTTTGGACACACCTACTCATTCAAGGTTTTTTCTTTATTTTTACAATTTTTTACATTGTAGAATAATAGTGAAGACATCAAAACTATGAAATAACACGGAATATAATATGGAATATGTAGTTACCAAAAAAGTGTTAAACAAATCAAAATATATTTTCTTAAGTTAATTTGTGGAATTTCTTTCCTTAATGCGTTTGAGCCAATCAGTTGTGTTGTGACAAGTTGGGGGAGGTGGTATACAGAACATAGCCCTATTTGGTAAAAGACCAAGTCCATATTATGGCAAGAACAGCTCAAATAGCAAAGAGAAACGACAGTCCATCATTACTTGGACATGAAGGTGATGAAACTGGCTCTCATGACGACCGCCATAGGAATGGAAGACCCAGAGTTACCTCTGCTGCAGAGGATAAGTTCATTAGAGTTACCAGCCTCAGGAATTGCAGCCCAAATAAATGCTTCACAGAGTTCAAGTCACAGACACATCTCAACATCAACTGTTCAGAGGGGACTGTGTGAATCAGGCCTTCATGGTCGAATTTCTGCAAAGAAACCACTACTAAAGGACACCAATAAGAAGAAGAGACCTGCTTGGGCCAAGAAACACGAGCAATGGACATTAGAACAGTGGAAATGTGTCCTTTGGTCTGGAGTCCAAATTGGGGATTTTTGGTTCAAACCGCTGTGTCTTTGTGAGATGCGGTGTGGGTGAACGGATGATCTCCGCATGTGTAGTTCCCACCGTAAAGCATGGAGGAGGAGGTGTTATGGTGTGGGGGGGTGCTTTGCTGGTGACACTGTCTGTGCTTTATTTAGAATTCACACTTAACCAGCATGGCTACCACAGCATTCTGCAGCGATACGCCATCCCATCTGGTTTGGGCTTAGTGGGACTATCATTTGTTTTTCAACAGGACAATGACCCAACACACCTCCAGGCTGTGTAAGGGCTATTTTACCAAGAAGGAGAGTAATGGAGTGCTGCATCAGATGACCTGGCCTCCACAATCCCCCGACCTCAACCAAATTGAGATGGTTTGGGATGAGTCGGACCGCAGAGTGAAGGAAAATCAGCCAACAAGTGCTCAGCATATGTGGGAACTCCTTCAAGACAGTTGGAAAAGCATTCCAGGTGAAGCTGGTTGAGAGAATGCCAAGAGTGTGCAAAGCTGTCATCAAGGCAAAGGGTGGCTATTTGAAGAATCTCAAATATAACATACCGTGGGGAGAACAAGTATTTGATACACTGCCGATTTTGCAGGTTTTCCGACTTACAAAGCATGTAGAAGTCTGTAATTTTTATCATAGGTACACTTCAACTGTGAGAGACAAATTGAGAAAAAAAATCCGGAAAGTCACATTGTAGGATTTTTTATGAATTTATTTGCAAATTATGGTGGAAAAGAAGTATTTGGTCACCTACAAACAAGCAAGATTTCTGGCTCTCACAGACCTGTAACTTCTTCTTTAAGAGGCTCCTCTGTCCTCCACTCGTTACTTGTATTAATGGCACCTGTTTGAACTTGTTATTAGTATAAAAGACACCTGTCCACAACCTCAAACAGTCACTCTCCAAACTCCACTATGGCCAAGACCAAAGAGCTGTCAAAGGACACCAGAAACAAAATTGTAGACCTGCACCAGGCTGGGAAGACTGAATCTGCAATAGGTAAGCAGCTTGGTTTGAAGAAATCAACTGTGGGAGCAATTATTAGGAAATGGAAGACATACAAGACCACTGATAATCTCCCTCGATCTGGGGCTCCACGCAAGATCTCACCCCGTGGGGTCAAAATGATCACAAGAACGGTGAGCAAAAATCCCAGAACCACACGGGGGAACCTAGTGAATGACCTGCAGAGAGCTGGGACCAAAGTAACAAAGCCTACCATCAGTAACACACTACGCCGCCAGGGACTCAAATCCTGCAGTGCCAGATGTGTCCCCCTGCTTAAGCCAGTACATGTCCAGGCCCGTCTGAAGTTTGCTAGAGTGCATTTGGATGATCCAGAAGAGGATTGGGAGAATGTCATCTGGTCAGATGAAACCAAAATAGAACTTTTTGGTAAAAACTCAACTCGTCGTGTTTGGAGGACAAAGAATGCTGAGTTGCATCCAAAGAACACCATACCTACTGTGAAGCATGGGGGTGGAAACATCATGCTTTGGGGCTGTTTTTCTGCAAAGGGACCAGGACGACTGATCCGTGTAAAGGAAATAATGAATGGGGCCATGTATCGTGAGTAAGAGCATTGAAGATGGGTCTTGGCTGGGTCTTCCAGCATGACAACGACCCGAAACACACAGCCAGGGCTACTAAGGAGTGGCTCCGTAAGAAGCATCTCAAGGTCCTGAAGTGGGCTAGCCAGTCTCCAGACCTGAACCCAATAGAAAATCTTTGGAGGGAGCTGAAAGTCCGTATTGCCCAGCGACAGCCCCGAAACCTGAAGGATCTGGAGAAGGTCTGTATGGAGGAGTGGGCCAAAATCCCTGCTGCAGTGTGTGCAAACCTGGTCAAGACCTACAGGAAACGTATGATCTCTGTAATTGCAAACAAAGGTTTCTGTACCAAATACTAAGTTCTGCTTTTCTGATGTATCAAATACTTATGTCATGCAATAAAATGCAAATTAATTACTTAAAAATCATACAATGTGATTTTCTGGATTTTTGTTTTAGATTCCGTCTCTCACAGTTGAAGTGTACCTATGATAAAAGTTACAGACCTCTACATGCTTTGTAAGTAGGAAAACCTGCAAAATCGGCAGTGTATCAAATACTTGTTCTCCCCGCTGTATATATATATAATATGGTGTAATTCCCTGTGTATCTGAATATTCCAAGGATGTGAAATTTTAAAGTGGTAATATTATTTAAAAGCAATCTATTAACTTGAAATACTAGTGTAAACATATGAACTGTGGAGAAAGGAAATGCACTCAGATTTCCAGTATGATGAACCAAAGAGATAGGATGGTCATGTGTTGTAATGTGTTCTTCTCTGGTGAATCCTGAATGACCCCATTCTCATTATTTGTAATTCATGTGACCAATCAGGAAAACACTTCATCTGTTGTTCACGCTGCCTATTGACTTTTTAAATGACCCCCCCCCCCTCTTTTACGCTGCTGCTACTCTCTGTTTATTATCTATGCGTAGTCACTTTAATAACTCTACCTACATGTACATAATACCTTGACTAACCGGTGCCCCCGCACATTGACTCTGTACCGGTACCCTCTGTATATAGCCTTGCTATTGTTATTTTTTACTGCTGCTCTTTAATTATTTGTTACTTTTATATCGTATTTTATATTGTATTTTTTAGTCATTTTTTGGGGTATTCTTTCTTAAAACTGCATTGTTGGTTAAGGGCTTGTAAGTAAGCATTTCACTGTGAGGTCTACACCTGTTGTATTCGGCGCATTTGACATAACATTTGGTTTGATTTGATAATGGATGTGTCCAGTCTTGTTTCAACACCACTATCTATCACATGACTGGTTAAGTTACAGGGGCCATCCCAAATGTAACCCAATTCACTATATAGTGCACTATTTTTGACCAGGACCCATAGGGCTCTGGTCAAAATAAATGCACTTTCTAGGCAATAGGGTGCCATTTGGGACGTAGCCACAGTTTGTCAAACCCTCACCGCTCATCTCTGACCGCGACACACTCTGAGAAGCTATCGACAGGAACTTCACTTCTAAGCAGCCAGTGTCGTCCAGCAGCAGTACTGTGTTTTTGCCAGTTTGTATCTGTAACTATACCTCATGTCAGTCTTTCAATAAACAAAGCGTACAACCATTTTAAGTATGGAAAGTTTAAGACACTAAAAAGCAGATTTATTAAGAGATTGTTACGATAATTAGCGCAGAAGATTCGATATTCACCATTTGCTATCTAATCTTATTTGGACTTGTTGACATTTTACGTAATTTTCCAGCAATCTCAATAATTAGTTCCAGTTTAATGAAGAGATTGCTCTTGGTTTTGTTTCCGACGCTAAACTAAACTCCTCCTTTTCTGTTTCTCTGCAGCTGGGCAAAGAACCCTACAGCGCCATAACCAACTGGGAGGACATCTCCCACTAAGACCAGTTTCTATCAGGTATCAGCTCTACTGTCGTAAAGAAGCATTTTAGATGGATGGATATTACTTTATTAATCCCCATTTGGAAATTGATTTGTAATGTCCCCCCTTTGCCCTCAGAACAGCCTCAATTCGTCGGGGCTTGGACTCTACAAGGTGTCGAAAGCGCTCCACAGGGATGCTGGCCCATGTTGACTCCAATGATTCCCACATTTGTCACATTGGCTGTATGTCCTTTTGGGTAGTGGACCATTCTTGATACACACGGGAAACTGTTGAGCGTTAAAAACCCAGCAGCGTTGCAGTTCTTGACACAAATCGGTGCGCCTGGCACCTACTACCATACTCCGGTTCAAAGGCACTTAAATCTTTTGTCTTGCCAATTCACCCTCTGTCATGGAAAGAGCAGGTGTAAATTATTCTATATGTAATTCATCTCTTGCACATTCACTTTGTTCCTCATTTCATGCACCTTGGTCGGACGTCGAGGTAGTGACGCTATACTTTTTTTCCTTTGTACGACTATCATTCTCCGACCACGTTATCGCTGACTTTACCCCACCAGCTGATCCGTTGATTTGAATATGTCGATGATGTGATGTCATCCCGGCATAGTTTGTCATCAAGTTAATGTAATTAGTCATTACATTGATCTTTGTCATTGGCTGTATCAGAGTGGATCTGGATGGGAGTGCATTGATTGGTCCAGGCTGGGTTGTGGCTTATTAAAGGAAGACTGGGGCTTCTGTCAACACAGGAGGCTCAGATTCAGAACTGGATATCTTATCACTCGGTTGGTGATGTGCACTCACCATTTTAGAAGCGTTGAATGTCAATCCCTTCTAGTGAGAACTTGTTTTTCCCCAAAGAGCTCGCTGGTGTGTCATTTGCACTAAAAGACTGAAGACATAATTGGCACTGTCAGGGGCCCATTTAACAAGTTGAGGAGCAAACAGCTGTGTGGAGAATACCTTACCCAGAGATCAAATCAAATCAAATCAAATTTTATTGGCCACATATGCCGGATACAACAGGTGCAGACATTACAGTGAAATGCTTACTTATAGCCCTTAACCAACAGTGCATTTATTTTTAATAAAAAAGTAAAATAAAACAACAACAAAAAAGTGTTGAGAAAAAAAGAGCAGAAGTAAAATAAAATAACAGTAGGGAGGCTATATAAGTAATATGTACATGTGGGTAGAGTTAAAGTGACTATGCATAAATAATTAACAGATAGCAGCAGCGTAAAAAGATGGGGTGGGGGGGCAGTGCAAATAGTCCGGGTAGCCATGATTAGCTGTTCAGGAGTCTTATGGCTTGGGGGTAGAAGCTGTTGAGAAGTCTTTTGGACCTAGACTTGGCACTCCAGTACCGCTTGCCGTGCGGTAGCAGAGAGAACAGTCTATGACTAGGGTGGCTGGAGTCTGACCACTTTTAGGGCCTTCCTCTGACACCGCCTGGTATAGAGGTCCTGGATGGCAGGAAGCTTGGCCCCAGTGATGTACTGGGCCGTACGCACTACCCTCTGTAGTGCCTTGCGGTCAGAGGCCAAGCAGTTGCCATACCAGGCGGTGATGCAACCAGTCAGGATGCTCTCGATGGTGCAGCTGTAGAACTTTTTGAGGATCTGAGGACCCATGCCAAATCTTTTCAGTCTCCTGAGGGGAAATAGGCTTTGTCGTGCCCTCTTCACCACTGTCTTGGTGTGTTTGGACCATGATAGTTTGTTGGTGATGTGGACACCAAGGAACTTGAAGCTTTCAACCTGTTCCACTACAGCCCCGTCGATGAGAATGGGGGCGTGCTCAGTCCTCTTTTCCTGTAGTCCACAATCATCTCCTTTGTCTTGGTCACGTTGAGGGAGAGGTTGTTATCCTGGCACCACACGGCCATGTCTCTGACCTCCTCCCTATAGGCTGTCTCATCGTTGTCGGTGATCAGGCCTACCACTGTTGTGTCGTCGGAAAACATAATGATGGTGTTGGAGTCGTGCCTGGCCATGCAGTCATGGGTGAACAGGGAGTACAGGAGGGGACTGAGCACGCACCCCTGAGGGGCCCCCGTGTTGAGGATCAGTGTGGCAGATGTGTTGTTACCTATCCTTACCACCTGGGGGCGGCCCGTCAGGAAGTCCAGGATCCAGTTGCAGAGGGAGGTGTTTAGTCCCAGGATCCTTAGCTCAGTGATGAGCTTTGAGGGCACTATGGTGTTGAATGCTGAGCTGTAGTCAATGAATAGCATTCTCACGTAGGTGTTCCTCTTGTCCAGGTGGGAAAGGGCAGTGTGGAGTGCAATAGAGATTGCATCATCTGTGGATCTGTTGGAGCGGTATGCAAATTGGAGTGGGTCTAGGGTTTCTGGGATTATGCTGTTGATGTGAGCCATGACCAGCCTTTCAAAGCACTTCATGGCTACAGACGTCAGTGCTACGGGTCGGTAGTCATTTAGGCAGGTTATCTTAGTGTCCTTGGGCACGGGGACTATGGTGGTCTGCTTGAAACATGTTGGTATTACAGACTCAGTCAGGGACATGTTGAAAATGTCAGTGAAGACACTTGCCAGTTGGTCAGCACATGCTCGGAGTACACGTCCTGGCAATCCGTCTGGCCCTGCGGCCTTGTGAATGTTGACCTGCTTAAAAGTCTTACTCACATCGGCTACGGAGAGCGTGATCACATAGTCATCCGGAACAGCTGGTGCTCTCATGCATGCTTCAGTGTTGCTTGCCTCGAAGCGAGCATAGAAGTGGTTTAGCTCGTCTGGTAGGCTTGTGTCACTGGGAAGCTCGCGGCTGTGCTTCCCTTTTGTAGTCTGTAATAGTTTTCAAGCCCTGCCACATCCGACGAGCGTCAGAGCTGGTGTAGTACGATTCAATCTTAGTCCTGTATTGACTCTTTGCCTGTTTGATGGTTCGTCGGAGGGCATAGCGGGATTTCTTATAAGCGTCCGGGTTAGAGTCCCGCTCCTTGAAAGCGGCATCTCTACCCTTTAGCTCAGTGCGGATGTTTCCTGTAATCCATGGCTTCTGGTTGGGGTATGTACGTACGGTCACTGTGGGGACGACATCATCGATGCACTTATTGATGAAGCCAGTGACTGATGTGGTGTACTCCTCAATGCTATCTGAAGAATCCCGGAACATGTTCCACTACTTACTACGATATCCTGGTTAGTATGCCTATTTTAGCTGGGATAATGTCACTCTTCAAACTATTTAAACTATATTTGTCTGTCTTGATACAAAGCACCACTACCTACAGCTACAGTCGTTAAAAGGTTAGTTTTTCTGACACCTTCACCGAGTTGTGCAGCTCTGACTGGCAGCTCTGTATGGCTGCGAGCACAAGTGCACGTTTGATTGTCTTCAAACGTTGCAAGACAGTCAAGTGAATTGTAATATCAACGTATGAGGTGCAGTTACCCAATTGTTCTACGAAAACTCAAATCAAATGTTATTTGTCAAATGCGCCGAATATAACAGGTGTAGACCTTACTGTGAAATGCCCTTAACCAACAATGCAGTTTTTAAGAAAATATTTACTAAATAAACTAAAGTAAAAAATTAAATAGAAAGTAACACAATAAAATAACAGTAACGAGGCGAAGACTTATCTTTTCGATGCTCATAACTGGATTTAAGTTCTTATGAAGCTGACTTGGTGCATTATTTATACCTTCTTATCAGTGGCCACTGATGCATCATGGGAAACCAATTCTGCTTTCACCACTGAATTTTACCAGGAAGAAGAGAGCAACGTGGAGCTATAATTGAAGCAGTTCCTTCTTTGTGTAAATGCCATTTTGTATTTGAAGGTTGTTCCTTGACCTCTACGACCTCGTCTCAGAGCATCTGTAGTGAAAGAGCTCCACACAAATAATAAGTTGTTCCCTGAATTGGTAACTTTAAGTGTATTCAGTGAAGTGACTCAATTGAAAGTAGCCCACATTTGACTTTCTTTAAGCTTTATGCTGCATCAGTGAAACATCCCCCACTTGTGTAAAGCACATGACGACAGTGGCGTGTCCAGGGTGTGAACCAGGGTGGCCACGGTCCCTTCTAAAATCTGATTGGAAATTCTGAGATCTGATAGGTCGTCTCTGAATACATTGACAATTTTGGTTATTTGGTTAACTATCTGCATTGACCCTTTTTGCACTAACACTTTTGACTCATCACATACGCTGCTGCTACTGTTTATTATCTATCCTGTTGCCTAGTCACTTTATCCCTACCTATACAGTTGAAGTCGGAAGTTTACATACACCTTAGCCAAATACATTTAAACTCAGTTTTTCACAATTCCTGACATTTAATCCTGGTAAAAAGTCCCTGTCTTAGGTCAGTTAGGATCACCACTTTATTTTAAGAATGTGAAATGTCAAAATAATAGTAGAGAGAATTATTTATTTCTGCTTTTATTTCTTTCATCACATTCCCCGTGGGTCAGAAGTTTACATACACTAAATTAGTATTTGGTAGCATTGCCTTCAAATTGTTTAACTTGGGTCAAACGTTTTGGGTAGCCTTCCACAAGCTTCCCACAATAAGTTGGGTGAATCTTGGCCCATTCCTCCTAACAGAGCTGGTGTAACTGAGTCAGGTTTGTAGACCTCCTTGCTCGCACACGCTTTTTCAATTCTGCCCACAAATGTTCTATAGTATTGAGGTCAGGGCTTTGTGATGGTCACTCCAATACCTTGACTTTGTTGTCCTTAAGCCATTTTGCCACAACTTTGGAAGTATGCTTGGGGTCATTGTCCATTTGGAAGACCCATTTGCGACCAAGCTTTAACTTCTTGACTGATGTCTTGAGATGTTGCTTCAATATATCCATATAATTTTCCTTCCTCATGATGCCATCTATTTTGTGAAGTGCACCAGTCCCTCCTGCAGCAAAAGCACCCCCACAGCATGATGCTGCCACCCCCGTGCTTCACAGTTGGGATGGTGTTCTTCGGCTTGCAAGCGTCCCCCTTTTTCCTCCAAACATAACGATGGTCATTATGGCCAAACAGTTCTGTTTTTGTTTCATCAGACCAGAGGACATTTCTCCAAAAAGTACAATCTTTGTCCCCATGTGCAGTTGCAAACCGTAGTCTGGCTATTTTATGGCGGTTTTGGAGCAGTGGCTTCTTCCTTGCTGAGCGGCCTCTCAGGTTATGTCGATTATAGGACTCGTTTTACTGTGGATATAGATACTTTTGTACCTGTTTCCTCCAGCATCTTCACAAGGTCCTTTGCTGTTGTTCTGGGATTGATTTGCACTTTTCACACCAAAGTACGTTAATCTCTAGGAGACAGAACGAGTCTCCTTCCTGAGCGGTATGACGGCTGCGTGGTCCCATGGTGTTTATACTTGCGTACTATTGTTTGTACAGATGAATGTGGTACCTTCAGGCGTTTGGAAATTGCTCCCAAGGATGAACCAGACTTGTGGAGGTCTACACATTTTTTTATGAGGTCTTGGCTCATTTCTTTAGATTTTCCCATGATGTCAAGCAAAGAGGCACTGAGTTTGAAGGTAGGCCTTGAAATAAATCCACAGGTACACCTCCAATTGACTCAAATGATGTCAATTAGCCTATCAGAAGCTTCTAAAGCCATGACATCATTTTCTGGAATTTTCCTAGCTGTTTAAAGGCACAGTCAACTTAGCGTATGTAAACTTCTGACCCACTGGAATTGTGATACAGTGAATTCTAAGTGAAATAATCTGTCTGTAAACAATTGTTGGAAAAATTACTTGTGTCATGCACAATGTAGATATCCTAACCGACTTGCCAAAACTATAGTTTGTTAACAAGGAGTTTGTGAAGAGAGAACAGCGCCGGAGAAGATGGCTGCCGTTTTACAGCCCTCTAACCAATTGTACTATTATGTGTGTTTTTCCGCGTTATTTGTAATTTATTTTGTACATAATGTTTCTGCCATCGTCTCTTATAACCAAAAAGAGCTTCTGGATATCAGGACAGCGATTACTCACCTCGCATTGGACGAAGATTTTTTCTTCAACGAGGCGGCCGCGAAGGATATCCTACAAACACCCGACAAGGCCCAAATCCCCGTCATTCGCGTGAGGAAGAGACGGAGATATCGCGGACGCAGATCCGGGTGCCTTGTAAGGATCCGACGGCGAGCGAGTAAACTGCCTCTCCCATCAATCCTATTAGCCAACGTTCAAGCTTTTGAGAATAAAATGGACGATTTAAGATTACGGTTATCCTACCAACGGGACATTAAAAACTGTAATATCTTATGTTTCACGGAGTCGTGGCTGAACGACAACAATGATAACATTCAGCTAGCAGGCTATACGCTACATCGACAGGACAGAACGGCAGACTCTGGTAAGACAAGGGGTGGCGGTCTGTGTATATTTGTAAACAACAGCTGGTGCACAAAATCAAATACTAAGGAAGTCTCGAGGTTTTGCTCGCCTGAGGTAGAGTATCTTATGATAAGCTGTAGACCACACTATTTACCAAGAGAGTTTTCATCTATATTTTTCATAGCTGTCTATTTACCACCACAAACCAATGCTGGCATTAAGATTGCACTGAATGAGTTGTACAAGGCCATTAATCAACAGGAAAACGCTCATCCAGATGCAGCGCTCCTAGTGGCCGGGGACTTTAATGCAGGGAAACTTAAATCCGTTCTACCTAATTTCTACCAGCATGTTAAATGTGCAACCAGAGGGAAAAAAACTCTAGACCACCTTTACTCCACACACAGAGACGCATACAAAGCTCTCCCTCGCCCTCCATTTGGCAAATCTGACCATAACTCTATCCTCCTGATTCCTGCTTATAAGCAAAAACTGAAGCAGGAAGCACCAGTGATTCGGTTAATAAAAAAGTGGTCAGATGACGCAGATGCTAAGCTACAGGACTGTTTTGCTAGCACAGACTGGAACATGTTCCGGGATTCTTCAGACAGCATTGAGGAGTACACCACATCAGTCACTGGCTTCATCAATAAGTGCATCGATGATGTCATCCCCACAGTGACCGTACGTACATACCCCAACCAGAAGCCATGGATTACAGGAAACATCTGCACTGAGCTAAAGGGTAGAGCTGCCGCTTTCAAGGAACGAGACTCTAACCCGGACGCTTATAAGAAATCCCGCTATGACCTCCGACGAACCATCAAACAGGCAAAGAGTCAATACAGGTCTAAGATTGAATCATACTACACTGGCTCTGACGCTCGTCGGATGTGGCAGGGCTTGAAAACTATTACAGACTACAAAGGGAAGCACAGCCGCGAGCTGCCCAGTGACACAAGCCTACCAGACGAGCTAAACCACTTCTATGCTCGCTTCGAGGCAAGCAACACTGAAGCATGCATGAGAGCACCAGCTGTTCCGGATGACTGTGTGATCACGCTCTCCGTAGCCGATGTGAGTAAGACTTTTAAGCAGGTCAACATTCACAAGGCCGCAGGGCCAGACGGATTACCAGGACGTGTACTCCGAGCATGTGCTGACCATCTGGCAAGTGTCTTCACTGACATTTTCAACATGTCCCTGACTGAGTCTGTAATACCAACATGTTTCAAGCAGACCACCATAGTCCCCGTGCCCAAGAACTCTAAGATAACCTGCCTAAATGACTACCGACCCGTAGCACTGACGTCTGTAGCCATGAAGTGCTTTGAAAGACTGATCATGGCTCACATCAACAGCATAATCCCAGAAACCCTAGACCCACTCCAATTTGCATACCGCCCCAACAGATCCACAGATGATGCAATCTCTATCGCACTCCACACTGCCCTTTCCCACCTGGACAAGAGGAACACCTACGTGAGAATGCTATTCATTGACTACAGCTCAGCATTCAACACCATAGTGCCCTCTAAGCTCATCACTAAGCTAAGGATCCTGGGACTAAACACCTCCCTCTGCAACTGGATCCTGGACTTCCTGACGGGCCGCCCCCAGGTGGTAAGGGTAGGTAACAACACATCTGCCACACTGATCCTCAACACGGGGGCCCCTCAGGGGTGCGTGCTCAGTCCCCTCCTGTACTCCCTGTTCACCCATGACTGCATGGCCAGGCACGACTCCAACACCATCATTAAGTTTGCCGACGACACAACAGTGGTAGGCCTGATCACCGACAACGATGAGACAGCCTATAGGGAGGAGGTCAGAGATCTGGCCGTGTGGTGCCAGGACAACAACCTCTCCCTCAACGTGACCAAGACAAAGGAGATGATTGTGGACTACAGGAAAAAAAAGAGGACTGAGCACGCCCCCATTCTCATCGACGGGGCTGTAGTGGAACAGGTTGAGAGCTTCAAGTTCCTAGGTGTCCACATCACCAACGAACTATCATGGTCCAAACACACCAAGACAGTCGTGAAGAGGGCACGACAAAGCCTATTCCCCCTCAGGAGACTAAAAAGATTTGGCATGGGTCCTCAGATCCTCAAAAAATTCTACAGCTGCACCATCGAGAGCATCCTGACTGGTTGCATCACCGCCTGGTATGGCAACTGCTTGGCCTCTGACCGCAAGGCACTACAGAGGGTAGTGCGTACGGCCCAGTACATCACTGGGGCAAAGCTTCCTGCCATCCAGGACCTCTATACCAGGCGGTGTCAGAGGAAGGCCCTCAAAATTGTCAAATACTCCAGCCACCCTAGTCATAGACTGTTCTCTCTGCTACCGCACGGCAAGCGGTACCGGAGTGCCAAGTCTAGGTCCAAAAGACTTCTCAACAGCTTCTACCCCCAAGCCATAAGACTCCTGAACAGCTAATCATGGCTACCCGGACTATTTGCACTGCCCCCCAACCCCATCCTTTTTACGCTGCTGCTACTCTGTTAAGTATTTATGCATAGTCACTTTAACTCTACCCACATGTACATATTACCTCAACTACCTCAACTAGCCGGTGCCCCCGCACATTGACTCTGCAACGGTACCCCCCTGTATATATAGCCTCCCTACTGTCACTTTATTTTACTTCTGCTCTTTTTTTTCTCAACACTTTTTTTTGTTGTTGTTTTATTCTTACTTTTTTGTTTAAAATAAATGCACTGTTGGTTAAGGGCTGTAAGTAAGCATTTCACTGTAATGTCTGCACCTGTTGTATTCGGCGCATGTGACCAATACAATTTGATTTGATTTGGACTGGTTGAAAAACAAGTTTTAATGACTCCAACCTAAGTGTATGTAAACTTCCGACTTCAACTGTATGTACATATCTACCTAAGTGACCTCGTACCCCTGCACATGGACTCGGTACTGGTACCCCGTGTATATAGCCAGGTTATCATAGACTCGGTACTGGTACCCCGTGTATATAGCCAAGTTATCATGGACTCGGTACTGGTACCCCGTGTATATAGCCAGGTTATCATAGACTCGGTACTGGTACCCCGTGTATATAGCCAGGTTATCATGGACTCTGTACTGGTACCCCGTGTATATAGCCAGGTTATCATAGACTCGGTACTGGTACCCCGTGTATATAGCCAGGTAATCATGGACTCTGTACTGGTACCCCGTGTATATAGCCAAGTTATCAGGGCTCGGTACTGGTACCCCGTGTATATAGCCAAGTTATCATAGACTCTGTACTGGTACCCCGTGTATATAGCCAGGTTATCATAGACTCGGTACTGGTACCCCGTGTATATAGCCAGGTTATCATGGACTCTGTACTGGTACCCCGTGTATATAGCCAGGTTATCATAGACTCGGTACTGGTACCCCGTGTATATAGCCAGGTAATCATGGACTCGGTACTGGTACCCCGTGTATATAGCCAGGTTATCATGGACTCGGTACTGGTACCCCGTGTATATAGCCAGGTTATCATGGACTCGGTACTGGTACCCCGTGTATATAGCCAGGTTATCATAGACTCTGTACTGGTACCCCGTGTATATAGCCAAGTTATCGTTACTCATTGTGAATTTATTCCTTGTGTTATTATTTTTCTATTGTTCTCTCTGCATAGATACACGCGGCGAGGTGTGGCTTAATGTGACCACGCCCCCGAGTAGGGTACACGGTTACTCCCATGTAATTAGCTGAAACTTTGGCATCATCTTAAGCAAACTACTGACACTTTTTTTTTTTTTTTTCTCGTTTTCAATAATTATTTTCAGCAGCGTCACGTGTTGTTATTAACATACTGTACTTGGCTCTCACAACAATAAATGACTTACGTGATACTTATTCTGCCACTCTGTGTTACCCAACCTGCTAACACTGACAGTAAAGCTAGTAAATCCGTCGCATTATAATTACATCACTGTTTGTTTACCCCTGGCTTTTCCGCCGGTTAACTGACGTTAGCTGGCTGGCTATCGAGATAAGTTAATCTCGATCTAATTTTCTAGTTTTTAGATATGCCGCTTAACTACTTCAGGTCTTTGCCTGCCGTTGAACGGTCTAGGTATTTAGAAAAGTTGATTATTTTAGGCCTATATGTCCTTTCAACTTGCCAGAGACCAGCTGGGCAGACAACCCTACCAAATGGCCCAAAGTAGCCTATGGCGATATCTACATCTACTTTGTGGAATATCCAGGTTTACACAGTCAATACACATAGCTAGTTAGACACAAAAAAAGTTGTAGCTAGCGACTTACCGTGAATGAAGTGCTTCGAACACACAAATGTATGGAGTAAGCGGAGCCCACAGCTTTCCATCTTCATCACAGCGTATATAGTGAAACTGAGGTTAATTTAACCTCGTCCTTGGGCAGTTGATTGAACTTAATTTGGTGGTCTTTTCTGCTACTGTTGTTCAAACAAAACGTTACGCAATAGCGTTTCGGCATCTTCGCTATAAAAGCAGGGTTAGTTAGCTAATGTTAATTAGCTGAAGAAAGTCCATTGGAATCGGCTCTTTAGCTGATAATCAGGGCGTACATTCCATGCAACAGTATCTGGTCATGCTAACATTTTTATTTTTAGAATCAGTGTTTTTAGGTAGGATGTAGTTTGTTGATTAAAAGGACATGGAAGTGTATTAAAAACGACCAACCAAGCATATACAAAATGTTTATAGAATGAAATAAATAAAGATAGAATACAGCTGTTGTCGGGTTATGAGTAAAGTAGACAATTTAACATGGGATTAAAGGGAGTACCCTACTGCTGTACCCTACTGCTCTACCCTACTGCTCTACCCTACTGCTGTACCCTACTGCTCTACCCTACTGCTGTACCCTACTGCTCTACCCTACTGCTGTACCCTGCTGCTCTACCCTACTGCTCTACCCTACTGCTGTACCCTGCTGCCTGACCCTACTGCTGTACCCTACTGCTGTACCCTACTGCTCTACCCTACTGCTGTACCCTACTGCTGCACCCTGTTGCTGTACTCTACTGCTGTACCCTACTGCTGTACTCTACTGCTGTACCCTACTGCTCTACCCTGCTGCTGTACCCTGCTGCTGTACCCTACTGCTGTACCCTGCTGCTGTACCCTACTGCTCTACCCTACTGCTTTACCCTACTGCTCTACCCTACTGCTGTACCCTGCTGCTCTACCCTACTGCTGTACCCTACTGCTCTACCCTACTGCTGTACCCTGCTGCTCTACCCTACTGCTGTACCCTGCTGCTGTACCCTACTGCTGTACCCTACTGCTCTACCCTACTGCTGTACCCTACTGCTGTACCCTACTGCTGTACCCTACTGCTCTACCCTACTGCTCTACCCTACTGCTGTACCCTGCTGCTCTACCCTACTGCTCTACCCTACTGCTGTACCCTGCTGCTGTACCCTACTGCTGTACCCTACTGCTCTACCCTACTGCTCTACCCTGCTGCTGTACCCTGCTGCTGTACCCTACTGCTGTACCCTACTGCTCTACCCTACTGCTGTACCCTACTGCTGTACCCTACTGCTGCACCCTGTTGCTGTACTCTACTGCTGTACCCTACTGCTGTACTCTACTGCTGTACCCTACTGCTCTACCCTGCTGCTGTACCCTGCTGCTCTACCCTACTGCTGTACCCTGCTGCTGTACCCTACTGCTGTACCCTACTGCTCTACCCTGCTGCTGTACCCTGCTGCTGTACCCTACTGCTGTACCCTGCTGCTGTACCCTACTGCTGTACCCTACTGCTCTACCATACTGCTGTACCCTGCTGCTGAACCCTACTGCTGTACCCTACTGCTGTACCCTACTGCTCTACCCTACTGCTGTACCCTACTGCTGTACCCTACTGCTGTACCCTGCTGCTGAACCCTACTGCTGTACCCTACTGCTGTACCCTACTGCTCTACCCTACTGCTGTACCCTACTGCTGTACCCTACTGCTGTACTCTACTGCTATACCCTACTGCTGTACCCTACTGCTGTACCCTACTGCTGTACCCTACTGCTGTACCCTACTGCTGTACCCTACTGCTCTACCCTACTGCTGTACCCTACTGCCTTACCCTACTGCTGTACCCTACTGCTGTACCCTACTGCTCTACCCTACTGCTGTACCCTACTGCTGTACTCTACTGCTGCACCCTACTCGGGGGCGTGGTCACGTTAAGCCATTCCTCACCGTGTGTATCTATTGTTGTGAAGGGCCTGTAAGTGTTTCACTGTTAGTCTACACTTGTTGTTTACCAAGCTTGTGACTAATGTGTGTGTGTGTGTGTGTGTGTGTGTGTGTAGTTAAACATTTTTGGGAAGCCTGGCTGCCCTTGGCATTCATAAATACATGCCACTTTGTAGGCTGAGTGTCAATACCCTGATGGTGTTTGTAATAGATGTCCCTTTCCATTCAAATGGCAGGTGCACAGTGCACTGTTCAGAAGCTGGACCTGTTTAGGAGTTGAGGAATGTGTGCAGGTAACCTACTTTTTGAAGTGAATATTTGGACAAAAAATACTTGTGTTCATGACACTTATTTTTACAGTTAAATGCCATGTCTTTACTATAAAGCCCGTAAAGCATGTGGACACATAAGAGGTCCTGTAAAAAAATATTCTGACCCCCCCGAATGTCACGGACTCTGGGTGGCACTTTCAAGTAAATTTACTGCTGTATGCTAATACACTTATATAATATCCTGACCTAGAATGCAAACACTGTAACAATACTTTTGGAATTGATTTTATGATTTATTTGAACAGGGGAATGTACCAAACCTAAGATGAAGCATTTAATGCGTTGAACCATCATAATAACATTTAACAAATCCACCTTGCATCAATTTAAGGTTACACATTTTATGTCCCCCCTCTAAACTGGTTCTGTGCCCCACCTTGGCCACCCCGTTCAAAATGTTCTGGACATGACACTGCGAGACAAAGACGAAAAGTGAAGTGAAACTGAAATGCAGATCACCACAGAGCGTCCTCTGCTATATTCTCATCGCTTGTCAGCACTCAAGCGGCTTTTTGTGCATCTATTTTCAGTGAGGGGTTTCCATGAGAGGGACAGCTACATTCTTTGAGTGGGGTTGAGGTCACTGACCCAAGAGTTGGATCTCTTTTCCGGGCAAGAGTGTAGTCTATTGTTTACCAAGTCCCTAGCCTTAGTCTCTGCCTCTATACTAGACCTCGTCCAAACGGTTCACTGTCCAAACAGTAGTCAAAGAGAGAAGGACTGACACTGTAGTAGACATCTACAAATGGACATGGCTCCAGATGATTTGGTTAGCATGTGGAACTGTGAAGACGGCTTTTCTCTAATTCTACTTTTCCCCTGGAAAGATGTCGTTGGGGATTGACAATGGAAGCTATTTCATCAATCTTCTTAGAAGTTCTCTGAACTTAATCGGTTAACAAAGGCTGGTTGTGTAGGCTAGTTTTTGAACTTATTGAACTCTTAAAAGTTCCCATCATAATCGTGTGGTGCATCGCTTGCCTCAAATGTTTTTTTTCCTCCGTATTTATGGAACTACTTGCAATGCAGGCGCTGTATCTATCTATATAACTTGCAGCAGGCATGTACTATGCCAGTGAGAAATGTGGATTGAAAGTAGTGCTGCCTTCCTCAATGCCTCCCTCAAACGCAATAGCATTAGATAACCTATATCCTACAGAAACTCACCCGGCAGTTACACCTTGCCACTAGATCGTAGAAGAGCTAGTGAGGTGGGCTGGTCTAGTGGTCTAAAGGATCAGACACATAGAAAATAGGACTGCCTATAGGTACTTACTTAGTGCTCTATTTTTCATGTCACTTCTGGCGGCTCCCGCACGTGGAAGTTTGCTCTCTGATTGGCTCAAAGTCAATTTCTCATCCGCTGACGAGCATTGCGATTCTACAAGTAGAAACAGCAGGTACGTCGGTACACCAGCGGGGACGTCTTTTTGTTCTAGCAAGAGAAGGAACGGCCTCCTACCGTTATAAATACCTATCGGTAGTCCGAGTTCTCTGTATCTGTACCATAAGACGCTGCCTCTGGAGTCTGGGACACACATATACCGCTGCAGCATTGGGTTCGAATCCGGGCCCATTGCTATTTCAGCAGCATCTCTTCTCCTGTCTTTTCCCTCTGTCTCTATCCTACCCAAACGGGGCGGATTGTTCCACTCCTTAATAAGAAAATAAATGATAAGTGCTACTGAGAATGCAAATGCAATCGCTCAGTATGCAGTGCATTTTTTGCAGTGGAGCTGTCGTAACGTAGGTCTAGGGGCGGAACAGCTAAATTACTGGTATTTCATGTCATTTTTATATCTAGTGTAAATCTGGGATGCATTTGGTGTATCCAGTAAAAACATGGTTACAGCCAACCCTTAAAGACCGATTCTTCTCAGGAATTTTTGACTGAAAACCAGAGAACACACACGCAAAGGGACAGCCTGTCCATTGTTGTATTTGACGCAGTGTATATCACTGCTTCGAGTCGGAACAATATAATGCAGCCATCGTGAAACCTCTGTTTAATGAAAGTGGAGCACTTCTTTAAACCTGTGTGTTTCACCCGTATACAACGGGTTAACGGTCTGAGCCTCTCACACACTCAAATCCCAGAGTGACATTCTAATTAAGACTTTGAATATTCATATCGTTACTCATCTCATAATCCAAAGTCCCAGTTGATTGTGCAGAATGGTAATTTCTTGAGTCACTTTAGACATGATGAAAAAAGTAAATGGAGAAGCACACATTTTGAAGCATAAACTCTGACGATTTCCGATTAAAACTTTGCTATTCAAATCCTAATGCTGTAAATGTGTTTTTGGCTGTTGTTCAGGGAACTCCTCATGATACTGAAAGCCAGTCAGTTTGACCGAAGTAGGAACCCCAAACTTTCAGCAGGCGTCCTATTGTAAGAGAGACACCAGCAGGGATCATCAAAACCATGTCGCCATCATTTAAATGACCACATGTAAGATTTCTCATTGATCCATCTGCAGGGCTTAGTTATTGGAATCTGATGGATGCCATTTTTTTCCACTCCATTGTGCTGAGGTTTGGTGTTGGTGCATTCCTAAAGGAACATAATGCTCGATATCGGGGCATGTTGCTGCAGGAACTAGGTTACAAAACCATGTTTGAAGGCAATGCCTGTAACTAAGATGTGTGGGAATACATACATATATATATATATATATATATATATATATATATATATATATATATATATATATATATATATATATATATACACACACACACACACACACACACACACACACACACACACACACACACACACACACACACACATTATTGTTTTATTACTTTTCCTAATTTAACTGTAAGGCCACTTTAAGAAATGGAACACTAGTCACTTTAATAATGTTTACATATATTGCACTACTCATCTCATATGTATATACTGTATTCTATTCTATAATATTCTACTGTATCTTAGTCCATGCCGCTCTGTCATTGCTTGTCCATATATGTATATATTCTTCAATTCCATTCCTTACTAGATGTGTGTGTATTGGGTATATGTTGTGAAATTGTTAGATATTACTGCACTGTTGGAGCTAGAAGCACAAGCGTTTCTCTACACCCGCAATAACATCAGCTAAACACGTGTATGTAACAAATAACATTTGATTTGTAAATATATATAATTTTTTTTGTTCCTGGAGGCTGTTGCCATAGTGATAACCAAAATATACCTGTATATACACAATATATAAAATATACTAACAGTTATTGATCTTCAGAAATCAAGTGAACTCAGTGAAGTCATTTATCATGATGAGTAGGCCTCTTCCCATAGGAGCCTCTTCAACACTGCAGCTGAGAAGGGGTGTCAGAACCCTGCGCTAAACCTCCCTCTCCCCTTAATATAGAGTAGGGATTGAGCCCGTGGAATGCTGCCAGCCGGCCTGTCCCACCTCACACGGCCGTGCCAGTGCCAAGAGACCGAGACGGACCACACCGGGAGACCGGGGAGAAAGCACAACAGAATGAGCTTCTGACTGGCAAATGAGATCATGGTGGACCGATAATACTGTATCTACTATTGCTAGATTCACACAATAGTACCGACCCCCAACCGTACTGTGCTGGCTTGGATATCTTCTTTTCACATCGTCCTTTCCAGCACGGTTACAGCGTAATACAGCTCGGTTTGGCTCTGCTTTGCTCAGTAGTGTGAAAAGGGTAACTGTGTGTGTTTGGGGATTTAAAGCACTTACTCAGAGCATAACCTCAATCTTCACAGTTTGGATACCATTTTGATAAAACTGAGTGGAATTCGCCTCAGCTCACAGTGGGGGATGGGAGTGTGAGGTGTGAATTGCTTCCAGCTTCGTGCTTGTGTAACATAAATTGGATGGCAGGAAGCTTGGTTGGTTAAAAATATAAATAAATGCATGGTTGGTTAAGGGCTGGAGGTAAGCATTTCACGGTAATGTCTACACCTGTTGTATTCGGCGCATGTGGCAAATAAAATTTGATTTGATTTGAAGTTCAGTTCAACATTCTCAGCATTTTGCCAGATCCGAATATCATCAGTCACATGAATCATATTTTGACCTTCTTATCACACAATTTGAACACCTACATGAATATTGATCTATCTAACAACATGAGTTTTCATGAACAATTTCGGTTGAGTCCCAGACCTATTCCCTCTATAATTCACTACTTTTGACCAGGGCCCACAGGCCCATTGATGTGATTTAACTCATGATGTGTGTTGCTATTGTCTCATTTACATTTCTACATTTTTGTCATTTAGCAGATACTCTTATCCAAAGCCACTTACAGGAGCAATTCGGGTTAAGTACCTTGCTCAAGGGCACATCGACAGATTTTTCACCTAGTCGGCTCGGAGATTCGAAACGGCAACCGTTCGATTTTACTGGCCCAACGCTCTTAACCACTAGGCTACCTTCCGCCCCTGACAGTCGGACGGTCATTGTTAAAATGGTTGCTCCTCACCCACGCCAACAGTCAACATAATATGACTCGCATGCTGTTACTCTTTCTGTCGGTGCCGTGACTGCGACACTAGCTACTGTTCCTATCTGTGCTGTCATCACTGACCGGTTATAAATAAGTGGCTCCAGAGCTCAGTCCAGAGTCTAGGCCGAGGGTCAAATCACTCTTGCTACACAGACTTATTTTTATATAATCGTTCAGCTGAGGTGTTCTCGGGAAATGCTTCGAAAGTTCATTTAACTGGTCAAATGCGAGACAGACACTGATGCGAGGACTTGCAGTATGTCTGTCTGTGTCTCTGTCTGTTCGTCTGTCAGTCTTTGTGTCCATTTTAAGTATCTGTATGTCTGTCTAAGTGGCAATAGTACTGTTTGTCGATTTTTGAGAAGCCGTAGCCAGTATACACTTCCTCAAAATAGTCCAAATTTATCTAAGATAATTCAAGAAGTCTGTTTTTTTTTTGGACGTTTTTGCTGAGGAGATCTTAGCCACGCAATTTTCCATTAACTACGATGTTTGGTGCAGTATTTCTCAATGAAACAATATGCAAGAAAAACGAGTTGTCTCTCGTTGAATGACAACAAAGACTTTATTGAAGAATCCCTACTGTTGACCAATCACCGACGAAGGGTAGTGTGTAGTGTGCCTGAACATCTGATAAAACCCTAACCGAAGTCCAAATCGAACGAAAACGTCACAAAATGTTATCATAATATATGTCCGAACGCTTCCGAACTGTTTTCGGCTGGGAAGCATGCGGACGCCTCTAGGGACCAGGTTACCAGGGAATAGAGTCAGTTGTCCCGGTCAGCCAATCGGTGGCCTAGCCTGGTGCTGGAGACCCCAGTCTGCCCCTGAACTCTTTAGTTGTCTCCAGGAAGTGGGCAGGTTGAGACAACCTCTAGAAACTCCTGTCCGCCTCAACTCACATCTGGGCCCTTTCCTTCTGCTGGACTCCCTGACTGGTGTGTCTTTTGACCATAACCCACTACGAAACTTACACTAAAACCTTTAACCGATTTCTATTCCTCTTCCTGTTTGCTGTGTGTGTGTCTGTTTGCTGTGTGTGTGTCTGTTTGCTGTGTGTGTGTGTGTGTGTGTGTGTGTGTGTGTGTGTGTGTGTGTGTGTGTGTGTGTGTGTGTGTGTGTGTGTGTGTGTGTGTGTGTGTGTGTGTGTGTGTCTGTTTGCTGTGTGTGTCTGTTTGCTGTGTGTGTCTGTTTGCTGTGTGTGTCTGTTTGGTGTGTGTGTGTGTGTGTCTGTTTGGTGTGTGTGTCTGTTTGGTTGTGTGTGTGTGTGTGTGTCTGTTTGGTGTGTGTGGGTGTGTGTGTCTGTTTGGTGTGTGTGTGTGTGTGTGTCTGTTTGGTGTGTGTGTGTGTGTGTGTGTGTGTCTGTTTTGGTGTGTGTGTGTGTGTGTCTGTTTGGTGTGTGTGTCTGTTTGGTTGTGTGTGTGTGTGTGTGTCTGTTTGGTGTGTGTGTGTGTGTGTGTCTGTTTGGTGTGTGTGTGTGTGTGTGTGTGTGTGTCTGTTTGGTGTGTGTGTGTGTGTGTGTGTGTCTGTTTTGGTGTGTGTGTGTGTGTGTGTGTCTGTTTGGTGTGTGTGTTTGGTCATCTCTGTCCTCTAACCGGGACACCGGGACAGTTGCATCTTTACCTGAACTGGCACCTTTTTCGGAGACCACCACATGGTGGCGCTCTTTTTCAGTATGTCTGTCTGTGTTTGTTCTCTCCTCTATGTCTAGAGGAGGACATTGCTGTTGAGCTGATTTAAATGTGGTGTAGAGAAGTGATACTAGTGATGGCGTGAATAGGACAGGAGAAGTCTGGTCACAGTCGTCCTCCCCTGTGTATTAGGAAAGCCCTCTTTAGCTACAGGCGCTATCGCATCACTGCACATTGCTAGGCAACCCAAATAGATTTACCCTCGGAACTTAAACTTTCAACACCTTCCCCTGAATTCTGAAATTGTTTTGAGGGATATTTTTCACAGCAAATTTAGTTGTTTTTCTCTATTGAAATGAAATGTCTTCTTTCATTTAGTATGGTACTGCTTTTGATTCCTCAATCGACGTAATAATCAGTCAAGCCACTTGAAAATGTTCTGTTGATGCTATTTTCAGAGGTCCCACTTCCACATTCAGCGTTCACCAGATATTTCCATTTACTGTTATCTGTCCCCGAGACAGTTATTTTCTACCATGGCCCCTTTTACACTGGAACTGGAACTACTGTAAAGTCCCATCAGGGAGGAGGGAACTACTCTCTTACTAGATTACAGGAAGAGAGTTCATGGTGAAATGAGAGCTCAATAGTTAACAGGAGAATGGTTAATGGTGAAATTAGAGTTTACTAGTTAACAGGAGGATGGTTAATGGTGAAATGAGAGCTCACTAGTTAACATGAGGATGGTTAATGGTGAAATTAGAGTTTACTAGTTAACAGGAGGATGGTTAATGGTGAAATGAGAGCTCACTAGTTAACATGAGGATGGTTAATGGTGAAATTAGAGTTTACTAGTTAACAGGAGGATGGTTAATGGTGAAATGAGAGTTTACTAGTTAACAGGAGGATGGTTAATGGTGAAATGAGAGCTCACTAGTTAACAGGAGGATGGTTAATGGTGAATTGAGAGCTCACTAGTTAACAGGAGGATGGTTAATGGTGAAATTAGAGTTTACTAGTTAACAGGAGGATGGTTAATGGTGAAATGAGAGTTTACTAGTTAACAGGAGGATGGTTAATGGTGAAATGAGAGTTTACTAGTTAACAGGAGGATGGTTAATGGTGAAATGAGAGTTTACTAGTTAACAGGAGGATGGTTAATGGTGAAATGAGAGTTTACTAGTTAACAGGAGGATGGTTAATGGTGAAATGAGAGTTTACTAGTTAACAGGAGGATGGTTAATGGTGAAATGAGAGCTCACTAGTTAACAGGAGGATGGTTAATGGTGAAATGAGAGCTCACTAGTTAACAGGAGGATGGTTAATGGTGAAATGAGAGTTTACTAGTTAACAGGAGGATGGTTAATGGTGAAATGAGAGTTTACTAGTTAACAGGAGGATGGTTAATGGTGAAATGAGAGCTCACTAGTTAACAGGAGGATGGTTAATGGTGAAATGAGAGCTCACTAGTTAACAGGAGGATGGTTAATGGTGAATTGAGAGCTCACTAGTTAACAGGAGGATGGTTAAAGGTGAAATGAGAGCTCACTAGTTAACAGGAGGATGGTTAATGGTGAAATGAGTTTACTAGTTAACAGGAGGATGGTTAATGGTAAAATGAAAGCTCACAAGTTAGCAGGACGATGGTTAATGGTGAAATTAGAGTTTACTAGTTAACAGGAGGATGGTTAATGGTGAAATGAGTTTACTAGTTAACAGGAGGATGGTTAATGGGAAAATGAAAGCTCACAAGTTAGCAGGACGATGGTTAATGGTGAAATGAAAGCTCACTAGTTAGCAGGAGGATGGTTAATGGTAAAATGAGGGTTTACTAGTTAACAAGAGGATGGTTAATGGTGAAATGAGAGCTCACTAGTTAACAGGAGGAGGGTTAATGGTGAAATGAGAGCTCCCTAGTTAACAGAAGGATGGTTAATGGTGAAATGAGAGTTTACTAGTTAACAGGAGGATGGTTAATGGTGAAATGAGAGCTCAGTCTTTTGTTTCCCAAAGTTATAAACAGTATAATGTAATGCTCCGTGTATGGTGTTGTCTTTAACCTTTGACCCCCTGTCCTGTGTGTGTCCCCTGCTGTCCCTGCAGGTGTAACGGTGGTGGAAACAGAGAGCGGCAGTCATGGTGGCCCTGTCACTGAAGATTGGCGTGGGGAACGTGGTGAAGACCATGCAGTTTGAGCCCTCCACGATGGTGTACGATGCCTGCCGTATGATCAGGGAAAGAGTCCCCGAGGCACAGCTGGGCCAGCGTGAGTACACACACACACACACACACCTCGGACACAAACTCACCCATGGACTTCGGACACACACACACCACGCCGATACACACTCTTATACACATATAGTTTTGATCGCCACACACACACCACAGATACTCCTATACAAACACACACACGTATAGTTTTAGTCATGTCTACGCCTACACCACGTTCTAGCTCTTCTTCTTCTCTAAAGGTCATTTAGAGTTCACCAAGAATAGTTCTGTCTATGAAGAACTAAACATTTTGTTTAATTAATATCGATTAAACTATGATTACGTGGCCATTATGTGTGACTCAAACTTAAATTGAAGTTTAATTAAAATCCAGGAATAATTTCACTCTTGTCTAAAACGTTATCTTCACTGTCAAATGCTAATTTGTGCAGGAGTATGCATCAACAGTCTGAAACGGGCCGATGGTGTATAACCCAATGCGGAGCTGTTAAGCTATTCAGTTTATCAGTCCAGTGCAGCTTCCTGGGATGTTGACAAACTAGAGCCGCTGTCTTTCAAAATCACTCATTTGACAACAGGAGATTAGATAGGAAT
Source organism: Coregonus lavaretus (assembly GCF_964263955.1). Classification (NCBI taxonomy): domain Eukaryota; kingdom Metazoa; phylum Chordata; class Actinopteri; order Salmoniformes; family Salmonidae; genus Coregonus; species Coregonus lavaretus. The sequence continues at coordinate 72,891,513 of NC_139991.1, forward strand.
GATTTATGCTTGTTTCTGGATCCCTTTTGCAATCTGCTGTGGCACAGGCCAACAGACTCCTATAAATGCTAGCGCTTCTCACTAAACCAATACTGACAGTGAACTATCTACTACAGACTTGAGCAGCTGTCTTTAATAACAACCAATATGACAACAGGAAATTCAAAGAGATGGTGAATGGGTCTCTTGTAGGGCTGGGAATTGCCAGGGACCTCATGATATTATCACAATACGATATCTTTTGTCTATATGTATTGCGTTTCGATACTGTGATTTTATTGCGATTCGATGTTCCAAACATATTGCTCGACATACACTGCCGTTCAAAAGTTTGGGGTCACTTAGAAATGTCCTTGTTTTCCATGAAAACATACATTAAATGAGTTTGAATAGGAAATATAGCAAAATGAATAGGACATGTAGTCATTGACAAGGTTAGAAATAATGATTTTTAATTGAAATAATAATTGTCCTTCAAACTGCTTTCGTCAAAGAATCCTCCATTTGCAGCAATTACAGCCTTGCAGACCTTTGGCATTCTAGTTGTCAAATTGTTGAGGTAATCTGAAGAGATGTCACCGCATGCTTCCTGAAGCACCTCCCACAAGTTGGATTGATGGGCACTTCTTACGTACCATACGGTCAAGCTGCTCCCACAACAGCTCAGTAGGGTTGAGATCCGGTGACTGTGCTGGCCACTCCATTATAGACAGAATACCAGCTGACTGTTTCTTCCCTAAATAGTTATTGCATAGTTTGGAGCTGTGCTTTGGGTCATTGTCCTGTTGTAGGAGGAATTTGGCTCGAATCAAGCGCCGTCCACAGGGTATGGCATGGCGTTGCAAAATGGAGTGATAGCTTTCCTTCTTCAAGATCCCTTTTACCCTGTACAAATCTCCCACTTTACCACCACCAAAGCACCCCCAGACCATCACATTGCCTCCACCATGCTTGACAGATGGCATCAAGCACTCCTCCAGCATCTTTTCATTTGGTCTGCGTCTCACAAATGTTCTTCTTTGTGATCCGAACACCTCAAACTTCGATTAGTCTGTTTTTCCAATCTTCCTCTGTCCAGTGTCTGTTCTTTTGCCCATCTTAATCTTTTCTTTTTATTGGCCAGTCTGAGATATGGCTTTTTCTTTGCTACTCTGCCTAGAAGGTCAACATCCCGGAGTAGCTTCTTCACTGTTGACGTTGAGACTGGTGTTTTGCGGGTACTATTTAATGAAGCTGCCAGTTGAGGACCTGTGAGGCGTCTGTTTCTCAAACTAGACATTCTAATGTATTTGTCCTCTTGCTCAGTTGTGCACCGGGGCCTCCCACTCTTCTTTCTATTCTGGTTAGAGACAGTTTGTGCTGTTCTGTGAAGGGAGTAGTACACAGCGTTGTACGAGATCTTCAGTTTCTTGGCAATTTCTCGCAGGGAATAGCCTTCATTTCTCAGAACAAGAATAGACTGACAAGTTTCAGAATAAAGTTATTTGTTTCTGGCCATTTTGAGCATGTAATCAAACCCACAATTGCTGATGCTCCAGATACTCAACTAGTCTCAAGAAGGCCAGTTTTATTGCTTCTTTAATCAGCACAACAGTTTTCAGCTGTGCTAACATAATTGCAAAAGGGTTTTCTAATGATAAATTAGCCTTTTAAAATGATAAACTGGGATTAGCAAACACAACATGCCGTTGGAACACAGGACTGATGGTTGCTGATAATGGGCCTCTGTACGCCTATGTAGATATTCCATTAAAGATCAGCCGTTTCCAGCTACAATAGCCATTTACAACATTAACAATGTCTTCACTGTATTTCTAATCAATTTGATGTTATTTTAATGGACAAAAAAATTGCTTTTCTTTCGAAAAGGACATTGAACGGTAGTGTATGTCTGCTGCCGAGAGACAAGAGAGCCATGAGAAAACGAGTTTTTAAATAAAAGTGCTATACATGTTGAAAACAAATTGGCTCCCTCTTAAAAAGAAGATGGAGAACAAGCGGTAAAGGAAAAATGCTGGAATTTTCGTGCAGGTACAGAAAACGAGCGCAAAAATAATATTGTCACATTGCCAAAATGATACGATATATCGTCAAAAATAATATCCCGACATGCAACTGTATCGATTTCATCCCCCGTCTCTTGAAACTCTGCAGTAATCCAAAGGGATGCGTCCCAAATGACACCCTATTCCCCATATAGTGCACTACTTTTTGACCAGAGCTCTGTGGGACCTGGTCAAAAGTAGTGCACTACATAGGGAATAGGGTGTCATTTGGGACACACCCAAGCTCTTGCAACAAACATTACGCAAAGAATTGTGAAAGCAAACAATTTCATGCCTCCACACCCATCTTTCCTCATACAGACATTTCTGTGTTCACGGACTTCATCGTCTTCTCATTGAATACTTGCCGTGCAGTTGATTTCCCTGAGGCCTTGAAGGGTTGATGACTTATACCGAGGGTCATATGGCCTGCTCAACCTTTCCATGTTAAAATGTCCATGAATGACTGCTGAGCAGATGCAGTGTTGATATGTGAAGGAGGATATTTCAGTGATCCAGGGTCTGGATACTCGAGAATTCACCCTTTTTGCATCTTTAATGTTCGAAGATTTTGTCAGTCTCCCTCCCCTATTTCAAGATTCCTTAATCCCCATCTCATCATCTCATTGCCATAACAGCTCAATGATGCAGACTGGTTGGAATTCAAAAATACGATCACTGTCTGTTTTTATACTTCCTTGTTGACATCAGGTCCCGCCAAAAAATACCTATTGGTCCAGCGAAAAATAACTGGAGTGAGAAAAAAATATCTTCAGGAAGCCCAGAAATGTCTCAAGTTGAATATAACAAAGACAACTGTGTCCCTTATCGAAAGGAACCTCTCCGTCTCTGCTTTCCAATGTGCCTCGGTTAGGGGTTACGTATGAAGCTGTGTGCTGTTACATAAGTGATTCTCCCTTCCTTACTTGTCCCAACCTGTGAGTAATTTTCCACTTTGAGAGCAAGAGAGAGCGAGAGAGAGAGAAAAGAAAGAGGGAGGATGCGTCTTGGCCAACATCAACAGCTAATATGGAATGTTCAGCGTCTGAAATGGCCAGATTCCTTCAGTCCTGGCAGGCTGTGCTGGCTAGGCACCTTTCAGGGCCTAGAGGGACAAGAAGTACCATTTTGAAACTTGGATTTAATCCACTTAGTGCTGAGCAATTTTTGCTTTTTGAGGTTGGTTCGGTTTTGGTTCGATTTATTAAAAGATTATCACGTTTTTGGTTTCCATATTATTATTTTTTACATGATGGTAGTGACTGCTCATTACTGCTTATCATTTTTACATTTTACATTTTAGTCATTTAGCAGACGCTCTTTTCCAGAGCGACTTACAGTTAGTTAGTGCATACATTATATTTTTTTCATACCCCCTGTTGGAATCGAACCCACAACCCTGGCATTGCAAACGCCATGCTCTATCAACTGAGCTACATCCCTGCCGGCCATTCCCTCCCATACCCTGGACGACGCTGGGCCAATTGCGCGCCGCTCCATGGGTCTCCCGGTCGTGAACCAGGATCTCTAGTGGCACAGTTAGCACTGCGATGCAGTGCCTTAGACCACTGCGCCACTCGGGAGACGGGAGACTATCATTATCCCTTATTACTGATAATTTATTCACATTAATTTACTTTAATAAAATATTTCAGTTGTTGTTGTCTGCTGAATACCAACTATCAATCACTTAGATCATGTATTTATATGTATGTATGTATTTGTGTCTATATATACATACAGTGCATTCAGAAAGTATTCAGACCCCTTGACTTTTTCCACATTTTGTTACGTTACAGCCTTATTCTAAAATGCATTAAATTGTTTTTTTTCCCCCTCATCAATCTACACACAATACCCCATAATGACAAAGCAAAAACAGGTTTTTAGACATTTTTGCAAAAAATCTAATAAAACTGAAATATTACATTTACGTAAGTATTCAGACCCTTTCCTCAGTACTTTGTTGAAGCACCTTTGGCAGTGATTACAGCCTTGAGTCTTCTTGGGTATGACGCTACAAGATTGGTACACCTGTATTTGGGGAGTTTCTCCCATTCTTCTCTGCAGATCCTCTCAAGCTCTATCAGGTTGGATGGGGAGAGCCGCTGCACAGCTATTTTCAGGTCTGCCAGAGTGACCATCGGGTTCTTGGTCACCTCCCTGACCAAGGCCCTTCTCCCCCGATTGCTCAGTTTGGCCGGGCGGCCAGCTCTAGGAAGAGTCTTGGTGGTTCTAAACTTCTTCCATTTAAGAATGATGGAGGCCACTGTGTTCTTGGGGACCTTCAATGCTGCAGAACGTTTTTGGTACCCTTCCCCAGATCTGTGCCTTGACACAATCCTGTCTCGGTGCTCTACAGACAATTCCTTCGACTTCATGGCTTGGTTTTTGCTCTGACATGCACTGTCAACTGTGGGACCTTATATAGACAAGTGTGTGTCTTTCCAAGTCATGTCCAATCAATTGAATTTACCACAGGTGGACTCCAATCAAGTTGTAGAAACATCTCAAGGATGATAATTGGAAACAGGATGTACCTGAGCTCAATTTCAAGTCTAATAGCAAAGGATCTGAATACTTATGTAAATAAGGTATTTCTGTTTTTTATTTTTTTAATACATTTGGTCAAATTTCTAAAAACCTGTTTTCACTTTGTCATTATGGGGTATTGTGTGTAGATTGATGAGGGGAAAAAAAGAATTTAATCAATTTTAGAATAAGGCTGTAATGTAACAAAATGTGGAAAAAGAAAAGGGGTCTGAATACTTTCCGATCATGTATTTTCAGGTAGAGATACCTCGCCAAGTAACTACCAGGACATCCATCTCAAGCCCCCTCCTCAATCTCTAATACCCTTTCTCTCATTTCTCTTCCAGCCACTGACTACGGTCTGTTCCTGTCCGATGAGGACCCCAAGAAAGGCATCTGGCTGGAGGCAGGCAAAGCCCTGGACTACTACATGCTGAGGAATGGGGTGAGTCAGTCAGTCACAGCTGACTGCTATGGGACCCAATTCACTTCAAGGCTGTCCTTTCCGCATCTCCTTCCATTCATGACCACTGATAGATGAAAGCACTGGATAGGCTTCAGCCATGTTGCTCTCCCTCGTGAAGGCGAGGTGGTCAGGAAAGAGCTATTGGGGTCTTTTGAGAAATATCGGCAGTATATTCCACAACACCTACAGAGACGACACCGACAACTGTTGTCAGCGATAGATGTACGACAAAATGATCCGTTTATTTTCTGTTACCTATTGGTTGTAGACTCACAACACTGAACTGGCGACCAACACACGTCAGTGGTAAGCTGCACCAGTGACGACTGGGTTTAGAAAGCCTGAAACCTAAACCTGTCTGGACATGCTGTATTTGACACTACAATGCAAATCAATCACAAAAATACCCATATATTTTTATAAGAACATTTGAGACATACTGTATAGTCAGTCAGTTTGAGACATACTGTATAGTCAGTCAGTTTGAGACATACTGTATAGTCGGTCAGTTTGAGACATACTGTATAGTCAGTCAGTTTGAGACATACTGTATAGTCAGTCAGTTTGAGACATACTGTATAGTCAGTCAGTTTGAGACATACTGTATAGTCGGTCAGTTTGAGACATACTGTATAGTCAGTCAGTTTGAGACATACTGTATAGTCGGTCAGTTTGAGACATACTGTATAGTCGGTCAGTTTGAGACATACTGTATAGTCGGTCAGTTTGAGACATACTGTATAGTCGGTCAGTTTGAGACATACTGTATAGTCGGTCAGTTTGAGACATACTGTATAGTCGGTCAGTTTGAAACATACTGTATAGTCGGTCAGTTTGAGACATACTGTATAGTCGGTCAGTTTGAGACATACTGTATAGTCGGTCAGTTTGAGACATACTGTATAGTCGGTCAGTTTGAGACATACTGTATAGTCGGTCAGTTTGAGACATACTGTATAGTCAGTCAGTTTGAGACATACTGTATAGTCAGTCAGTTTGAGACATACTGTATAGTCAGTCAGTTTGAGACATACTGTATAGTCAGTCAGTTTGAGACATACTGTATAGTCAGTCAGTTTGAGACATACTGTATAGTCAGTCAGTTTGAGACATACTGTATAGTCAGTCAGTTTGAGACATACTGTATAGTCAGTCAGTTTGAGACATACTGTATAGTCAGTCAGTTTGAGACATACTGTATAGTCAGTCAGTTTGAGACATACTGTATAGTCGGTCAGTTTGAGACATACTGTATAGTCAGTCAGTTTGAGACATACTGTATAGTCGGTCAGTTTGAGACATACTGTATAGTCGGTCAGTTTGAGACATACTGTATAGTCGGTCAGTTTGAGACATACTGTATAGTCGGTCAGTTTGAGACATACTGTATAGTCGGTCAGTTTGAGACATACTGTATAGTCGGTCAGTTTGAAACATACTGTATAGTCGGTCAGTTTGAGACATACTGTATAGTTGGTCAGTTTGAGACATACTGTATAGTCGGTCAGTTTGAGACATACTGTATAGTCGGTCAGTTTGAGACATACTGTATAGTCGGTCAGTTTGAGACATACTGTATAGTCGGTCAGTTTGAGACATACTGTATAGTCAGTCAGTTTGAGACATACTGTATAGTCAGTCAGTTTGAGACATACTGTATAGTCAGTCAGTTTGAGACATACTGTATAGTCAGTCAGTTTGAGACATACTGTATAGTCAGTCAGTTTGAGACATACTGTATAGTCAGTCAGTTTGAGACATACTGTATAGTCAGTCAGTTTGAGACATACTGTATAGTCAGTCAGTTTGAGACATACTGTATAGTCAGTCAGTTTGAGACATACTGTATAGTCGGTCAGTTTGAGACATACTGTATAGTCGGTCAGTTTGAGACATACTGTATAGTCGGTCAGTTTGAGACATACTGTATAGTCGGTCAGTTTGAGACATACTGTATAGTCGGTCAGATGAGACATACTGTATAGTCGGTCAGTTTGAGACATACTGTATAGTCGGTCAGTTTGAGACATACTGTATAGTCGGTCAGTTTGAGACATACTGTATAGTCGGTCAGTTTGAGACATACTGTATAGTCGGTCAGTTTGAGACATACTGTATAGTCGGTCAGTTTGAGACATACTGTATAGTCGGTCAGTTTGAGACATACTGTATAGTCAGTCAGTTTGAGACATACTGTATAGTCAGTCAGTTTGAGACATACTGTATAGTCAGTCAGTTTGAGACATACTGTATAGTCAGTCAGTTTGAGACATACTGTATAGTCAGTCAGTTTGAGACATACTGTATAGTCAGTCAGTTTGAACGTTGGTACTATGATACTGATGATAGTACCCACATGGTGGTCCTCTGTAGCTCAGTTGGTAGAGCATGGCAATTGCAACGCCAGGATAGTGGGTTCGATTCCTGGGACCACCCAAGCTTAAACAATTTATACACGCATGACTGTAGGTTGCTTTGGATAAAAGCGTCTGCTAAATGCCATATTATAATGTTTTATTATGATGCTAACAGTTCTACGAGGTATCTAGCTAGCTAGCTGAAGTATTGTCTAATGGATGTGGTTTATATATAATTGTGGTTTATAATTAACAAATGTGATCTAGTAAATGTGAATGTGCCCTCTGAGCGGAACACTTAGAAAATATGTATTTTCAACATATTGTGCTCACTGGGTGGTTTATCAGGAAAAACATGTGAATGTGGTTTATCAGGACAAACATGTGAATGTGGTTTATCAGGACAAACATATGGATGTGGTTTATCAGGACAAACATATGAATGTGGTTTATCAGGACAAACATGTGAATGTGGTTTATCAGGACAAACATGTGAATGTGGTTTATCAGGACACTCTGGAGTACAAGAAGAAGCAGAGGCCCTTGAAGATCCGCATGCTGGACGGGACGGTGAAAACCGTCATGGTGGACGACTCCAAGATCGTCAGCGACATGCTCATGACCATCTGTGCCAGGATAGGTCAGTTTAATGAATTAGAGATGGGCACATTCATTATAATGTGTAACACAGTCATCGCACAAAATGTTATGTAAGTTAGTTGGCTAGCGGTAATTAGTGAATTGGCTGCAAAGTAAGTTGATGTAAGCTCACGTTAACATTTCATTACTTATCTGTTATGTCATTATAATGGTTGTGTTATCTAGTCATTATGACTAAAGTGTATGTCTATTGTTACTGCTTGATGATCAGCCACTTTTTCAACTAGTCAGATTTCCAGCTAAAACAAAGGCTCTTTCCTTGATTCCCCACATCCTCTCCTCGCCGCCTCAAAACACAATGGAGGATAATTGTATTTTATATTTAACCCTTATTTTAACGGGTGAGTTGACTGAGAGCACGTTCTCATTTACAGCAACGACCTGGGGAATAGTTACAGGGGAGAGGAGGGGGGATGAATGAGCCAATTGTAAGCTGGGGATGATTAGGTGACCATGATGGTATGAGGGCCATATTGTGAATTTAGCCAGGACACCAGTGTTAACACACCTACTCTTAAGATAAGTGCCATGGGATCTTTAGTGACCACAGAGAGTCAGGACACCCGTTTAACGTCCCATTCGAAAGACTGCACCTTACACAGGGCAATGTCCCCAATCACTGAAGATCCAACATCCCTCCCTTCTGACCTTCTCCTGCAATAAATGTATAGGAAAGATAATTTGAGTTAGAGCCAAAAAGTAAATTTTTCTTGCAACACTCTTTGGGCAGGTATCACAAACTATGACGAGTACTCATTGGTGCACGACATCGTGGAGGAGAAGAAGGAGGAAATGACAGGCACTCTGACAAGACGGGACAAGACGCTGATGAGAGACGACAAGAAGATGGAGAAGCTGAAGCAGAAACTCCACACAGACGACGAGTGTAAGACACACGCACAGACACACACACACACACACACACACACACGCGCACAGACACACACACACACGCACAGACACACACACACACACACACACACACACACGCACACACACACACACGCACAGACACACACACGCACAGACACACACACGCACAGACACACACACACACGCACAGACGCACGCACAGACACACGCACGCACAGACACACACACGCACAGACACACACACACATGCACAGACACACACACACACGCACAGACACACACACACACGCACAGACACACACACACACACACACACACGCACAGACACACACACGCACAGACACACACACGCACAGACACACACACACACGCACAGACACACACACACACGCAGACACACACACGCACAGACACACACACACACACACACGCACAGACACACACACGCACAGACACACACACGCACAGACACACACACACACGCACAGACACACGCACGCACATACACGCACAGACACACACACACACGCACAGACACACACACACACACACGCGCGCGCGCGCACAGACACAGACACACACACACACACACACACGCACAGACACACACATAGACACACACACACACACGCGCACAGACACACGCACAGACACACACACGCGCACAGACACACACGCGCACAGACACACACGCGCACAGACACAGACACACACACGCACAGACACACACACACACGCACAGACACACACACGCGCACAGACACACGCACGCAAAAGTGTCTATGGTGCCAGTTGTCATGTAAAAATCTATTTCACGCTGGGAACATTTTGACATGACACCAGTACCTGTATTGATGACAGTATTTACTTGTGCTTCATTTTGAATGTCCATTAGGACACCACTGATTTTAATTTGATTGACTGGCATCAAGTTGTGTTTTCTCACATAGATTTACATTTAGTTTCATAAAAGTTGTAATTTCTTGGTATTTACTGCATTTTATTGACATGGTTTGCATAGATAAACATACATTCCCATTGAGTTGTTCTGACTGGCATTGAGTTGTATTGATTCCCATTGATTTACATTGTGATTGACAGTGAACTGGCTGGACCACGGGCGGACGCTGAGGGAGCAGGGTGTGGAGGAGACAGAGATGCTGCTGCTCAGGAGGAAGTTCTTCTACTCAGACCAGAACGTGGACTCACGAGACCCCGTCCAGCTCAACCTGCTCTACGTCCAGGTACTGACCACTACCCAGGCTGCGTCCAAAATGAAAAGTAGTACTCTTCAAAAGTAGTGCACTATATAGAAATATGGTGTTATTTCAGATACAGCCCCAGAATGACCTCTGTTCACTGTTGGCCAAATCCTGCCTTGAATTGTGAAAGAAACCACGGCAGGAATACGGTTTGGGTGTTGAATGTTTGGGAAGAAGGTTATCCTTGGAGGGGTTCATGTAGACCTGTCGGTGTTAATGATTGATCAGACTCTGTCCTTTAGTCTGAGAGTCACAGCTGGAGGCGCAAGGTGCCCATTGAAGTGTCAGCCATATTTAATGTTCTGAGGTGACAGATGGCATAGTGGTGGTGGGTGGGATTTCTTCTCCCAAGATCACCTCCCAGGTTTGAGGATAAAATGTTGTTCAGTGTGTGATCATCTCATATAGTCATACGCACGCACGCACGCACGCACGCACACACACACACACACACACACACACACACACACACACACACACACACACACACACACACACACACACACACACACACACACACACACACACACACACACAGTGAAGGAGTGAACCTTTGTCTTTGAGACTTTTGCAGTCTTCCTCTCACAGAAGCATCATCTTCTTCTTTCATAAGACTTCTAGTCTTTGTGTTCCTGCCAAAGACAGTAGTTCTGGGAGCTCTCCTTTCCCTGTTGAAACACAGCTGGACACGGGGGCCCAGGCCAATGCAAACACTGCCCATGTGGCCTGCCTGCCTTTAGCGGTTTTTGCCAGAGTACATCACAAAATGTTCCCAATAGTTCATGCTCCCGGTAATATGAAAACAATTAAACATTTGGACCAACATTAAAGTTAATTTATGGATACATTTTCTCGTCGTTCATTTTGATGCTAGAAAGGCATTAGATTGTCCCAGAAAGATGATATTTGATGATATTTTCCTTCAGGGAAATATTAGCCTAGTCCCAGATCTGTTTGTGCCCCACAGTTCCCTAGGCTGGTCCAAGTGAAATATGCAAAACAGCAGAGGAGCCTCTGTTTATTTACAGTGCCTGTTTTTTTAAATCTCCTCCGCAATCTACACACAATACCCTATAATGACAAAGCGAAAACAGGTTTTTAGAAATCTTTGCACATTTATTAAAAATAAAAAACAGATACCTTATTTACATAAGTATTCAGACCCTTTGCTATGAGACTCAAAATTGAGTTCAGGTGCATCCTGTTTCCATTGATAATTTTTTAGATGTTTCTACAACTTAATTGGAGTCCACCTGTGGTAAATTCAATTGATTGGACATGATTTGGAAAGGCACACACCTTTTTATATAAGGTCCCACAGTTGACAGTTCATGTCAGAGCAAAAACCAAGCCATGAGGTCGAAGGAATTGTCTGTAGAGCTCAGAGACAGGATTGTGTCGAGGCACAGATCTCGGGAAGGGTACAAAAACATTTCTGCAGCATTGAAGGTCCCCAAGAATACAGTGGCCTCCATTTTTAAATGGAAGAAGTTTGCAACCACCAAGACTCTTCGTAGAGCTGGCCGCCTGGTCAAACTGAGTAATCGGGGGAGAAGGGCCTTGGTCAGGGAGGTGACCAAGAACACAATGGTCACTCTGACAGAGCTCCAGAGTTCCTCTGTGAAGATGGGAGAACCTTCCAGAAGGACAACCATCTCTGCAGCACTCCACCAATCAGGCCTTTATGGTAGAATGGCCAGACGGAAGCCACTCCTCAGTAAAAGGCACGTGACAGCCCACTTGGAGTTTGCCAAAAGGCACCTAAAGACTCTCAGACCATGAGAAACAAGATTCTCTGGTCTGATGAAACCAAGATTGACCTCTTTGGCCTGAATGCCAAGTATCACGTCTGGAGGAAACCTGGCACCATCCCTATGACGAAGCATGGTGGTGGCAGCATCATGCTGTGGGGATGTTTTTCAGAGGCAGGGACTGGGAGACTAGTCAGGATTGAGGCAAAGTTGAACGGAGCAAAGTACAGAGAGATCCTTGATGAAAACCTGCTCCAAAGCGCTCAGGACCTCAGACTGGGGAGAAGGTTCACCTTCCAACAGGACAACGACCCTAAGCACACAGCCAAGACAACGCAGGAGTGGCTTCGGGACAAGTCTCCGAATGTCCTTGCGTGGCCCAGCCAGAGCCCGGACATGAACGTGATTGAACATCTCATGAGAGACCTGCAAATAGCTGTGCAGCAACGCTCCCCATCCAACCTGACAAATACAGGTGTGCCAAGCTTGTAGCGTCATACCCAAGAAGACGCAAGGCTGTAATTGCTGCCAAAGGTGCTTCAACAAAGTACTGAGGAAAGGGTCTGAATACTTATGTAAATGTGATATTTCATTATTTTATTTTATTTTTATAAATTAGCAATAATTTATAAACTGTTTTTGCTTTGTCATTATGGGGTATTGTGTGTAGATTGATGAGGTGGGAAAAACGTTTTTTTCAATTTTAGAATAAGGCTGTAACATAACAAAATGTGGAAAAAGTCAGTCTGAATATCTTCCGAAGGAACTGTATCTATTTGCCTGATCTCAGATTACTCCTGGCTCTGTTTGAGATCTTCCTTAATTTATTATCCATGTAATATTGAAATGTCAGGAGATGATCCTGGGAATAATGTCCTTGGGGATAATGTCTTTGGGGATAATGTCATTGGGATGTTCCTCTCCCTGTGCAGGCCCGTGATGACATTTTGAACGGCTCCCATCCCGTATCTTTCGAGAAGGCCTGCGACTTTGCCGGATACCAGTGTCAGATCCAGTTTGGTGACCACAACGAGACCAAGCACAAACCAGGCTTCCTAGAGTGAGCACTGTTTATTGCATAATTATTAAATATATAATGCTATGTATATGAATGGCTCAAATATTTTCGATATATAACAAAGATACATTTGCCTTTTAGTAGTGCGTGTATACATACATACAGTACATTTTGATGTAGTATCACTTGAATCACAAGTCAGAACTGCTGGATAATATTGCCTGCCTTAGTGATTTCACTGTCTTCATCAATAAAGTTTGTTTCCATTTAATTATTTCTGATTTCCTTTCTCTAGTATGAAAGAGTTCCTCCCTAAAGAGTACATCAAGAACAAAGGGGAGAAAAGAATCTTCCAGGTAAGAACCCGAGCGTGTGTGTGTGTGTGTTGTTTTCTTGTGTGTGGGTGCATGCGTGTGTGTGTGTGTGTGTGGGGGGGGTCATTGTAAGGCCAGTCATATTTGGGCTGCTCGCTCTTTGTGGTGGGGACATTGTTTTTCTCACAGACTGAAAACGCATGATCTGATTTTTTTTCCCACTCTGGTTTGTAATAATAGTCTTTGTCTCCATCTGTGTAAAGTTGAATGTTTTCAAAGTATGATTAACAACAAAGTCTGATCAAGCCAACTAGATGAATTGTTGCTATGGCTGTAACTGTATTGATTTAAAAGTGTCCCGACTTGCTCCGTTTAGATGTTTTCTACTGTGACACTATAGTATCGCTGGCTGAGATGTTCAATAAGTCTTATTTTTCTTTCCTACACAGGCTCACAAAAACTACCAAAACATGACAGAAATCGAGGCCAAAGTCAGCTACGTCAAACTGGCTAGGTCTCTGAAAACCTACGGAGTGTCATTCTTCCTAGTAAAGGTAAAATGGCACTGACAAAATAACATTCAACCATAACACTTAAACTCCTTAAACAAGTCTTAAACAACATTGAAGATCTTCTCTTCTTTCTAACCAATCAAAGCTCTGACATTTCAAAGCTTTTGAAGTTCCACTCACTGCCTTTGACGGTTGAATGGAATGTGCAATACCTTTTCAAATGTTCCGGTATCATAGGACTGGAGTTCTTTTAACCATGTGTGTTTGTGTTGGTGCGTGCGTGTGTCCCCGCAGGAGAAAATGAAGGGTAAGAACAAACTGGTCCCTCGTCTGCTGGGAATCACCAAGGAGTGTGTGATGCGGGTGGACGAAAAGACCAAGGAGGTGATCCAGGAGTGGAACCTCACCAACATCAAACGCTGGGCTGCCTCGCCCAAGAGCTTCACCCTGGTGGGTCCCCTGACCTCTGACCTCCTGGTCACCTTTGACCTTCTGGTCGCCTGGTCAGCATTGGACCAGTGACATTCAGGGTCGTGTTCATTAGGCACCAAACAAGGAAAAAACGGACTGAAACAAGGGAGGGTCTACCTGGATAAGAAATGTTCATTGACCACTTTTAAAACATTTTCTGTTGTGTGCCCTAATGAACATGACCCAGCACTCAACTAGAGCTAATGTCAAGGGGAACATATTGTCTGGCTATTTAGAATTAGGTTGTTTTGTGTTCAGTTGCAGTTATTTTTGACTACACCACAGTGTTCATTGTCTTGAGTTTGTCTAGAGTGGAATATGAACACGGGGTTGTCTATTGCTATTAGAAAAAATGGATACAACCCCTTTAAAAGAATACACACTGCAAGGATTGGTGCTGTGTGTTTTTAAAATAAGTTATTATAGAACATAGAAAATAAGTTGTTTGCACTTAAAAGAACATTGAAAGGATGTCATTTGATAGCCCCGGGTCCTGTGTGGCTCAGTTGGAAGAAGCCAGGGTTGTGGGTTTGATTCCCGCAGGGGACCAGTGCGAAAAAGTAAAAGAAAATTGTATGCACTCAGAAAAAGAGCGTCTGCTAAATGACTAAAATGTAAATGTAAGCCATACATACCCATCACCTTATGACTCTACATCAGCAACATTCAACAGTGTTGCATTTTGGTCATGTGCTGGAGAATACAGGTCCAAGCTGCACATTGCATGTTTTCAACTAACGCTGCTTATTTTGCCCACAAATGAACAAAAATGAACCACACTTCCAGCCCCTGAAGGATTTTCTGCCTGTAAACAAACAGGACTATTTTCAAACATTAACATACCACAAGGCTCCATTTTCTTTGTCTGTTCTTTTGTCGGTTGTAAACCATAACAGGAAAGAAGACTGGCCGTTTTGTCCGACTTATTATTATTATTATTATTTTCTGGGGAGTATTTCCTGGCAGCTCACCAGATAAATAAAGTTGAGCTCCATAAGGAGTTTTTGACGGTTGGAAAGGCGTGTGCAGCGATACGCCATCCCATCTGGTTTGGGCTTAGTGGGACTATCATTTGTTTTTCAAAAGGACAATGACCCAAAACACACCTCCAGGCTGTGTATGGGCTATTTTACCCCCGACCTCAACCCAATTGAGATGGTTTGGGATGAGTCGGACGGCAGAGTGAAGGAAAAGCAGCCAATAAGTGCTCAGCATATGTGGGAACTCCTTCAAGACTGTTGGAAAAGCATTCCAGGTGACTACCTCATGAAGCTGGTTGAGAGAATGCCAAGAGTGTGCAAAGCTGTCATCAAGGCAAAGGATGGCTATTTGAAGAATCTCAAATATAAAATATATTTTGATTTGTTTAACACTTTTTTTGGTTACTACATTGTTGTGATGTCTTCACTATTATTCTACAATGTAAAAATAAAGAAAAACCCTTGAATGAGTAGGTGTGTCCAAAATTTGACTGGTACTGTGTAAATATATATATATTTTTTTATTCCAGGACTTTGGCGATTATCAAGACGGTTACTACTCTGTCCAGACGACTGAGGGAGAGCAGATTGCCCAACTGATCGCTGGTTACATTGACATCATTCTGAAAAAGGTACTGCAGTGCCATTTGATGTTTCACAATATAGATGCATCGGAGTGTGGTGAAGTTGCCCTTAGACACTGATCTAGGGTCAGTTTCCCCATTTAATGTTTAAGGTTAGGATTGAGGGAGGGGAAGCTGATCCTAGATCTCTACATAGGGGAAACTTCACTACGGCGCGGATGCATTGCCCAACACTAACACATAATCCCGGTTGCCGGCAGAGATTGTAATCATTCAAGATAGTGAATCAAGAGTGCTGTATGACCAGGTCACCATGGAAATCATATTGACAAAAAGTCAGGGTACACTAGAGTTGCCTCTTCAATGTGTCTGTGCACTGCAGTACAGTAGGGATAGGGTATTGCCGTTTAGAGATTACGGCCATAAGCAAACTGTATACGGCCATAAGCAAACAGGAAAACGCTCATCCAGAGGTGGCGCTCCTAGTGGCCGGGGACTTTAATCCAGGTAAACGTAAATCTGTTTTACCTCATTTCTACCAGCATGTTAAATGTGCAACCAGAGGGGAAAAAACTCTAGACCACCTTTACTCCACACACAGAGACGCGTACAAAGCTCTCCCTCACCCTCCATTTGGCAAATCTGACCATAATTCTATCCTCCTGATTCCTGCTTACAAGCAAAAACAAAAGCAGGAAGCACCAGTGACTCGGTCAATATAAAAGTGGTCAGATGAAGCAGATGCTAAGCTACAGGACTGTTTTGCTAGCACAGACTGGAATATGTTCCGGGATTCTTCCGATGGCATTGAAGAGTACACCACATCAGTCACTGGCTTCATCAATAAGTGCATTGATGACATCGTCCGCACAGTGACTGTACTTACATACCCCAACCAGAAGCCATGGATTACAGGCAACATCCGCACTGAGCTAAAGGGTAGAGCTGCCGCTTTCAAGGAGCGGGACTCTAACCCGGAAGCTTATAAGAAATCCCGCTCTACCCTCCGACTAACCATCAAACAGGCAAAGTGTCAATACAGGACTAAGGTCGAATCGTACTACACAGGCTCCGACGCTCGTCGGATGTGGCAGGGCTTGCAAACTATTACAGACTACAAAGGGAAGCACAGACGCAAGCTGCCCAGTGACACGAGCCTACCAGATGAGCTAAATTACTTCTATGCTCGCTTCGAGGCAAGTAACACTGAAACATGCATGAGAGCATCAGCTGTTCCGGACAACTGTGTGATCCCACTCTCCGTAGCCGATGTGAGTAAAACCTTTAAACAGGTCAACATTCACAAGGCCGCAGGGCCAGACGGATTGCCAGGACGTGTACTCCGAGCATGCGCTGACCAACTGGCAAGTGTCTTCACTGACATTTTCACCCTCTCCCTGTCTGAGTCTGTAATACCAACATGTTTCAAGCAGACCACCATAGTCCCTGTGCCCAAGAACACTAAGGTAACCTGCCTAAATGACTACCGACCCGTTGCACTCAAATCTGTAGCCACGAAGTGCTTTGAAAGGCTAATCATGGCTCACATCAACACCATTATCCCAGAAACCCTATACACACTCCAATTTGCATACCGCCCCAACAGATCCACAGATGATGCAATCTCTATTGCGCTCCATAATTCCCTTTCATACCTGGACAAAAAGAACACCTATGTGAGAATGCTATTCATTGGCTACGGCTCAGCGTTCAACACCATAGTGCCCTCAAAGCTCATCACTAAGCTAAGGACCCTGGGACTAAACACCTCCCTCTGCAACTGGATCCTGGACTTCCTGACGGGCCGCCCCCCAGGTGGGAAGGGTAGGTAACAACACATCCGCCACGCTGATCCTCAACACGGGGGCCCCTCAGGGGTGCGTGCTTAGTCCCCTCCTGTACTCCCTGTTCACCCATGACTGCATGGCCAGGCACGACTCCAACACCATCATTAAGTTTGCCGATGACACAACAGTTACCCAGTAATGGTGCGATTACAGTTGTTTACAGACAGTAGAGTAAATCTAGCTTATATTATGGGTTCTGATGAGGTGCGACAGTTGAACTGCGCTAGTGAGGCATTTAGAAGTGATATACTTCAAGAATCAATGGCCATATATCGTTACTTTAAAAGTCATAAAATGGATGTACCTTTATTTATTTATTTTAATTTATTATGTACCAATCCCGGATTGCCCCTTTAATTCAGTGAGTAGAGCTATATGAACCCTATAACCATAATAAAGAACCTATAATATACCCAATAACCTCTCTTGTCTCCTTCCGACAGAAAAAGAGCAAAGACCACTTTGGATTAGAGGGAGATGAGGAGTCCACCATGTTGGAAGATTCTGTGTCACCCAAAAAGTGAGTCCAGTGCAGCTGTTTCCTGCAATGTGTGTCAGTGATATGTCACAGCATGCATGTCAATGACGGCTCACTTTGTGTGTGTGTGTGTGTTTTGATGTAAGAAGATTCTATACTGTACTGTACCAAAAAAACAAAAAACACTGTAGTGCTTTCCCTCAGTCTTTATCCATAACTCCCCTATAGATTTGCATGTATGGGTCCTGTGTAGGTGTTCCATCCAGCCTATGGTTCCTGTGTAGTGGTTCCATCTAGCCTATGGGTGCCATCTTTCTGATTCTGATGAGGATGAAGAGCCTTACTGTATACAGCACTGCAATATAGTATTTATTCTGACATACCTCTATCCATCCCTCTCACTCCTCCATCTCTCCCCTCCCTCCATCTCTTCCTTTCACTCCCTCCATCTGTCCCTCCACTCCCTCCATCTGTCCCTCCACTCCCTCCATCTGTCCCTCCACTCCCTCCATCTGTCCCTCCACTCCCCCAGGTCTACGGTGCTGCAGCAGCAGTTCAACAAGGTGGGGAAGGTGGAGACTGGCTCTGTGGCCCTGCCGGCCATCATGCGTTCAGGGGCCGGGGGCCCCGAGAGCTTCCAGATGGGCTCCATGCCCCAGGCCAAGCAGCACATCACCAGCGGACAGATGCACAGGGGCCATATGCCCCCGCTGGTAAGGCTGGGGGGCCACGGGGGGCCACATTGATCTCTAGCAGGGTTGGGGTCAATTCAGTTTTAAATTCAGGAAGTGAAATTCAGTTCAATTAAAGATTTGGAAAAGCCCTAATAGGAAATAGTAGTTAATTTTCAATTCACTTCCTCAATTGACTGTTAATTGAAACACTGAATGGAACCCAAAACGATATTTATATCTGAAGAAAGTATATGCCTTTTTAGAGTCTATACACCATAACGTTCTCAGTTGGAAAATAAATAAATACAAACATGAAGTGTATTGGCCTATTTTGTTAACAGTACAGAATGAAAACTAAGAGTGTATCTCTGTATGTTCCCCTGTGTGCAGACATCCGCCCAGCAGGCCCTGACTGGCACCATCAACTCCAGCATGCAGGCGGTGCAGGCTGCCCAGGCCTCGCTGGGGGAGTTTGACACCCTGCCTCCCCTCGGGACAGACGCGGTGAGACACCTGGACTTAAACTGACCCACTCTTCACCTGTACAACCTCCAACCTGTAGCTATAAGTAGCTTCTGGATCATCTCATCTCACATGTTGTCCTCTCGGTTAAGGGTTTAAAGTGAATTATTTCAGATGGATACGATTCAAGCATAGTTGTTCAATGTGTTGTGCTGTACCAGATCAAGGGAGAGAACATGCTCCACTCTATCCTATTGGGTAAAACAGTGAATTGGTGCTCGAAGCCAACAGTAATTTTCATGTAAGTGTTGTATGAAATGGTTTAATGTGATCTGTGTCTTCCCGTGATCCAGGCCTCCCAAGCCTGGCGTAAGAACAAGATGGATGAGTCCAAACACGAGATCCACTCCCAGGTTGACGCCATCACAGCCGGGACAGCCTCCATGGTCAACCTCACCGCAGGTACCGTCTCCTCACTGGATACCAAGAATTTATGTTGTGGTAACTTCTTATATCTGTCTCGAAGGACCGGTATATATGGAACTGCCTTTTTCACCGGCGTGCTTAATTCAATACAGGTCTCTCTTGTAAAATAGATTTGATCTCAATGACAATAACATGTATAAATAAAGTTTAAATGAAAAGGTGGTATAAAAAGGTGGTTAGATACTGCGTTGTAATGTCTTTTAACTAGAAAGGTGAAGGCTTTTGTAGCTGAAATATTGACTCTGTGGGTGGATGAATAAAGCAAAGCAGCAGCATGAAGTTCCCCTCAACATCTGTCTAGGGCCTGTCCACCGAGTGCACTAGGGCCTGTCCACCGAGTGCACTAGGGCCTGTCCACCGAGTGCACTAGGCCCTGTCCACCGAGTGCACTAGGGCCTGTCCACCGAGTGCACTAGGGCCTGTCCACCGAGTGCACTAGGGCCTGTCCACCGAGTGCACTAGGGCCTGTCCACAAAGTGTTGGAACCTAAACATGTCTGTCTGTCTGTCTGCCCCTCAACAATAGGCGACCCAGCAGAGACCGACTACACGGCGGTGGGCTGTGCCGTGACCACCATCTCCTCCAACCTGACGGAGATGTCCAAGGGGGTCAAGCTGCTTGCCGCCCTCATGGAGGATGAGGGAAGCAATGGAAACCAGCTGTTGGGGGCTGCCAAGAACCTGGCGTGCGCCGTGTCCGACATGCTGAAGACCGCCCAGCCAGCCAACACTGAGGTAACACACGCGCATGCACTGAGTACTGAAGTAACACACTGAATGCTTAGCCATTTTTTTTGTACTTACTGTTTCTGTGTCGCACAATGATAATGTTCAGAAAGGCGCACGGTGGAAAAAGATTTTGCACCGAAAAATTGAAAATCTGTGTCCTTATTAAAGTGTTTTCTCCCATATTGTGCTTACTGGACACGACCCATGTCACCTGTAAGTTAACGTGAAACCAACTTCATGCATAAGATATACACTGTTAAAGAATCCCTTCATGATGGCTTTTCTTCAGTCATGTGACCTGTGCTCTTCTGGCGTCTTTTTTTTCACCCATCAGCCCCGTCAGAACCTTCTGCAGGCTGCAGGCAACGTGGGCCAGGCCAGTGGCGAGCTGCTGTCTCACATCGGAGAGACGGACGCCGACCCCCGCTTTCAGGTAGGCCAACCGTGACCCAGTCCAGAGTGAACTGAACTGACACTCTGAAAGTGGGACTACGCCACGAGAAAATAAGTCTCAACTAAGGCTATAAACGGCCGTTTTCACACTTGGGGGCAAATTCTAACTTCCACTTAAGTACACTTTTCACTTTGTCTCCCGTTGACATCAATAAATGGCTGAGTGAAAATACCAGGAACTTAGGGTTCTGCCCTTCATAGACTTTAGTCTGAATCTTCTGCGCAAATCGTCCATTGCTTTCAACACTCTGATTTGCACAACGTTTGAGTTGCCTTAGTATCTTAGGTCAGAACACGGTATTGATCAGTTCCCTATGTAGAGTTTGTTGACTTAATTTGTGCAATACTGTGTGACATTACTATAACCCCCGTCTTTTTTTCCACCTGCATTGGTCAGTTTCTAGGTAAAGGATCTTTCAGGGGTGCAAGGCGGAGCGTCCATCCTTATAGTCACAAGCTGGTAACAAACGTGTCCTCGAAAGATGAGCCTATCCGAATCACTGTCACTCCCAATGGCCAATCATGCTAATGGTTCTTGGATCGTTCACTGTAATTGACCACGCTGGTGTAATGGAATCTAGTAGTCTCTCCTTGTAATTTCTAACTGCTGTCAAAATAGCTGAGTTTAAAGCATTTGACAGCAGTTTCGTTCGGTTTCTCTTGCATATCTTCAGGTACTCAAATGCTCTCTGTTTTCTTATAGGTTTTGATTATTGATACACAGGAAAAAAGTGCAAGTAGCTCTCAAAAGCATTTGATTATGAAGTATGCAACAGCTCAATGCACTGAGATAAGCTCAGAGTTTCAGATGAGCAACTTCACCCGAGGTATTAAAAGGTTAACTGCATTTACATGACCATCTTTCTGCCCCTGTCTAAACAGAGTCGTTTCCATTTGTAGGGTACTGGGTTGATTATTAACCCTTGCTGTGGTTGCATTGAGCTCTAGGAGAACACTGCTGTACCTGAAGATATACAGGGAATGTCTGTTTTAACAATGGTGTCCAATATTAAATGAAGGGTTTAACAATAGCAGTAGTAGGGTTTCTGTTTCGATAAGTGGGAAGGAAGCCTGTTAAGAATTGTTTTCTCTTAAGAGAATTTCTGAATTCCTCATGACTGAGCTAAGACCTATTGGCAACAGATTTAGAATACAGTACTTAACCTTAAAATGGGACAAAACTACAGCTCTTTGGTGACGGTATTGGAGTTCTTGGTTATGTGGTGATATTTATAATAGCCTATACATGTATTGAGGGAATGCGCTTCAACTGAAAACTTGATGATGTAGCTTTAATGTTACACCTAAATTATGATATAGCCTGAAAATGACTGAGCGAGCGCAGACAACATATCGTGGAGAAATAAGTAGGCCGGCTAATGGCTGTTCATAAGTGCTTGTAGAATGGAGCCTGACCGCAGCTCCCACAAATTACAGAAATCCTCAGTTTTTCTCCTCCTCCCTTATTCCGCCTCCTTCTTTTACGACTCTTCACTCACAAAACGACATCCAGGGAGCTGCCCAACTCTTCTCAATCGTGAAGTCGATAATCCCACTCTAAACACTTTCCAAACTGCATAATTTTGATGAGTGTTTGATTAGCTTTTGGATAAAGGAAAGTGACGTTTTGTTTAGTTTTTTTATTACAGCGACCCTGTTGCAGCATGCTACTGGTGATATCCTGTCTCTCCTCAATGACCACCGTGTGTTAGCCCACCGTGTGTTAGCCCACCGTGTGTTAGCCCACCGTGTGTTAGACTACCGTGTGTTAGCCCACCGTGTGTTAGCCCACCGTGTGTTAGACTACCGTGTGTTAGACTACCGTGTGTTAGCCCACTGTGTGTTAGACTACTGTGTGTTAGCCCACCGTGTGTTAGCCCACCGTGTGTTAGCCCACCGTGTGTTAGCCCACCGTGTGTTAGCCCACCGTGTGTTAGACTACTGTGTGTTAGCCCACCGTGTGTTAGACTACTGTGTGTTAGCCCACCGTGTGTTAGCCCACCGTGTGTTAGCCCACCGTGTGTTAGCCCACCGTGTGTTAGACTACTGTGTGTTAGCCTACTGTGTGTGTGTCTAGCACTTCAGAGGTCACAGCTGGAGTCCCTCCGCTTCCATGTATCATCTTTTGACACACCTAGAGAGCCCCTAGTCACCGTCCCCCCGTCACTTTTCTCTTCCCCCCCAGTCACTTTTCTCTTCCCCCCCCAGTCACTTTTCTCTTCCCCCCAGTCACTTTTCTGTCCCCCCCAGTCACTTTTCTCTCCCCCCCATTCACTTTTCTCTCTCCCCCACCAGTCACTTTTCTCTCCCCCCCAGTCACTTTCCTCCCCCCCAAGTCACTTTCCTCCCCCCCAGTCACTTTTCTCTTCCCCCCAGTCACTTTTCTCTTCCCCCCAGTCACTTTTCTCTCCCCCCCCAGTCACTTTTCTCTCTCCCCCCCAGTCACTTTTCTCTCTCCCCCCCAGTCACTTTTCTCTCCCCCCCAGTCACTTTTCTCCCCCCCCCAGTCACTTTCCTCCCCCCCAGTCACTTTTCTCTCCCCCCCCAGTCACTTTTCTCTCCCCCCCCAGTCACTTTCCTCCCCCCCAAGTCACTTTCCTCCCCCCCATTCACTTTTCTCTCCCCCCCAGTCACTTTTCTCTTCCCCCCCAGTCACTTTCCTCCCCCCCAAGTCACTTTCCTCCCCCCCAGTCACTTTCCTCCCCCCCAAGTCACTTTCCTCCCCCCCCAGTCACCTTTCTCTCCCCCCCAGTCACTTTCCTCCCCCCCAGTTACTTTTCTCTTCCCCCCCCAGTCACTTTTCTCCCCCCCCCCCCAGTCACTTTTCTCTTCCCCCCCAGTTACTTTTCTCTCCCCCCCCCCAGTCACTTTTCTCTTCCCCCCCCCCCCCAGTCACCTTTCTCTCACCCCCAGACACATTTCTCCCTCCTAGTTACTCCCCCGCCTCCCTTAGTCACTCTGTTTTTGTGCTTCCAAACGTGAAGTAACAGGTTTTGGAAGCACAAAAATGCACATTCTTTAGTTTTAAATATATCTGATATCATGAGACACAATTTAAACTGTTGCACATGTTTGTACAATGTCAGCCCTCTTAATAATATCCAAGACCCAAAACAAGTGTCAATGTCAAACCCAGTCTCTGACTAAATCAGCTAGTTGACAAAATACACATGAATATGTCATTGTTAGTCATTCGGTACTGTAGCTGCATTAGCTAGCCCGCTACATAACCTTGTAGAATAACCTTATTACTTTTGGGCAGTAGAGAAGGTCAGTATGTTCCTAAAGTCTCCACTTGTGGGGTAGAGACTCAAACACCAACAACTAAAGGCAAGATAAAGTTGATCGCTGTCTTTGGAGCAACCAGGCTTTGAGTCTCCCCTCCTCCCCAGCCTGGATGGGTTATGCTATAGTATATTTAGGTTTAATGAATGTGAAGGAATGCGTCACAAATGGCACCCTATTCCCTACAGAGTGTACTAAGGCTCTGGTCAAAAGTAGTGCACTATGTAGGGAATAGGGTGTCATTTGGGACGTACGCTTAGCTTGGCTTCCCCTATGGAAAGAATCCTCTGAGGTCATATGGAGGGTTATAGATAGTAGGGTCATCAATAGGACCTTCTATTCACCTTTGTGCTAAAACTGGCGGCACTGAATTCAGGTCAGACTGTAAGCTGTGGTGTGTTTCGCAGGACAGATTTTAAAACTGGAAAAGTCTCATTTTCTCCTTTGTAGAGGCCATTTCTCTAATCTCTTTACTTCATTTAATTTCGCAAAATGGACGTTAACATTTGAGTACTCTTCCCGAAGAGGACAATTCTCTTCAGAATAATTCAATTGATCCTAATTCTTACCAAAATAATGAAATTAGTCCATCGTTTCATAGTTGACCCACAATCTTTTCACCCCATTTAACCTAGGTGTCACACTGTTTCTATTCTCAACAATGCTACGCTGTCGTCTTCTTTGCTACGACAACAACAACAAGTTAACTAAAGCAGAAACAGTCTGGCACTCAGGCTAAAGATACTCACAATGAACACAGTCTCAATCAAAACAGAGCCTCGTTTATGGGCCTGGTATGGAATCGTTAAAATGATATTTTCTCCTTCCATTGTGCCTTGATTTACTATATGCTACATGCTAACTAGCATGCTAACTAGCCTGTGTCATCCCTGCCGTTCTCAGGACATGCTTATGCAGCTGGCTAAAGCCGTGGCTAACGCTGCCGCCGCTCTGGTGCTCAAAGCAAAGAACGTGGCCCAGAAGACAGAGGACTCTGCACTCCAGAACCGCGTCATCGCCGCAGCGACCCAATGTGCCCTATCCACCTCCCAACTGGTGGCCTGCACCCGGGTAAGAAACAAGAACCCCAACATCTTTACCACACACTGACCATCTATTATCCCATGTTTGTAATTTGGGCGGTATACCGTATATATACCGTTTACAGGGGTATTTTTAAAATACCGACGGTATGATTTATAATAGCGTAAATTGGGGACCCTCTAAAGCTCGGGTGCACCCCTGCATCACGGGAGCTGCGGGGATTCGTTCTATGCCACTGCTTATAACTAGAAGTTGTGTCAAATAAATGATATCCAGCTCAGGGCTCCAGCTAGGCATTTCGTTTGCTAACTTGCTATCTAAGCGGCTAGATGGCAAGATCAAGCTTCTTGGTTACAGCAGAGACAAACAATTCCCTCCTGGATCAAGATCCCTACTGCCTAAATTTGTTTTGTGTGTCAAAAAAACAAACATTTGGAAATAAATACTGCCCCTTGTGTGCACTGACAGTATAACCGTATACCCCGGGATGGTACAGGAAAGGTATTAATGGATGAAAATCTGGAGACCGCCCAACGCTATTGTCAATATAGTGACTTTTTATTGATTTGCAAATCTTATTTTTTTAATTACTTTTTTTACACATTTGGTGATTTGTTAATTCAAATTCATTTGTGTTTTTCCATTTGTGAATTTGTAAATGTAGTTTACGTAAGAAGAGACAATTGGTTGTTTCCCCTCTCTAGTTTAGTTTAGTGTTGACACCAAGAGGTGGTTCAGAGGGCTTGATTAGATCATGTGTTGTCCTCCCAACTGATCTGTTTCTCTCCTCTTCCTTTACCCATCTATTTATCTCTCTATCATCCCCATTTCTCCTCTCCTCCTATCTCTCCCTCCCCTTTTTTACCTTACCCCTATCTCTCCCTCCCCTTTTTTTTTTACCTTACCCCTATCTCTCCCTCCCCCTTTTTTTTTTTTTACCTTACCCCTATCTCTCCCTCCCCCTTTTTACCTTACCCCTATCTCTCCCGCCCCTTTTTTTACCTTACCCCTATCTCTCCCTCCCCTTTTTTTTACCTTACCCCTATCTCTCCCTCCCCTTTTTTACCTTACCCCTATCTCTCCCTCCCCTTTTTTTTTTACCTTACCCCTATCTCTCCCTCCCTTTTTTTTACCTTACCCCTATCTCTCCCTCCCCTTTTTTTACCCTACCCCTTACCAGGTGGTCGCTCCCACCATCAGCTCCCCGGTGTGCCAGGAGCAGCTGGTCGAAGCAGGCAAGCTGGTTGCCAAGTCGGTGGACGGCTGCGTGGATGCGTCGCAGGGCGCCACCAGCGACGAGGGGCTCCTCAAGCAGGTGGGCGCTGCCGCCACAGGCGTCACCCACGCCCTCAACGAGCTGCTGCAGCACATCAAGCAGTACGCCCATGGGGGGCAGCCCATAGGGCGCCACGGAGAGGCCACAGACCGCATCCTGGACGTCACCGAGAACATCTTCAGCTCCATGGGAGACGCTGGTAGGCTGGGGGATGGGAGGGGCGAGGCTAAAGTGGTCAAGGTTCAGCGGTCATATTGGAGTGTGATAGCATAGATGGTGGATAAAAGAAGATGTCCCACTCATGCCGTTTACCATTGAAGAAAATGGTCACGGTTCAGTTCTGCTTAAGGGGGTGACTCTCCCATAGGCACCAATGTGATAGCAGCTGGGTCTGGTCTGCTGAGTTTGACTGTATATGAACCTGAAAAAAGGAGTGAATGAGATGTCTCGCTTCTTCCTCCGTCTCTGGAGTCTGCATCTCAAAATGGCATCCTATTTGCAAAAAGCAATTTCAAATTGATGTCTTATTTCCAAAAAGCAGTACAGAAAAGTATAATTTGAGAGTTTTAATATGACAATATGGTGAGAATGTGGATTGTTGTGTAAAGGAAAGATCAAAATGCTACCTTTGCCCTTTTATCTAGAGCCAGATTCAGTAAAGGCTGGATGAATAAATCAGTACTTCAACTGTATTGAGTGCTGTTTGTCTCCCTCTCCAGGTGAGATGGTGCGTCAGGCCCGCATCCTTGCCCAGGCCACCTCGGACCTGGTCAACGCCATCAAGATGGACGCAGAGGGCGAGTCGGACCTGGAGAATTCCCGCAAGCTGCTGTCAGCCGCCAAGCTCCTGGCGGACGCCACGGCCAAAATGGTGGAGGCTGCCAAGGTCTGTCCCCCATTCCAACATGGTCTGTCCCACATGAGCTACTGCTCCCGTCCCCCATTCCAACATGGTCTGTCCCACATGAGCAACTGCTCCCGTCGCGTCCCCCATTCCAACATGGTCTGTCCCACATGAGCTACTGCTCCCGTCCCGTCCCCCATTCCAACATGGTCTGTCCCACATGAGCAACTGCTCCCGTCGCATCCCCCATTCCAACATGGTCTGTCCCACATGAGCTACTGCTCCCGTCCCGTCCCCCATTCCAACATGGTCTGTCCCACATGAGCAACTGCTCCCGTCGCGTCCCCCATTCCAACATGGTCTGTCCCACATGAGCTACTGCTCCCGTCCCGTCCCCCATTCCAACATGGTCTGTCCCACATGAGCAACTGCTCCCGTCACGTCCCCCATTCCAACATGGTCTGTCCCACATGAGCAACTGCTCCCATCCCGTCCCCCATTCCAACATGGTCTGTCCCACATGAGCTACTGCTCCCGTCCCGTCCCCCATTCCAACATGGTCTGTCCCACATGAGCAACTGCTCCCGTCACGTCCCCCATTCCAACATGGTCTGTCCCACATGAGCAACTGCTCCCATCCCGTCCCCCATTCCAACATGGTCTGTCCCACATTCCACCGTTGAGGATTTATGAGCGTGGCTGGAGGAATGGCGAGGCCTCCGTTTAGGAGCTGTGTGTGTGTGTGTGTGTGTGTGTGTGTACGCGCATGCATTGTGTGTGTGTACGCGCATGCATAGTGTGTGTGTGTGTGTGTGTTTGTGTAAAAGCATTTTTGTTTAGTAGAATAGTTGTTTAGTCTTTTTTGGGTTTAAGTGTACTGTATTGAGGATTTTGTTTGCAACTTCCTCAGTGTGTGCGTTGGTGCAATATCATCTTGGTCTAATGAGTAAGATGCTGGTTTCCCCAGCGGGAGACCGGGGTTCAGGTCCCACTCGTGACGTTAACATGCTGATGTGTGTGTGTGTGCAGGGCGCAGCTGCCAACCCGGACAGCGAGGAGCAGCAGCAGAGGCTGCGTGAGGCAGCAGAGGGTCTACGTATGGCTACCAATGCTGCTGCCCAGAACGCCATTAAGAAGAGGCTGGTCAACAAGCTGGAGGTGATATTCCTGGACCTCAACCAGTGTTTCCCCCCTCCATTATATAGATTGGGTTGGGTGGGCCCCCCTCCTACCTTTGTTACACCCCCCTGCTTAAAAGAGTTTGGTACTTTCCGCCTGGAAATTAAACTAGGGGAAATGCTGACTTTCAAACTGTATGGCCATTTATACATTTTAACATTACACATTACTACTAGGGCCAGGAGTTTTTCAAGACCACATGACCTGACAAGGACAAACAGGCTCTAGGTAAAGGTACACATGGGCACTTCTTTGGAGTGAAAAATGCCTCTTACCCAAGAGCTGGAGAATGAAAGCTTATCTTAGTCTCTGAATATTATCCTAATTGTTTTCATGGAAGTTAAAACAAACAGCCTTGACTTCCCATAGCAACCACATGAGTGGCTTCCCATAGCAACCAAATAAGTAAGAAGCCCTCATATCAGATGCATGTTCAATCACCTCTCTCTGCCATACAATCACCTCTGCTGGTGCCCAGCGGCTAGTTCTAGGTTATGTCCAAAATAGCACCCTATTCCCTATATAGTGCACTACTTTTGACCAAGGCCCATAGGGCTCTGGTGAAACGTAGTGCACTATGTAAGGAAATAGGGTGCTATTTTGGACGCTGCCCTAGTGTTAAGTGATATCGTAGGCCCACAAAAGAACTTTGTGACTGCGAGGAGAGGTTTGCAGAACTTATGACTGGCCGTGACTTGTCTAAGCATAACTTATGACTGGCCGTGACTTGTCTAAGCATAACTTATGACTGGCGGTGAATCTGTCAGTAAACAGCATGCAGACAAAACAGGCCTTTTGCAATATTTCAAATGCAATCGCGGGAAATCACAGGTTGGAAAGCAAATGGCTCCTGCTGAAAAGAGAAGTCTAATCCATATGCTGTAGGCTACCAAAATATTTGATCAACTTCCAAATATTGTTTTACAAAGTAAAACAAGAGAGAGGCTTTTGGCACGAACGCATCAGCCATCACTGGCGAGTGAGCTGCGCATCATTGGGTGAGTCAGTGAAACTGGAAAGCATTTTTAGGACTAGAATTTCCTCCTCATATTGTAGCCTACAATATGTGCATCTCCACACACACCTAGGCCTGGCTATTGATGGATTCAAGACAAGGTTGTTTTTATTGATCTCCGATTCTCAGTTTGTCAGTGTCAAAGTAGCCTGTCATTTCGATAAGTTGCATTATGATTGCTAAGTATTATTTGTTTCATCGAAACATAGTTTTTGACAAAAAACCTTCCCTAATGTATGCATTGCTGAAATTAACCAACCCTGATGTTAGTTAGCCAGCACGTAGGTTTGGAAACCTAAGTCGAAACTAAACTGACAGTATTTTTTCACACTGCGTTTCCTGCCAGAACGCATCCAAGCAGGCCGCCGCGGCTGCCACTCAGACCATAGCCGCCGCCCAGCACGCCGCCTCGTCCAATAAGAACCCAGCAGCCCAGCAGCAGCTCGTCCAGAGCTGCAAGGTGAGAGCTCCGCTGCCATGACAACCCAACCATCACTCTCTTCCTGGTTTCTGGTCCTGTGGGGTCAGGCATAGGTTACTGAGTACTAGTATCATGCCTTCTCTCTTTTTCCTTCTCTCTCTCTCTCTCTCTCTCTCTCTCTCTCTCTCTCTCTCTCTCTCTCTCTCTCTCTGTCTCTCTCTCTGTCTCTCTCTCTCTCTGTCTCTCTCTCTCTCTGTCTGTCTCTCTCTCTCTCTCTCTCTCTGTTTCTCTCTCTCTCTCTCTCTCTGTCTCTCTCTCTTTTTTTTCTTCTCTCTCTCTTTTCTCTCTCTCTCTCGGGGTACAATTACTGTAGTAAATCTCAAATAAAATATTTTTGACTTTGACATTCTGAATTAGATTGTAGTTCAGGTGTCCTTCATTGTACACTGATCTTGTGATTGGTCATGTATGCAGTCATGTGAGCAGTGATTGCTTCATTGCACTGTAAGAGTGAGAGTAGAGCATTGTGCTTAAGTGTGTGTTATTGTTTCTACCCTACATATCTTCCATTTGGTTGGTTGATTGTTTAATTAATTGGCCGACCTGTTTGTTTGTGTCAGGTGGTGGCAGACCAGATCCCTCAGCTGGTCCAGGGTGTACGTGGCAGCCAGTCCCAGCCCGACAGCCCCAGTGCCCAGCTCACCCTCATCGGGGCCGGCCAGAACTTCCTCCTGGTGAGACCCTCTTCTCTACCCTGCCCCCTATAACGTGTTTTTTTCTCCTGATTCTTATATAACTTCGCAAAGAAGCATGCTCACCTAAAATAAATATGACACAAAACAAGGAAGCTTGTCCTCTGAAGTCTCCTGGAGTCAATTTGATTTATTACAAACTACACAGGACCAATGTTTTAGTAGCATGCAACTTCTCTCTCCTTTGTAAAAAATAAACAAGTTTACACTTTCCTTCCTCCATCCACTCCCATGCCCTCAGCCTGGTGCCAAGATGGTGACAGCTGCCAAGGCCACAGTACCCACCATTGGCGACCAGTCCTCTGCCATGCAACTCAGCCAGTGTGCCAAGAACCTGGCCACTGCCCTTGCCGAGCTCCGCACGGCCGCACAGAAGGTACCAAACACCCCCCAAATGCACTCAACAAGGACCTGTTGTTTGACCTTGTTAGCGCTTTCGTTAGTGGAATTAGCTAGCTAGCTTGCTCCATTTAGCTGAAACACTGTATTAGTGGTTTAGCTAGTGGAATTAGCTAGCTACGGTAGCTTACGCCATAACTAGCTGAAACACTGTATTAGCTCACTCCATAGCTAACTTGAGTAACACCACTGTATTATAGCACTGTAGTTAGAGGTTTCGCTAGCAGGCCCTGTCTTGCCCAATATGGGATCCCTATTCTGTTCGGTCTTCCCTTTCCCCACTTCCTGTGTTGACTTCCTGTCATGTCACTTCCTGTCATGTGATCCAGGCACAGGAAGCATGTGGTCCTCTGGAGATCGACAATGCTCTGACAGTGGTCCGAGGCCTGGAGAAAGACATGGCGGAGGCCAAGGCCTCCGCCGGCGATGGCAAACTCAAACCCCTGCCCGGAGAAACGGTGAGAGTCTCACACACACACACACACACACACACACACACACATTCATGCACACACACACAAACACGATACACCTCGCATATGCCGTATGCATACTGTACTTGTAGGCTAGCAGGAAGTTTGACACACCACACACACACCACACACCCCTGCCCTGGTAGATGGCAAGCACATGCACAAACACACATATTTCCACAAACACACAGTACTGTGCATACAAGCTAACCACAACCTGTGCAACAGTATCCAGACTATACAGTACTAAGTGAACACACTCAACCCATCTCTCCCACGCTCTTCCTGTCACATGACTTGTGACAGGAATAACTTGTGACAAGTTAACTACTGACTTTCAGCATGCATATAGAGAAGGGCATTCAACTTGTACTGCACTGACTCAGATGACTGATGATTGGCTAAAGGAAATGGATAATAAGATGATAGTGTTATGAAAATGTAATGTCATGTAATATTTTAAACTGTATATAACTGTCTTAATGTTGCTGGACCCCAGAAGGAGTAGCTGCTGCCTTGGCAGCAGCTAATGGGGATCCTTAATAAATACAAAATACAAATAGTTGGAGCTGTATTGTTAGATTTCAATGCAGGATTTGATGTTATTGATCATAAATTGTTATTGAAAAGAACTCACTTGTTATGGCTTTACATCACCTGCCATCACATGGTTGGAGAGTCATTTATCCAGTAGAACCCAGAGAGTCACATGGTTGGAGAGTCATTTATCCAGTAGAATCCAGAGAGTCACATGGTTGGAGAGTCATTTATCCAGTAGAACCCAGAGAGTCACATGGTTGGAGAGTCATTTATCCAGTAGAACCCAGAGAGTCACATGGTTGGAGAGTCATTTATCCAGTAGAATCCAGAGAGTGTTCTTCAATGGAAACTTCTCTAACATCAGATATGTACAGTGTGGTGTCCCTCAGGGCAGTTGCCTTGGGCCGTTACTCTTCTCTATTTTTACAAATGATTTGCCATTTGTCTTACAACAAGCTAAAATTACTATGTATGCTGATAATTAAATACTTGACGCATCAGCACCTACAGACAGTGAGCTCACTGAGACTATGCAAGGGGTTACAGTCAGTGTCAGAATGGGTCATTAACAATAAACTGGTCTTAAATACATCTAAAACCAAAAACATTCTCTTAGACCTAAACCGGAGTTGTACATAAAGGGTGTGACCATTGAACAAGTGGAAGAAGCTGAATTCCTAGGAGTAACATAGGATGGTCAGTTATCATGGCCAAGTCATATTGACAAAAATTGCATGTGCAGTAGCTAATGGGGATCCTAATAAACTCAACTAAACTTGTAGCCACATGCACAGCAGTAGATAGGCTGATTTCAACACCCACCACAGAATCAGGTAGGTAGGCTGATTTCAACACCCACCACAGAATCAGGTAGGTAGGCTGATTTCAACACCCACCACAGAATCAGGTAGGTAGGCTGATTACAACACCCACCACAGAATCAGGTAGGTAGGCTGATTACAACACCCACCACAGAATCATGAATCATGCCTCAGCACCCATCTATGTGACTGTGCCCACATGAGGATTACAAGTACTTGACTGTGAGAATTCCAACCACAGTGCAGCAGACACATACGAACCCACACACACTTAACTGGCCCCCAATGCTTTGTATGCCAGAGCAGTCTGTAAAATGAAACCGGATATACTGTACTTTATGCATGTTTAGGATTCTTTTAAAAAATCGAATCAACAGTTCACTCCTACTCATGTTACTTTATTGAATTAGTTTGTGTATGAATCTAAGAAATTATACAAGTGAAAGTATGTGTATTGTGGAATATATTGTATCACTAATGTGTGTGTGTGTGTGTGTGTGTGTCTGTGTGTCTGTGTGTGTGTGTGTCTGTGTGTCTGTGTGTCTGTGTGTCTGTGTGTCTGTGTGTGTGTGTGTGTGTGTGTGTGTGTGTGTGTGATTGCAGCTGGAGAAGTGCTCTCAGGACGTGGGCAACAGCACTAAGGCTGTGAGCTCTGCCATCGCCCAGCTGCTGAGTGAGGCTACCCAGGGCAACGAGAACTACACAGGTAGCTACAGTAGTATACAAACTGGTCACCCAGGGCAACGAGAACTACACAGGTAGCTACAGTAGTATACAAACTGGTCACCCAGGGCAACGAGAACTACACAGGTAGCTACAGTAGTATACAAACTGGTCACCCAGGGCAACGAGAACTACACAGGTAGCTACAGTAGTATACAAACTGGTCACCCAGGGCAACGAGAACTACACAGGTAGCTACAGTAGTATACAAACTGGTCACCCAGGGCAACGAGAACTACACAGGTAGCTACAGTAGTATACAAACTGGTCACCCAGGGCAACGAGAACTACACAGGTAGCTACAGTAGTATACAAACTGGTCACCCAGGGCAACGAGAACTACACAGGCAGCTACAGTAGTATACAAACTGGCCACCCAGGGCAACGAGAACTACACAGGTAGCTACAGTAGTATACAAACTGGCCACCCAGGGCAACGAGAACTACACAGGTAGCTACAGTAGTATACAAACTGGCCACCCAGGGCAACGAGAACTACACAGGTAGCTACAGTAGTATACAAACTGGCCACCCAGGGCAACGAGAACTACACAGGTAGCTACAGTAGTATACAAACTGGCCACCCAGGGCAACGAGAACTACACAGGTAGCTACAGTAGTATACAAACTGGCCACCCAGGGCAACGAGAACTACACAGGTAGCTACAGTAGTATACAAACTGGCCACCCAGGGCAACGAGAACTACACAGGTAGCTACAGTAGTATACAAACTGGCCACCCAGGGCAACGAGAACTACACAGGTAGCTACAGTAGTATACAAACTGGCCACCCAGGGCAACGAGAACTACACAGGTAGCTACAGTAGTATACAAACTGGCCACCCAGGGCAACGAGAACTACACAGGTAGCTACAGTAGTATACAAACTGGCCACCCAGGGCAACGAGAACTACACAGGTAGCTACAGTAGTATACAAACTGGTCACCCAGGGCAACGAGAACTACACAGGTAGCTACAGTAGCATACAAACTGGTCACCCAGGGAAACGAGAACTACACAGGTACCTACAGTAGCATACAAACTGGTCACCCAGGGCATCGAGAACTACACAGGTAGCTACAGTAGTATACAAACTGGTCACCCAGGGCAGGAGAACCCTGGACTAGAGCAGTACTCTTCAACCCTGTTCCTGGAGAGCTATCGTCCTGTAGGTTTTCACTCCAACCCTAATGTAATGCACCTGATTCTATTAATTAGCTGGTTGATAAGCTGAATTGGGTTAGTTACAACTGGGGTTGGATTGAAAACCAACCCCAGTGGCGCAGTGGTCTAAGGCACTGCATCGCAGTGCTAACTGTGCCACTAGAGATCCTGGTTCGAATCCAGGCTCTGTCGCAGCCGGCCGCGACCGGGAGACTAATGGGCGGCGCACAATTGGCCCAGCGTCGTCCAGGGTAGGGGAGGGAATGGCCGGCAGGGATGTAGCTCAGTTGATAGAGCATGGCGTTTGCAACGCCAGGGTTGTGGGTTCGATTCCCACGGGGGGCCAGTATAGAAAAATATATACAAAAATATGTATTCACTAACTGTAAGTCGCTCTGGATAAGAGCGTCTGCTAAATGACGTAAATGTAAATGTAAATGTAAAACCTAAAGGAGAGTGGCTCTCCAGCAACAGGGTTGGAGAGCCCTGGCCTAGAGGTAACTTACTGAAGTATGTCATAATAAAGAATGTAGCTCAGATAATAAGAGGATCATGAAGCCCTCAGCCATGTGCACTCAGTATAATATACAGTGTGTCTGACAGCATTAAAGCCTAAAGATTTATCTGGTGGGAGGAAAGAAGACGACTCAGGAGCACCCTCTAGTGGAGACAGACAGTACTTACGCTTTGTCCCCTCTCTCTATCTCTATTTCTCGATCTCTCACTCTCGCTCTCGCTCACTCTCTCTCAGGTATGGCAGCCAGAGACGTGGCTCAGGCACTGCGATCTCTGGCCTCGGCCGCCCGTGGGGTTGCCGCGACGACTGCCGACCCTCAGGCCCGCAACGCCATGCTGGACTGCGCTGGTGACGTCATGGACAAGTCGGCCAATCTGATCGAGGAGACCAAGAGAGCCATTGCCAAGCCGGGAGACCCCGACAGCCAACAGAGACTGGCACAGGTCAGTCAGAGACACAGTCTGTCAGGTTTATACACTTGGATATTTGTTGCCAATACGCAAAGAGCTCACTATTAGAATGGAAGCCCGTCAACAGTCACAATCAAGAGTGTGCATCCATGAAAGACCTTAGGAAACATCATATCCACCTAAAAAAATGCTTATATTGAATGTGTTTGTGTGTGTATATAGGTGGCCAAGGCTGTATCCCAGTCCCTGAACAGGAGTGTGAACTGCCTGCCTGGACAGAGAGATGTGGACAACGCCATTAGAACAGTCGGAGAGGCCAGCAAGAAACTATTGGCCAATTCTGTGAGTAGAAAATCACACCAAAACCAAAATAGTTGGTGCGTCGTTCTGATGTTTTAGGACTACTTTTAGTTTTCTACCATTACTTCTCATTCTCTTAATTTATCCCCCCCCACTCCCCCTCTTCTCCAGTTCCCGCCCAGTGGGAAGAGTTTCCAGGAGGCGCAGGTCAACCTGAACCAGGCTGCAGCCGGTCTCAACCAGTCAGCCAATGAGCTGGTCCAGTCGTCCAGAGGCACCACCCAGGACCTGGCCAGGGCCACTGGCAAGTTCGGCCATGACTTCGGAGAGTTCCTGGAGGCCGGCGTGGACATGGCCGGCCAGTCACAGGTCAGAGAAGGACACGGAAGAAACACCAGTGTCATGTGACTGTGGTGAAATGATATCTATTGCGTTGTGATGTGTTGTTCAGGTTGAGTGATGTTGTGTAGCAAATTTCATTGTGTAGGATGCAGTGGTCATATGTTTTGTTAAGTGTATGTGTAGGAGAGAGGAGGACGGGACGTATCTTCAGATATATGCACGCAATTCACTCTTATCAGCATGAAATACACTATTTTAGGCATGAAATTCATTCTTTATCAGCCAACGTTTGATTAGTGGTAGATATATCGTTTTGCTTTCTATGCTTGTGTGTGTCATATGTTACTAACTTCATATGTGCGTGAATGACTGAGAGAACTTACCCTCAGTGCCACGCAGGTCGTCCTCTGAATGGAACCCTTTACTTCCTCTCTGCTCTCCGTTCAGAACAAGGAGAATCAGACGCAGGTGGTGTCCAACCTCAAGACCATCTCCATGTCGTCCAGTAAGCTGCTGCTCGCCGCCAAAGTCCTGTCCACTGACCCCAACTCCCCCAACCTCAAGAACCAACTTGCAGCTGCCGCTCGGTAAGTATGGCAGTAGAACTGCCCCCACTTTTCCACAGCCATCAAAGCATCCACAGTGCAGTTACCTACAGATACCAGGCTTGGGTTCAGTTCTACTTTCAACTGTATTCTAATGAAATCAATTCAGGCATTCATTGAAATTCCAGTTTTGAACTGGAAATGTCCTGTCATTTTCAATGGGGATCTTTTCAATTTCACAATTTGAATAGCGAAATGTGTTACCCTCTCATGGTGCTCCGTGCTAATTGTTAACATGTTCCATTCCACGTTATTCAAGTACTTGTTAGCATACACACTGCATACGCACACACACGCACACACACACAAACTGAGTGACACACACCACCCGCTCTCATATACATTATACACAGCTCTGATCATTCTCCCTGTCTTTCACACACACACGCACGTTACAATAGTCACATTCTTGTATGCACGTCTTCATACACTCGTGTGTCCGTAGGTGCGTTAGAAAGAGCAGGGTTATATAACAAACTGTCAGTAGCGGTTTAGTTTGAATGAAAAGTTAAACGTGACACTCCTCTCCCAGTTGGATGTCATGATGATGGGAGCCACCTCCCTCGATTACAAGAGCTCCGTGGTGAAGTTTCCCCTAGGGTACAGATCTAGGATCAGCTTCCCCTCCCCCAATCCTAACCTTAACCTTTAATGGAGAAAATGAAAAGCTGACCTAAAATCAGCATCTAGGGGGCAACTTCACTCTACTCCGTTATGAGACTCAAGGAAAAGACATGACAGGCTTTGATTGAACACTTCTCTATTTTTCTAAAGGCACCACTTTAGACTTTAGTGTGGGCTGCTACATTCTTTTGTCTGGCTTCTTTCGCTCCTTTGCCTCCCTCATTCTCCCTCCTCCTTCACTCTCTCGTTCCCTGTTCTTCCTCTCCCTCCTCCTTCACGCTCTCGCTTCGGTTCTTTTTATTCACACTGTCCAACTTACTTTCCCTTGCTCTCCTTCCCATTTTCTCTCTCTCTCTCTCTCTCTGTCTCTCTCTCTCTCTGTCTCTGTCTCTGTCTCTGTCTCTGTCTCTCTCTCTCTCTCTCTCTCTCTCTCTCTCTCTCTCTCTCTCTCTCTCTCTCTGTCTCTGTCTCTGTCTCTCTGTCTCTCTCTGTCTGTCTCTCTCTGTCTGTCTCTCTCTGTCTCTCTGTCTGTCTGTCTGTCTGTCTCTCTGTCTGTCTCTGTCTGTCTCTGTCTCTCTCTGTCTCTCTCTGTCTCTCTCTCTCTGTCTCTCCCTCTGTCTCTCCCTCTCTGTCTCTCTCTCTCTCTCTCTCTCTCTCTCTCTCTCTCTCTCTCTCTCTCTCTCTCTCTCTCTCTGTCTCTGTCTCTGTCTCTGTCTCTCTGTCTCTCTGTCTCTCTCTCTCTCTCTTTCAATGTCTCTACCTTTTCTTTTTCACTCTCTACCTTTCGGTTTCTGATGAGAAAACGGCACACCAGTTCTCTGTAGAGATTCTAAGCACCAAAGCTCTGTAGCGTGTGTGGGCGAACGGCAATTTACAGCGAGCTGCTGGTGCTCTCATTCACACACACACACACACACACACACACACACACACACACACACACACACACACACACACACACACACACACACACACCCTTGCTGCTACTCTTTCGCTAACACACTCCTGCATGTTTTCTCACATGCAATCTCTCCCTCTCTCCGTCCACAGTGCCGTCACTGACAGTATCAACCAGCTCATCACCATGTGTACCCAGCAGGCCCCGGGCCAGAAGGAGTGTGACAACGCTCTCCGGGAGCTCGAGGTACACCCCTTCTTCCCTTCTCTCCTCTTTTTCTGTTATCTGTTTGTTTTTTGTCTTTCAATCTCTGAACAGTTTGTCGGATGACTGATTCAGTTGTTGGTATATGTGAGCGCTGTGGAGTGATGAGCGGTTGCTAAGGCTGGGAGAGTGTGTTATTGTACTACTGGGATGGGACTTGTGGTGATAGGTACATTATGTACTGTATTACTGCGTGTTGTATTCTGTAGGTGGATATTAAAGATAGAGTTCAGTAAAATTGTGTATTTAAATTTACATTTATGATTTAAAATGGCTTATTTATACATATTCATTACTACTGTTCTTCCTCTCACCCCTCCTTCAGTTACCTCATCAAAATATTTTGTTGCTCAGTGACTTGATTTGAAGTTATTTTTAAATGATTTCGGCATGGAATTTGAAACGCGCTAAATGGGGGACATTGACTTACATAGTTTATCTTTTGAAAAAGCTCATATTGGCTTGTGGCTAGATGAACAAACCAAAGTGTGGATTGTACTCCCTCCTTGTCCATAGACTGTTTGCAAGGTAAGGAAACAAATATATGAATATGTAATATCGCTGAACCATCCCTTCAATGTACTTAAAGAGGTGATTGGTCAAGAACACGTTACTATTTTCTACTGTTTTCTACTATTATATATTCATATTAGAAATATATCATATTAATATATATCAACATATTGATGTATGAATATCAATATCTTTATGCATTTCTGATGTTTTTTTATTTATTTGGTCATAGACTTGAAATTATCTCTATTGGCATATTTTTATTTGTTTAACACTTTTTTGTTTACTACAAGATTCCATATGTGTTATTTCATAGTTTTGATGTCTTCACTATTATTCTACAATGTAGAAGATAGTAACAAATAAAGAAAAACCCTTGAATGAGTAGGTGTGTCCAAACTTTTGACTGGTAGTGTATATGTGGGGCGTGTCTGAGTCCGTGTCCATGTATAGTAGCCTATGTGTTCTGTATGTGACTGTGTGGGTTGTTTGTTTCTAACCTGTGCACCTTGTCTCTCCAGACTGTTCGGGGTTTGCTTGAGAACCCCACGGAGGCTGTCAGTGACCTCTCCTACTTTGACTGCATCGACAGTGTCATGGAGAACTCCAAGGTAAACAATAGACTAGAGACCTCCTTGATAAATATCATTTAATTCCTTCCACCTTTCCTTTCTTTCTCCTTCCCTCCCTACTTCCCTCCTTCCCTCCCTACTTCCTTCCCTCCCTCCCTCCCTACTTCCCTCCCTCCTTCCTTCCCTCCCTTCTTCCTTCCCTCCCTACTTCCTTCCCTCCCTCCCTCCCTCCTTCCCTCCCTTCCTACATCCCTCCCTCCTTTCCTCCCTACTTCCCTCCTTCCCTCCCTACTTCCCTCCTTCCCTCCCTCCCTCCCTCCTCCCCTCCCTCCCTCCCTCCTTTCCTCCCTACTTCCCTCCCTCCTTTCCTCCCTACTTCCCTCCTTCCCTCCCTACTTCTCTCCCTCCCTCCATCCTTCCCTACTTCCCTCCCTCCTTCCCTACTTCCCTCTCTCCTTCCCTCTCTCCTTCCCTCCCTACATCCCTCCCTACATCCCTCCCTCATTCCCTCCCTCCTTCCCTACTTCCCTCCCTCCTTCCCTCCCTACTTCCCTCTCTCCTTCCCTCCCTCCCTTCCTTCCTCCCTCCCTCCCGCCCTCCCTCCTTTCCTCCCTCCTTCCCTCCCTCCTTCCTTCCCTCCCTACGTCCTTCCCTCCCTCCCTTCCTACTATTTTAAATCTATTTGCCTTGTGTCCTGCAGGTCCTGGGGGAAGCCATGGCTGGAATCTCCCACAACGCTAAGAACAGCAATCTGCCTGAGTTTGGAGACTCAGTCAGCTCTGGCTCTAAAGCCCTGTGTGGCCTTACTGAAGCAGCTGCCCAGGTAAACCACCTTCCAGTCCAGCAGACCAGGAGTGTGTCCAAAATTGGACCCTATTCCCTATATACCCTATGGGTCCTGGCCCGAGGTAGTGCACTACATGGAGAATAGGGTGCCATTTGGGACACAGGCTAGCAGCCTAATGCCCACAGGGATGCGTTGCATTGCATAGTTGGATGGTCCACGCTCGAATACATCGGCCTAATTATTCTCTCAGCCAATGAGGCAATTCAATGCTAGCTTAGGAACATCTGGACCTAGGAGTGCATATCAAATGGAGGGATGCATTGGCAGTCACTTCGAACAGTCAATTCCCTGTCAACTCACCAGCGTACATTTATACAGTAGGGCACACATGCGTACTCTCAGATAATGACACAAAAGCGCGCGAGCACACACACACACACACACACACACACACACACACACACACAGGTGACTAATGGCTGTGAGTGAGGCCTGTCGTGTGTAAATGGTCTCTCAGTATGTGGCTCTCTGACAGC
The DNA here is from genome assembly GCF_964263955.1 of Coregonus lavaretus. NCBI lineage: Eukaryota > Metazoa > Chordata > Actinopteri > Salmoniformes > Salmonidae > Coregonus > Coregonus lavaretus. The sequence goes on from NC_139991.1 coordinate 72,932,772, forward strand.
TCCCACACAGTCTACTCATCACAGTAAGCTTATGTTCATTTTGCTCTCTCTCACACAAATTCACAATGGCTCTGCGGTACTGCCCGTTGAAGAGTTGACTGCGCGCGTGTGCGTTTCCGCGCGTGTGCGTGTTTGCGTATGTGCTCATGCATTGATTCTGTGTGTGTTTGTGTGCGTTTTTGAGTGCGTCTGTGTCTGAGTGTTTGTTTCTGTGTGTGAATGCATGTTGTTGCCATGGCAAAGAGTGGCAAGAGGAGCGTAAAGTGAAAGATGGGGAAGATCTTGGAAAACCCAGTTAATAGACCTGTAACATGTTTTGTTGGAATACCGTGTAGCTCAGTTGGTAGAGCATGGCGCTTGCAACGCCAGGGTTGTGGGTTCGATTCCCACGGGGGGCCAGTATGATTTTTTTAAATATTTTTTTTATGTATGCACTCACTAACTGTAAGTCGCTCTGGATAAGAGCGTCTGCTAAATGACTAAAATGTAAATGTGAAAAAATGATATAAACCCTGTTAATAGACCTATAACATGTTTTGTTGGAATACCGTTTGATAAACTCACTGTTATGGCTCTGTGTAGTGCTTCACATGCTAACGTTATCAGTCAACAATAAGAGTTGCTACATTAGTGATCATCGAATAAAAGCAGCCATCGTCGTAGATGTTTTGCTGTAATTTTTTTAGCTCTGTAAAAATGTACGTTTCCCCTTTTGTTCTAACTCCTGTCAGCACTTGTTAAGTTTATCTTGTTTAGTTAATTAAAACCATCCATACATCATTCATTTGCCTGACAAAACCTATTCAAGATTGCCATTGCTAATTCTCTGGCTTTATGTGATACTGACCAATGAGCTGTGTTGACCTTACAGGGTGCCTACCTGGTTGCAGTGTCAGACCCCAAAAGCCACGCGGGCCAGAAAGGGTTGGTGGACCCTGGCCAGTTTGCCCGTGCCAACCAGTCCATCCAGATGGCATGCCAGAACCTGGTGGACCCAGCCTGCACCCAGTCCCAGGTAGATACCACACAGACACAGGTGCCTGCGCACAAACACACACACACACACACACACACACATCGTCAGCGGTCCCTCGCAGTGAAGGATGACTTTGGTGTTTCAATATAATTTGAGTAGCACACGTGCGCATATGATCGTACGAATGAACACTCCTGCATGGATGCACTCACCCGCTTACTCAAGGTACATGGATAAACACACATGCACACACTCATACTGTTGACGTCAGAAGTTTACATACACCTTAGCCAAATACATTTAAACTCAGTTTTTCACAATTCCTGACATTTCATCCTAGTGAAGATTCCCTGTCTTAGGTCAGTTAGGATCCCCATTTTATTTTAAGAATGTGAAATGTCAGAATAATTGTAGAGAGAATGATTTATTTCAGCTTTTATTTATTTCATCACATTCCCATTGCCTTTAAATTGTTTAACTTGGGTCAAACGTTTCGGGTAGCCTTCCACAAGCTCCCCACAATAAGTTGGGTGAATTTTGGCCCATTCCTCCTGACAGAGCTGGTGTAACTGAGTCAGGTTTGTAGGCCTCCTTGCTCGCAAACGCTTTTTCAGTTCTGCCCACAAATGTTCTATAGTATTGAGGTCAGGGCTTTGTGATGGCCACTCCAATACCTTGACTTTGTTGTCCTTAAGCCATTTTGCCACAACTTTGGAAGTATGCTTGGGGTCATTGTCCATTTGGAAGACCCATTTGCGACCAAGCTTTAACTTCCTGACTGATGTCTTGAGATGTTGCTTCAATATATCCACATTATTTTCCTTCCTCATGATGTCATCTATTTTGTGAAGTGCACCAGTCCCTCCTGCAGAGAAGCACCCCCACAGCATGATGCTGCCACCCCCGTGCTTCACGGTTGGGATGGTGTTCTTTGGCTTGCAAGCCACCCTCTTTTTCCTCCAAACATAACGATGGTCATTATGGCCAAACAGTTCTATTTTTGTTTCATCAGACCAGAGGACATTTCTCCAAAAAGTACGATCTTTGTCCCCATGTGCAGTTGCAAACCGTAGTCTGGCTTTTTTTATGGCGGTTTTGGAGCAGTGGCTTCTTCCTTGCTGAGTGGCCTTTCAGGTTATGTCGATATAGGACTCGTTTTACTGTGGATATAGATACTTTTGTACCTGTTTCCTCCAGCATCTTCACAAGGTCATTTGCTGTTGTTCTGGGATTGATTTGCACTTTTTGCACCGAAGTACGTTCATCTCTAGGAGACAGAACACGTCTCCTTCCTGAGCGGTATGACAGCTGCGTGGTCCCATGGTGTTTATACTTGAGTACTATTGTTTGTACAGATGAACGTGGTACATTCAGGCGTTTGGAAATTGCTCCCAAGGATGAACCAGACTTGTGGATGTCTAAAAAAAAAATTCTGAGGCCTTGGCTGATTTCTTCTCATTTTCCCATGATGTCAAGCAAAGAGGCACTGAGTTTGAAGGTAGGCCTTGAAATACATCCACAGGTACACCTCCAATTGACTCAAATGATGTCAATTAGCCTATCAGAAGCTTCTAAATCAATTTTCAGGAATTTTCCAAGCTGTTTAAAGGCACAGTCAACTTAGTGTATGTAAACTTCTGACCCACTGGAATTGTGATACAGTGAATTATAAGTGAAATAATTTGTCTGTAAACAATTGTTGGAAAAAGTACTTGTGTCATGCACAAAGTAGATGTCCTAACCGACTTGCCAAAACTATAGTTTGTTAACAAGAAAATTGTGGAGTGGTTGAAAAACGAGTTTTAAGGACTCCAACCTAAGTGTATGTAAACTTCCGACTTCAACTGTACACTCACTGACAAACTCATTGACTCCCTCACTCACATGCCACACCACACAGACCATGCATCTAACCAACCTAAACTTGCTCTGCATACCATTTTCTATATGTCCACTGTGTACAGAATCAAAGTGAACAAAGACGACCAATATTTCTGAACAGAAGCTGCGTTTCCGTCTTTTAGCCGCCTACTTCAGACACCACCTCTTGTTTCCCAAGGTCCTCTCTGCCGCCACCATCGTTGCCAAGCACACGTCAGCACTGTGCAACGCCTGTCGCCTGGCCTCCTCCAAAACAGCCAACCCTGTTGCCAAGCGACAGTTTGTACAGTCCGCTAAGGAGGTGGCTAACAGCACAGCCAATCTGGTGAAGTCCATCAAAGTGAGTAAATAGTAACTTATTTTTGAGTTGATATGTACCGTTCAATGTACCGTACAGGTTGGGGCTGCGGCAAGGTACATCGTTAATGTGACAAAATCTGGCACGGTGACTCATGCGCCAAGTTCATTAGCAATTATCTAACAATAACCCATGCAATAAATACATTTCTGAAATATGTCCCTGATAGTGCAGTTACATCCACTTTGGATCAAATGTTTTTTTTTACTGCAGTTTAACTTTAGAATGGCATTGTGTCACTAATGAATGTAACCCTGTTGTGTGTGCTTAGGCCCTGGACGGAGCATTCAACCAGCAGAACAGAGAGAAGTGTAGGGCCGCCACCGGCCCCCTGATAGAAGCTGTGGATAACCTTACTGCCTTCGCCTCCAACCCAGAGTTCGCCAGCGTGCCCGCTCAGATCAGCTCTGAGGTACAACACTTGCTTCCCTACTGTCTCTGTGGTTACACTGTCCCCCTGTACTTTTCCTCCTAGTAAGTAGCCAGAAATGCCCAATTTTGGCAGCTTGATGTACAAGTACACCGCCTACCCCACAATTATTCTCCTTAATGCTGAGGCATTGTGTCCCATTTCTAAGTATTTGGTATGACTCGACCAGGGATCGAACCCCCAACCTTCCAGTCTCAGGGTGGAAACTCTAACCACAAGGCCACTGAGCTTGTTGTCCTCCCCTGATGAAAATAAAGCCGGATTCAGACATTCAGATAAAGCCTACATGATGAATGTGACACATCACTTCAATGCCAAGACAACATGATGAATCTACCATAAATGTTTAATGTTAGTTGATTTAATACTGATGACATGAGATACTACGTTGTCCACTGTTTTGTGGGGGAGACAATGGGTATGGGAACATCAGATGTTACACAGTAAACCAGAATGTTGTCTATTGTTCCAACCCCCAGGGCCTGGCAGCGATGGAGCCCATCGTGGCTGCAGCTAAGACCATGCTAGAGAGCTCCACAGGTCTGATCCAGACTGCTCGCTCCCTGGCTGTCAACCCCAAAGACCCCCCCAAGTGGTCAGTGCTGGCCGGACACTCCAGGACCGTTTCCGACTCCATCAAGAAACTTATCACCAACATGAGGTAACCGCTGACATGGTCAGTTACCACAGCAGAGATAGATACTGTGTCAACATGAGGTAACCGCTGACATGGTCAGTTACCGCAGCAGAGATAGATACTGTGTCAACATGAGGTAACCGCTGACATGGTCAGTTACCGCAGCAGAGATAGATACTGTGTCAACATGAGGTAACCGCTAACATGGTCAGTTACCGCAGCAGAGATAGATACTGTGTCAACATGAGGTAACCGCTGACATGGTCCGTTACCGCAGCAGAGATAGATACTGTGTCAACATGAGGTAACCGCTAACATGGTCAGTTACCACAGCAGAGATAGATACTGTGTCAACATGAGGTAACCGCTGACATGGTCAGTTACCGCAGCAGAGATAGATACTGTGTCAACATGAGGTAACCGCTAACATGGTCAGTTACCGCAGCAGAGATAGATACTGTGTCAACATGAGGTAACCGCTAACATGGTCAGTTACCACAGCAGAGATAAATACTGTGTCAACATGAGAAAGCAGTAGAATTATCTTGTGGGTAGGGTTGAGAAATTCTGGAAACTTTTAAAAAATTCCCAGGTTACTGGTGTAAAGCTACTCACTGTGTTGGTGTTTAATTGTTAAATATATTAATGCAGCCAGCCATTGAGCCATATCTCTAAGAGAGAAAAAAGTATCTTAATTCCAAGTTTTCAAGGTTCAAAACACAAAGCGTTAAGAGGTCTGGTCATTTTGGCTTTTCCAAAACCATTTCTCAAGTACTGTGTGTGTCTGTGTGTGTGTGTACAGAGACAAAGCCCCAGGCCAGAGGGAGTGTGACGAGGCCATCGAGGTGCTCAACAACTGTATTCGGGAGGTGGACCAGGCCTCCCTGGCAGCCATCAGCCAGCAGCTCACCCCAAGAGAGGACATCTCCCAGGAGGTGTGTGTTTCTGTCTGTGTCTTGTCTGTCTGTGTGTGTCTGTCTAATGTTTCCTGTGAAGTGTGTGTGTGTACACTCCCATAAAACCAAGAGCATATAGATATGTACATGGCTATACCCTACTCTACCCTACCCTACCCTACCCTACCCTACCCTACCCTACCATACCCTACCCTACCCTACCCTACCATACCCTACCCTACCCTACTCTACCATACCCTACCCTACCCTACCATACCCTACCCTACCCTACCATACCCTACCCTACCCTACCATACCCTACCCTACCATACCATACCCTACCATACCCTACCCTACCCTACCATACCATACCCTACCCTACCCTACCCTACCCTACCATACCCTACCCTACCCTAATCTACCCTAATCTACCCTACCATACCCTACCATACCATACCCTACCCTACCATACCCTACCCTACCCTACCCTACCCTACCCTACCCTACCCTACCCTACCCTACCCTACCCTACCCTACCATACCATATGTAGCGTTTTCCTGTTCATCTATTTGTTTGTGTATTTGCTTCTAAAAACAATTTGGGGAAAAAATGGTGTAAAAATGTCATTAGATAAGAACTGTAATGTGTTTAGTCAAATAATGGAGCACTGTGCTTGTCTCTGTCATTACCATGGTGTGTGTGTGTATGTGTGTGTGTGTGTGTGTGTGTGTGTGTGTGTGTGTGTGTGTGTGTGTCATTACCATGGTGTGTGTGTGTGTGTGTGTGTGTCATTACCATGGTGTGTGTTGTGTGTGTGTGTGTGTGTGTGTGTGTGTGTGTGTGTGTGTGTGTGTGTGTGTGTGTGTGTGTGTGTGTCATTACCATGGTGTTTGTGTGTGTCTCAGGCTCTGCATGAGCAGCTTGCAGCTTCGGTCCAGGAGATCAGCAATCTGATAGAGCCGGTGGCCATCGCAGCCCGTTCTGAGGCCTCCCATCTGGGACACAAGGTAAGAGACCCCTCCCCCCCCCTCTTGGCCTATTCACATTATCCACATCTGTCTGGCTTTATACCTTACAGTCTAATTCAGGCAATTACAGATTTACTATCCAAACATACTAAGCTTTTTTGTCTCATGCTAAGCTTTTTTTCTATCATAAAAAGCCTTCAAAGGTTGTATTTATACCGTCATATCCAGTGAATTTGTATCTACTTTACTTTGGTTCAAAGGCTTGGTGCAGCTGGCTGGAGTCTGACAAAAACATACAGCAATGTGATAAAATAGAACATATCCCAACAACAATTGGTCCTTGTCCAGGAATACAAAGTACACACTCCCTGTCTGATTTCTCTCGCTCTTTCTTTCTCTCTCTCTCTCTCTCCCCCTCCCCCTCTCTCCCTCTCTCCCCCTCTCTCCCCCTCTCTCTCTCTCTCCCCCTCTCTCTCCCCCTCTCTCTCCCTCTCTCCCCCTCTCTCTCCCCCTCCCCCCTCTCTCTCTCTCTCTCCCCCTCCCCCTCTCTCTCCCCCTCTCTCTCCCCCTCTCTCTCCCCCTCTCTCCCCCTCTCTCCCTCTCTCCCCCTCCCCCTCTCTCTCCGTCCTCCTCAGGTGTCTCAGATGGTGAGCTACTTCGAGCCCCTCATCATGGCGGCCATCGGCACGGCCAGTAAGATTCAGAGCAGCCAACAGCAGATGGCGGTGCTGGACCAGACCAAGACGCTGACAGAGTCAGCTCTACAGATGCTCTACACGGCCAAGGAGGCTGGAGGAAACCCCAAGGTCTGTTTTATCACTATGTTGTACTCTACTATACTATATACCATACTATACTGTACGAGTCAGCCCTACAGATGCTCTACACGGCCAAGGGGGCCGGAGGAAACCCCAAGGTCTGTTTTATCACTATGTTGTACTCTACTATACTATATACCATACTATACTGTACGAGTCAGCTCTACACGGCCAAGGGGGCCGGAGGAAACCCCAAGGTCTGTTTTATCACACTCATGGAAAAATCATCTATTCCAGCTTTCATGTATTTGAAAGTATTTGACATTATGTATTGTGTGGTCCTCTGTAGCTCAGTTGGTAGAGCATGGCGCTTGCAACGGCAGGATAGTGGGTTCGATTCCTGGGACCACCCGTACGTAAAAAAAAATATGTATGCACGCATGACTGTAAGTCGCTTTGGATAAAAGCGTCTTCTAAATGACATATCATATACATTTAACTCAGGTCTGATCAGGGACAGCAGAGCAGCATCCATATCATCGGTGTTAATGGCAGTATTATGGTTTATAATGCAGTGACATAGCTAGGTACTGTGTAGGTCTATTCCTAATGCAGTGACATAGCTAGGTACTGTCTAGGTCTATTCCTAATGCAGTGACATAGCTAGGTACTGTGTTGGTCTATTCCTAATGAAATGACATAGCTAGGTACTGTGTAGGTATATTCCTAATGCAGTGACATAGCTAGGTACTGTCTAGGTCTATTCCTAATGCAGTGACATAGCTAGGTACTGTGTAGGTCTATTCCTAATGCAGTGACATAGCTAGGTACTGTCTAGGCCTATTCCTAATGCAGTGACATAGCTAGGTACTGTCTAGGTCTATTCCTAATGCAGTGACATAGCTAGGTACTGTCTAGGTCTATTCCTAATGCAGTGACATAGCTAGGTACTGTCTAGGTCTATTCCTAATGCAGTGACATAGCTAGGTACTGTCTAGGTCTATTCCTAATGCAGTGACATAGCTAGGTACTGTCTAGGTCTATTCCTAATGCAGTGACATAGCTAGGTACTGTCTTGGTCTATTCCTAATGCAGTGACTTAAATAGGTACTGTCTAGGTCTATTCCTAATGTGGTGACATAGCTAGGTACTGTCTTGGTCTATTCCTAATGCAGTGACATAGCTAGGTACTGTCTAGGTCTATTCCTAATGCAGTGACATAGCTAGGTACTGTCTAGGTCTATTCCTAATGCAGTGACATAGCTAGGTACTGTCTAGGTCTATTCCTAATGCAGTGACATAGCTAGGTACTGTGTAGGTATATTCCTAATGCAGTGACATAGCTAGGTACTGTGTAGGTATATTCCTAATGCAGTGACATAGCTAGGTACTGTCTAGGTCTATTCCTAATGCAGTGACATAGCTAGGTACTGTCTAGGTCTATTCCTAATGCAGTGACATAGCTAGGTACTGTCTAGGTATATTCCTAATGCAGTGACATAGCTAGGTACTGTCTAGGTCTATTCCTAATGCAGTGACATAGCTAGGTACTGTCTAGGTCTATTCCTAATGCGGTGACATAGCTAGGTACTGTCTAGGTCTATTCCTAATGCAGTGACATAGCTAGGTACTGTCTAGGTCTATTCCTAATGCAGTGACATAGCTAGGTACTGTCTAGGTCTATTCCTAATGCAGTGACATAGCTAGGTACTGTCTAGGTCTATTCCTAATGCAGTGACATAGCTAGGTACTGTCTAGGTCTATTCCTAATGCGGTGACATAGCTAGGTACTGTCTAGGTCTATTCCTAATGCGGTGACATAGCTAGGTACTGTCTAGGTCTATTCCTAATGCAGTGACATAGCTAGGTACTGTGTAGGTCTATTCCTAATGCAGTGACATAGCTAGGTACTGTCTAGGTCTATTCCTAATGCAGTGACATAGCTAGGTACTGTCTAGGCCTATTCCTAATGCAGTGACATAGCTAGGTACTGTCTAGGTCTATTCCTAATGCAGTGACATAGCTAGGTACTGTCTAGGTCTATTCCTAATGCGGTGACATAGCTAGGTACTGTCTAGGTCTATTCCTAATGCGGTGACATAGCTAGGTACTGTCTAGGCCTATTCCTAATGCAGTGACATAGCTAGGTACTGTCTAGGTCTATTCCTAATGCAGTGACATAGCTAGGTACTGTCTAGGTCTATTCCTAATGCGGTGACATAGCTAGGTACTGTCTAGGTCTATTCCTAATGCGGTGACATAGCTAGGTACTGTCTAGGCCTGAGTAACAGCCAATATAAATATATCTGCCAGAGGCCCAGCTATGGTTTGATGTGTACGACATCCCACTGATCATGTCTGCCTCTGTCTCTCTGTCATTCCACTGATCATGTCGGTCTCTCTGTCTGTCCACTGATCATGTCTGCCTCTGTCTCTCTGTCTGTACACTGATTATGTCTCTCTACTGATCATGTCTGCCTCTGTCTCTCTGTCATTCCACTGATCATGTCTGCCTCTGTCTCTGTCTGTCCACTGATCATGTCTGCCTCTCTCTGTCATTCCACTGATCATGTCTGCCTCTGTCTCTGTCTGTCCACTGATCATGTCTGCCTCTGTCTCTCTGTCTGTCCACTGATCATGTCTGCCTCTCTCTGTCATTCCACTGGTCATGTCTGCCTCTGTCTCTCTGTCTGTACACTGATTATGTCTCTCTACTGATCATGTCTGCCTCTGTCTCTCTGTCATTCCACTGATCATGTCTGCCTCTGTCTCTCTGTCAGTCCACTGAACATGTCTGCCTCTGACTCTGTCATTCCACTGAACATGTCTGCCTCTGTCTCTCTGTCATTCCACTGGTCATGTCTGCCTCTCTCTCTGTCATCCCACTGATCATGTCTGCCTCTGTCTCTCTGTCTGTCCACTGATCATGTCTGCCTCTCTCTGTCATTCCACTGGTCATGTCTGCCTCTGTCTCTCTGTCTGTACACTGATTATGTCTCTCTACTGATCATGTCTGCCTCTGTCTCTCTGTCATTCCACTGATCATGTCTGCCTCTGTCTCTCTGTCAGTCCACTGAACATGTCTGCCTCTGACTCTGTCATTCCACTGAACATGTCTGCCTCTGTCTCTCTGTCATTCCACTGGTCATGTCTGCCTCTGTCTCTCTGTCATCCCACTGATCATGTCTGCCTCTGTCTCTCTGTCAGTCCACTGAACATGTCTGCCTCTGACTCTGTCATTCCACTGAACATGTCTGCCTCTGTCTCTCTGTCATCCCACTGATCATGTCGGTCTCTCTGTCTGTCCACTGATCATGTCTGCCTCTCTCTGTCATCCCACTGATCATGTCGGTCTCTCTGTCTGTCCACTGATCATGTCTGCCTCTCTCTGTCATCCCACTGATCATGTCGGTCTCTCTGTCTGTCCACTGATCATGTCTGCCTCTGTCTCTCTGTCTGTCCAGGTGGCCCACACACAGGATGCCCTGGAAGAGTCTGTCCAGATGATGAAGGAGGCGGTGGATGACTTGGGCGCCACCCTGTCGGAGACGGCCAGCGCTGCGGGTGCCCTGGGCGGCATGGTGGACTCCATCACCGCCGCCATCAACAAGATGGAGGAGGGCCCCGCCGGCGAGCCTGAGGGCTCCTTTGTGGATTACCAGACCACCATGGTGAAGACGGCCAAAGCCATCGCAGTCACCGTGCAGGAGATGGTGAGGAAGGGTTGGAGGGGGGTTGGGAGTTTGCATGTGGGTGAGTAGTTGGTTGGGGGAGGGAGTTGTGAGTTTGTATGTGTATTGTATTTGGTTAGGGGGGGTTGTGAGTTTGTATGTGGGTGAGTAGTTGGTTGGGGGGTTGTGAGTTTGTATGTGGGTGAGTAGTTGGTTGGGGGGTTGTGAGTTTGTATGTGGGTGAGTAGTTGGTTGTGGGGGGTTGTGAGTTTGTATGTGGGTAAGTAGTTGGTTGTGGGGGGGTAGTGAGTTTGTATGTGGGTAAGTAGTTGGTTGGGGGGTTGGGAGTTTGTATGTGGGTGAGTATTTGGTTGTGGGGGGGTTGTGAGTTTGTATGTGGGTAAGTAGTTGGTTGGGGGGGTTGTGAGTTTGTATGTGGGTAAGTAGTTGGTTGGGGGGGTTGTGAGTTTGTATGTGGGTAAGTAGTTGGTTGGGGGGGTTGTGAGTTTGTATGTGGGTAAGTAGTTGGTTGGGGGGGTTGTGAGTTTGTATGTGGGTAAGTAGTTGGTTGGGGGGGTTGTGAGTTTGTATGTGGGTGAGTAGTTGGTTGTGGGGGGGTAGTGAGTTTGTATGTGGGTGAGTAGTTGGTTGTGGGGGGGTAGTGAGTTTGTATGTGGGTAAGTAGTTGGTTGTGGGGGGGTAGTGAGTTTGTATGTGGGTGAGTAGTTGGTTGTGGGGGGTTGTGAGTTTGTATGTGGGTGAGTAGTTGGTTGGGGGGGGTTGTGAGTTTGTATGTGGGTAAGTAGTTGGTTATGGGGGGTTGTGAGTTTTTGTGTAGAACTGCGGGGGCTATATGATTTGGTTTCAGTATTTGGATGTTATCAAACCATGAATGACATACGCTTCCTGTGAAATGATAGTTGTGTAATGGTTATATTTCTGCTAGAGGAATCTTGTTTTTTCATACATAACATTATCTTCCCCCGGGGGTATAATGAAAGATCATTAGACAAAATGCTTTGTCTTGTTTTCAGGTGACTAAGTCCAACACCAACCCAGATGACCTGGGAGGTCTGGCCAGCGAGCTAACTAATGAGTTTGGAGAGCTGGCCACCGAGGCCAAATACGCTGCCATCACTGCAGAGAACGACGAGGTATCTGATGACAATGAATATGTATTATATTAACATGATATATTCATGTGACTACTATAATATTATGAATACATGATATGTTTTAACCAACTATAATCTATGAATACATTATAGGTTTTAACCAACTATAAAGTAGAAATGAATACATATTCACAATGCCAGTATGATAATGCATTGAAATAAATCAGTTTTATTAGCATGATAATTCTCCTCCCAATCCTTTGGTTGGGTAAACAGAAATACTACAGAGAGATTCAATACCATAGAGATCCTATAATTCACTTTGTGTGGCATTCTATATGTAATTCTACGTACAAATACAAGAGCACTGCTTTTGCTGATGGCTGCTTTATTGAGGAAAGTTTTTCGCTTGTAGTGACTGTGTGATATGTGGTTGTCTCGCCTACCTTAGTTAAAAATACACTGACTGTCAGTTGCTCTGGATAAGAGGGTATAGCTTAATGACCAAAATGTACAAAAAAGTACAATACTGAATGATATTGCAATGAAAAAGAGCAATTCTAAAGAGTCCCAACTCTGTCCTTGTCCAGATTGGTTCCCACATCAAGAAGCAGGTTGGGGAACTAGGCTTCAACTGCACTGGGCTGGTGACTAAGGCCGGAGCGCTGCAGTGTAGCCCCAACGACTCCTTCACCAAGAAGGAGCTGATCGAGAGCGCACGCAAGGTCTCCGAGAAGGTGAGACAAAATGACCTTTTCTGTATTTCTTCCGACCTACATGTAGGTAGCTGCTTTTTTTTTTTTTTTTTAACATTTTGTATTTGTCCTGTCCTCTGTTTGTTATTTAGGCCTACTGTGTTTTGATATTTTATAGACCCCTCCAGACAAGATTTTCCCTCACAGGAACAATAAAGTTATTTGAGGTAACATAGGAGAGATCGTTGTAGCCCCTGAGAACCCAAAGGAAAGCCTTGGTATCTGTCTGTTTTGATTGTTGATGCCTTCATCAATGCTACATTGTGACCTTGCCAGGACAAAGTTGGAAATAGACTGTTTCCCGGGTTTAAGAACGTCCGGAGTGGAATTTAAATGTTGTCTGTTTTGTCTGGATCTTAATAAATCACAGTTGGAGCGTGTCAGAGTTAGAGACATTCAATCTTGGTTGATGCAACATTATGATGTAACCATATATTCATAACATTGCCTCTCTTCTCTCCGTCAGGTGTCTCACGTGCTGGCGGCCCTTCAGGCTGGTAACCGTGGCACCCAGGCCTGCATCACAGCGGCCAGTGCCGTGTCGGGCATCATCGCCGACCTGGACACCACCATCATGTTCGCCACCGCCGGCACGCTCAACCGTGAGAACTCTGAAACCTTCGCCGACCACAGGTACTGTCCGGTAGCCTGGTATAATATTTTATGCTGGGGTTGTTAACTATGGTAGCCTGGTATAATATTTAATGCTGGGGTTATTAACTATGGTAGCCGGGTATAATATTTTATGCTGGGGTTGTTAACTATGGTAGCCGGGTATAATATTTTATGCTGGGGGTTATTAACTATGGTAGCCTGGTATAATATTTAATGCTGGGGTTATTAACTATGGTAGCCTGGTATAATATTTAATGCTGGGGTTATTAACTATGGTAGCCTGGTATAATATTTTATGCTGGGGTTATTAACTATGGTAGCCTGGTATAATATTTAATGCTGGGGTTATTAACTGTGGGGCTTGGGAGGGTAAAAGGGGGTTAATCGTCATTTGAAAAGGTATGTCTTTTCATTATATGTGTGAATATACAGAGTAGAATGTATATACTTATTTTATACAATATTTGATTGAACTTTCTTTATTTTTGTCTGTTATTTGCATACTCACCCATAGAACACATTTCTTCATTATCCAGAACACAATATTAACTATTCTACACTAGGGCCGGGACAGTACCAGCATCGCAATATTTTTTCCATGGCACAAATGAGAACACGAAGCAGATCCAACTCTTTGGTCTTTAACCTGCTGTATGTAAAGTATTGTTTGCTTTGACTCTGCATGACAAGATAATGATGTTTGTTTCCAACATTAGGGCTGTTTTCCTAAAGAAGTTAAATCTGCTTCGTGTTTTGTTTCCTTGCCACGATACTAACGAGTATGGCGATACTGGTATCGTCCCAGTCCTATCATGCACATCACTGCACATAAACAGCTATAAACAGTGGTTGGTATTACATAAACAGCTATAAACAGTGGTTGGTATTACATAAACAGCTATAAACAGTGGTTGGTATTACATAAACAGCTATAAACAGTGGTTGGTATTACATAAACAGCTATAAACAGTGGTTGGTATTACATAAACAGCTATAAACAGTGGTTGGTATTACATAAACAGCTATAAACAGTGGTTGGTATTACATAAACAGCTATAAACAGTGGTTGGTATTACATAAACAGCTATAAACAGTGGTTGGTATTACATAAACAGCTATAAACAGTGGTTGGTATTACATAAACAGCTATAAACAGTGGTTGGTATTACATAAACAGCTATAAACAGTGGTTGATATTACATAAACAGCTATAAACAGTGATTTGGTATTACATAAACAGCTATAAACAGTGGTTGGTATTACATAAACAGCTATAAACAGTGGTTGGTATTACATAAACAGCTATAAACAGTGGTTGGTATTACATAAACAGCTATAAACAGTGGTTGGTATTACATAAACAGCTATAAACAGTGGTTGATATTACATAAACAGCTATAAACAGTGGTTGATATTACATAAACAGCTATAAACAGTGGTTGGTATTACATAAACAGCTATAAACAGTGATTGATATTACATAAACAGCTATAAACAGTGGTTGGTATTACATAAACAGCTATAAACAGTGATTGGTATTACATAAACAGCTATAAACAGTGATTTGGTATTACATAAACAGCTATAAACAGTGATTGATATTACATAAACAGCTATAAACAGTGGTTGGTATTACATAAACAGCTATAAACAGTGATTGATATTACATAAACAGCTATAAACAGTGGTTGGTATTACATAAACAGCTATAAACAGTGGTTGATATTATATAAACAGCTATAAACAGTGGTTGATATTACATAAACAGCTATAAACAGTGGTTGGTATTACATAAACAGCTATAAACAGTGATTGATATTACATAAACAGCTATAAACAGTGGTTGGTATTACATAAACAGCTATAAACAGTGATTGGTATTACATAAACAGCTATAAACAGTGATTGATATTACATAAACAGCTATAAACAGTGGTTGGTATTACATAAACAGCTATAAACAGTGATTGGTTGATATTACATAAATAACTGTATTAATGGTGTGTCCCATGGTGCCCCTCCCAGAGAGCACATCCTAAAGACAGCCAAGGCGCTTGTGGAGGACACCAAGCTGCTGGTGTCTGGTGCCGGGGCCAGCCAGGAGAGACTTGCCCAGGCTGCACAGTCCTCCGTCACCACCATCACCAAACTATCCGACGTGGTAAAACTGGGCGCTGCCAGCCTGGGTGCCGAGGACCCCGAGACACAGGTACGACTGTTAGAAGCATGGTCCTCCCATGTTGTTCCCATCCAAAAATAACTGACATTTTTATTCAGGGGTGCTAGTAATATCTCTAGTTAATGTTATTCAATAAAAAAAGGAGACTCTCACATACATTGGAGTTTAACATTTGATTCAAAAGAAGGCATTTTCCTACACTACGCTTGTTTTGAAAACTTGTACTTTTTCATTTCAAAAGCCAATATCTGGGTCTATCGACTTTTGTCAAAGCAGAAATATGAGTAGTAGTAATAATAGGCTAGTTCTATAGTAGTAGTAAGTAGTCGTTTTGTAGTAGTAGCAGTAGTAGTAGTACTAGTAGTAGTAGCAGCAGTAGTAGCAGTACTAGTAGCAGCAGTAGTAGTGGTAGTAGTAGCAGCAATAGTAGTAGTAGTAGTAGTTTTATAATAGGAGTTGTTTTGTAGTAGCAGTAGTTAGTAGTAGTTAGTTTTATTGTAGTAGTAGTCGTTTTGTAGTAGTACTAGTAGTAGTAGTAGTCGTTTTTTAGTAGTAGTAGTAGTAGTAGTCGTTTTGTAGTAGTAGTAGTAGTAGTAGTAGTCGTTTTTTAGTAGTAGTAGTAGTAGTAGTAGTAGTAGCAGTAGTAGTAGTAGTAGTAGCAGCAGTAGTAGTACTAGTAGTAGTACTAGTAGTAGCAGCAGTAGTAGTAGTACTAGTAGCAGTAGTAGTAGTAGTAGTAGTAGTAGTAGCAGCAGCAATAGTAGTAGTTTTATAATAGGAGTTGTTTTGTAGTAGTTAGTTGTTTTATTGTAGTATTATTGTAGTAGTAGTACTAGTATTATAGTTGTAGTAGTAAGACCTTGAAATGTTTCTTATACTAGTGTTTAATCGAGTGCTCTCTCTCTCTCTCTGCTCGCTTTCCTCTCTTCACTTGGAAAGGCTGTTTTGTCTTCCCACAGGACAGATCTCTGTACAGATGTGGAGACTCCCTTTTCCTTTTGTCTGAATATGAACTGACTGAAAATGTATTTTGTCTGTGCTCTTTGGAGTGCCCATCTGTTAAAGTGTATACACTACCGCAGACTATAAAGACATCAGTCTGTGGTTGTGGTTAGGATGAAGAAAGATGCACTGGGTGACCCAATGAGGTCCATTCATTCTGTTGTCCAACTTCGGTCCTGGAGAGCTACTGGGTTCCACCTGGGCCCGCATCCACAAAGCATCTTAGAGTAATAGTGCTGATCTAGAATGTGTCCATATAATCTTATTCATTATGAGGCAAAACTGATCCTAGATCAGTGGTCTTACTCTGAGAGACTTTGCCAAGATTTAAATAATCAACCAATCATGATCTTCAGGGCTGTATTAAAAGCCTGCAGACACAGTAGATCTTCATGACCAGAGTTAGAAAAGCCCTGTTTTAGTGCTTTTGCTGTTTGAAGCTACAGGAGGAGCCAAGTGTGACAAGATGTCTTGTCGTGAGTTGATAATACTACTCTCCATGCCCCACCCTTCAATAGCTACATTTGCCACCACATGCCTCAAACCTGCAACAGACGTATTGACTGTTTAACTGTGGTGGGCGTTCATTCTTCAGATAATGTAATGAAGGGTTCTCTTCTGAATTGCTGATCATGGTTTCTTGCCTAAGCACAAAAAGCCTTAAGAAACCACCATTGTGCGTTGTTGCCAAAAGCATCAGCATTTACAAGCTTCCTGTTTACAAAGTCGGCTAGTCCTGCATTATGCAGACAAAAACCAAAGGCCTTTGTGCAGTCTTTATTCATTTTGATGATTTTCAAGGTTGTGTTCTCATCTCTCATACTTATGGCATATGGTTGATTTGAAATGTTTTTAAATGTTTTTAAAGTTGATTTGCTGTCAGGCTCTGACTAACTAGCCATCCTCACTTTGTACAGCTTCGATTGGGTTTGATTGTCTCATATTCGATGGATTGGATTTGGCTCATTGATTGGTCCATTTTCCGATCTGTCAAATGGTGTTCCATTTTCTTCCAGCTGCTGCTCTCCACTCTGCTTGTCTCCTCCCTAACCATCCAATTGATAATCATGCCCCACAATGCATTTGTGAATGCGCTAATTTGAACAACAGGCTGCTTTTGTTCAACCTGCTTATTCTCAGTAATTACTGCTTTGTCTGTAGTAGTTTTGATATACAATGTCAGTTGAAATCTAAGAAGAATGAGTCTACTGAGTTATTTCTTCCATTTGGTGTGAGACAATACATTGCCTAGTCTAGTGGTCCTACCTTTATCATGACTATAGTAATCCAAATCTAACTGTTTTTATCTGCTGTCTCACCAAGTCTGTTATTGGTATGAATAGACACTGTTATTGGTATAATTAGATATTATTGGTATGAATAGACCCTGTTATTGGTATAATTAGACACTGTTATTGGTATGATTAGACCCTGTTATTGGTATAGTTAGATATTATTGGTATGAATAGACACTGCTATTGGTATGAATAGACAGTAAGATTTTTAGTCAGATTTTCTATTACCTGTGAATCTCTTACCATCCCATTCCATCACTCTTCACGAGGACATTCCCTCTTCTGTGGTTAGTCCTTCTCTGCTTGTCTGTGTTGAAGTCTAGGGCTCACTCTGTGTGTGTGTGTGTCTGTGTGTGTGTTTGTTACCAGCCAGTAGATGTCATTGTATTAAACCTCCAGGCACTTGTTTTCTTCTCTGGTGGGCCCTCTATAGGTGGTGCTGATCAACGCGGTCAAAGACGTTGCCAAGGCTCTGAGTGACCTCATCAGTGCCACCAAAGCTGCTGCTGGCAAGCCTCACGACGACCCTTCCATGCTGCAACTGAAGAACTCTGCCAAGGTAAAATAGTCCCCTTCTGAGCCTGAGGTTGGTCCAGTGGTTAAGGCCGCTGCCCTCGGCACATGTGCCATCCCTTGCCTGCGTTGGATCGAATCCCGACCCCACCTGTCTTCACAGTATCTTCCATCGATCTGTCTCGCCTTCATTTCTGTCTATCTCTTTCAATAAAACTGGAAAAATTCTTTTAAATGTATTTCTGAAATAGTCCCCAGTTTCTCTGTAGCTCTGGACTACTGATAAGGCTGTGATGTCACTAACATGTATTGGGTCTCTAACACCAGTCTCCCCCATATATACAGTAAACAATGTAAATGAATCGCACATATATCCAACATATAACAATTTCAAAGGTTTTACTGAGTTACAGTTCATATAAGGAAATCAGTCAATTGAAATAAATTCATTAGGCCCTAATCTATGAATTTCACATGATTGGGCAGGGGCCTACCTACTTGGGAGCCAGGCCCAGCCAATCAGAATGACAAGAGGGCTTTATTACAGACATAAATACTCCTCAGCACCCCCCCACCCCCCCTCAGACGATCCCGCAGGTGAAGAAGCCGGATGTGGAGGTCCTGGGCTGGCGTGGTTACACGTGGTCTGCGGTTGTGAGGCCGGTTGGACGTACTGCCAAATTCTCTAAAACGACGTTGGAGGCGGCTTATGGTAGAGAAATGAACATTACATTCTCTGGCAACAACTCTGGTGGACATTCCTGCAGTCAGCATGCCAATTGTACACTCCCTCAAAACTTGAGTCATCTGTGGCATTGTGTTGTGTGACAAAACTGCACATTTTGTGGCCTTTTATTGTCCCCAGCACAAGGTGCACCTGTGTAATGATCATGCTGTTTAAGCAGCTTCCTGATATGCCACACCTGTCAGGTGGATGGATTATCTTGGCAAACGAGAAATGCTCACTAACAGGGATGTAAACACATTTTAGAGAAATCAGCTTTTTGTACATATGGAACATTTCTGGGATCTTTTATTTCAGCTCATGAAACATGTGACCAACACTTTACATGTTTACATTTACATTTTTGTCATTTAGCAGACGCTCTTATCCAGAGCGACTTACAGTTAGTGAATACACATTTGTTTTTGTTTTTTTGTTTTTTTTATACTGGTCCCCCATGGGAAACGAACCCACAACCCTGGCGTTGCAAACGCCATGCTCTATCAACTGAGCTACATCCCTGCCGGCCATTCCCTCCCCTACCCTGGACAGCGCTGGGCCAATTGTGCGCCGCCCATGAGTCTCCCGGTCGCGGCCGGCTGCGACAGAGCCTGGATTCGAACCAGGATCTCTAGTGGCACAGTTAGCACTGCGATGCAGTGCCTTAGACCACTGCGCCACTCAGGAGCTGTTGCGTTTATATTTTTGTTCAGTGTAGTACTTTACATGATGGGGGGGGGCACGTATCACACACACACACACAGCTGTCAGTAAAGTCTTCCTAAGGTACTTTATAGCCAAAACACTGACCTCAACCACACACACCCCTGTACCTTCTTCAAGTCTGTGTCAGTCATAAATCATCTGATTCAGAACTGAAGTGTCTGTTGACAGCTGAGGGGGTAACTCTACACTAATCTCCCCCTCCTCACCCCTCCTCACCCTGCTACCCCGGAATGGGGCATAGGGCAAGGCTATCACACTGGGGCAGTCTGGCAGTACATCGCCACTCACTGGGAAAAGTGTGTGTGTGTGTGTGTGTGTGTGTGGTCTCCCTGGCAACCTTAGAACTCTCCCCTGTCCATCCTCTCCATTTTCTCTCCTTCTTGTTAGTGTTATTAACGCATGGGTTTTATACAGTGCTTTTAATGGAACCAGTCACTTTAGTCTCCCTTTCTCTCTCTCTCTCTCTCTCTCTCTCTCTCTCTCTCTCTCTCTCTCTCTCTCTCTCTCTCTCTCTCTCTCTCTCTCCCTCTCTCCCCAGTCTCTCCCCTTCTCTCTCTCTCTCCCCCAGTCTCTCCCTTTCTCTCTCTCTCTCTGTCTCTCCCTTTCTCTCTCTCTCTCACTCTCTCCCCAGTCTCTCTCTCTCCCCAGTCTCTCTCTCTCTCTCTCTCTCTCTCTCTCTCTCTCTCTCTCTCTCTCTCTCTCTCTCTCTCTCTCTCCTCCCCAGTCTCTCCCTTTCTCTCCCCTGTCTCTCCCTTTCTCTCTCTCTCTCTCCCCAGTCTCTCCCTTTCTCTCTCTCTCTCCCAGTCTCTCCCTTTCTCTCTCTCTCTCTCTCTCCCAGTCTCTCCCTTTCTCTCTCTCTCTCTCTCTCGCTCTCTCTCTCTCTCTCTCTCTCTCTCTCTCTCTCTCTCTCTCTCTCTCTCTCTCTCTCTCTCTCTCTCTCTCTCTCTCTCAGTCTCTCCCCAGTCTCTCCTTTCTCTCTCTCTCTCCCCAGTCTCTCCTTTCTCTCTCTCTCTCTCTCTCTCTCTCTCTCTCCCAGTCTCTCCCTTTCTCTCTCTCTCTCCCCAGTCTCTCCCTTTCTCTCTCCCCAGTCTCCCTTTCTCTCTCTCCCCAGTCTCTCCCTTTCTCTCTCTCTCTCTCTCCAGTCTCGCTCTCGCTCTCTCACTTTCTCTCTCTCTCTCTCTCTTCCCAGTCTCTGTCTCACCCTTCTCTTTCTCCTCTGTCACTTTTCATAACCCTTCTCCCTACCATACACCATACCTGACTGAGAATACACCAGTTCACTTCTCTCTACCAAACACCATACCTGACTGAGAATACACCAGTTCACTTCTCCCTACCATACACCATACCTGACTGAGAATACACCAGTTCACTTCTCCCTACCATACACCATACCTGACTGAGAATACACCAGTTCACTTCTCCCTACCATACACCATACCTGACTGAGAATACACCAGTTCACTTCTCCCTACCATACACCATACCTGAGAATACGCCATTGTGGTAGAGAGCTCTGGACTTTAAGGGGAAGAAAAGCTCTGATCCATGAGAATGAGGAACATAACTAAGAACCGTCCCAAAATGTCCCCCAACTCTTTTACATTTAAATAATACCTCTACTGTATATATGTCCCCCAACTCTTTCACATTTAAATAATACCTCTGCTGTATATCTGTCCCCCAACTCTTTCACATTTAAATAATACCTCTACTGTATATCTGTCCCCCAACTCTTTCACATTTAAATAATACCTCTACTGTATATCTGTCCCCCAACTCTTTCACATTTAAATAATACCTCTGCTGTATGTCTGTCCCCCAGGTGATGGTGACCAACGTGACGTCACTCCTGAAGACAGTAAAGGCAGTGGAGGACGAGGCCACCAAGGGCACACGTGGACTGGAGGCCACCATCGAACACATCAAACAGGAACTGGCTGTGAGTGGCACTGGCACACAGGAGTAGAATTGTTGGAATTCCATTCAAGTCACTGTTCTGTCATTCTATTTATATGTTGTCACACCGAAGGACAGTTGTCTTGAAGTGTCACTGACAGCAGAAGTTTCAACTCAAAATCAAACGGCTTTAATTTGAGGATAGTATCACAGAATAGAATTGTGTCCAGTTTGAGATGGGAATGTGCCTTCTGCTTCACCTCACAAGTCATTTAATATAATCACTCATCATACACACGTCATACAATGCTGTAATACCGTATTCAAAAATGATCTGCACATCAAATACACAATAGTGTATTTATCATCACAGTAAGTTATATTAAGTTGAAAAACTATTTTGAAGAAAGACGTAACATATTATAATCCTTTATAATGTCATATTATAACAAATAATAAAGGATTATAGCTACCAGCAGGCTAAGTAAAGTGTTACTGTTTTGTTCTCTCTCAGGTGTTCAGCAGTGGTGATCCTCCCCCCAAGACTTCCACTCCAGAGGATTTCATCCGCATGACCAAAGGCATCACCCTGGCAACAGCCAAAGCAGTGGCTGCTGGGAACTCGTGTCGCCAGGAGGACGTCATCGCTACGGCCAACCTGAGCAGGAGGGCCATCGCCGACATGCTGCACTCGTGCAAGGTCAGAAAGGGGTCGAGACGACCCTTAGATAACCTTCAGATAACCTTTATCTTCTCTAGCTCCTTGGAGCTTAGTGCCTCGACAACCTTAAAGGGATAGTTCAAGATTTTGACAATTAAGGCATTTTTTTCTACTTACCCAGAGTCAGATGTACTCATGGATACCATTTGTATATTTCTGTGTGCAGTTTGAAGGAAGTTGAAGGTAGTTTCTGGAGCCATTGCTAACTAGCATTAGCGCAATGACTGGAAGTGTACGGGAACAGCTAGCATGCTAACTGGAATGACGAGCTCTAATACCTTTTGTAATTATCAAAATTACAGCTAAGAAAACCCCAATGTTATCTAGTAGCGCACCACTCCTGCATGTCCCATACTAATGTGTGTCTGTGTGGTCTCCACAGCAAGCGGCCTACCACCCAGAGGTCAGCAAGGAAGTTCAGAGCCGGGCCCTGCGCTATGGCAACGAGTGTGCCCGTGGGCTACCTGGGCCTGCTGGAGCATGTGCTAGTGGTAAGATTAGATGCATCTCTTATTTTAATATTATTTTATTTTATATAAGCAGTAAGAAATGGTCGCTGTTTGTCAGAAAGTGCAGATTTTTTGGCAGGGGTGGTTTAAGTCAAGATTAGCCTCCAATTTTTTGGGGTAGGTGCTGAAAAATTATCTTGCCATCGGGTCCCCCCAAAAAGTCACATTTCTCACTCTACGGCAGAGGTCATCAACCCTGGTCCTAGAGAGCTACCGGGTGTGTTGGAGTTGGTTCAAGCCCACTAGCACTAAACAACCTGAATCACTGAATCAAGGTGTTGATGATTAGGTGATTCGTTGAATCAGGTATGTTAGTGCTGGGCTGGAACAACAGTTTTCACACCCAGTAGATGTCCAAGACCAGGGTTGGTGGTGACCACCACTGCTGTAAGGGTTGTGGGGACTAGGGAGGGTATATTCTTACATGTGAGTACACCTCACCCCCTCCCTCACCCCCCCCCCACACCCCCTCCCTCACCCCCCCCCCCCACACCCCCTCCCTCCCCACACCCAGCTCTACCAACTGAGCTACACAGGGCCATGCAATGTGACAGGATAACACCCATAGAAATAGAATTACTTAAAATGGCCGCCGGTCCACCAATCATGAAATGTTAACTTGAATGGCAATGTCCGCTCTAGTACACTATTTCTATGTTAACACCAAAGACAGCATACTTTAGCTAGAGGTGGAGTCACCAATTGAAACAGCATAGAAGCTGAATTAACTCCCCCTCCCCTAAAGGAAACAATCCAGTCTTCCCCCTTGTATAAAGCAGCTTTCCGAGGGTTCTGGATAAGACCGGGGATCCATCCACAGCTTTCTTCCAGCATGATGTATAGCTCCCAAAATAACTGGGCAAAGAGTGTCAATATTGTCCCAAGAGGTGTTGCCAAGACACACAACCACCAAATATCCCCCCCCCCCCCCCTTACACACACACACACACAGAGAGAGAGAGAGATTAATTTACCACGTGATTTATGTCATATCTGTTGCCATGGGACATAAAAAGCCTTATCTGTCGTTTAAAAACCAACACATAGCCCCGCCCCCCTACTCACAATGTCACATATAATGTGAACGTCCCTTTTCTCCTCCCCCCCCCCCCCCGTCTGAGACTGGTCTAATCGGTGTGCGGGGAGAGCTAGGTGTTAATCCACAGTCATGTCCGTTATAGAGACGGTGTGTAGCAGTCTCCCTCGTTTAAGAAGGAAGGGAGATCGGTTAACATGTCCGCTAGAGATGTGGTTTCCATGGTGACCACTAGAGCTCTTGGATTCCACTCAGGAACTAATCAGCAAGGGACTTCCTCAGGGTGCAGGGATATTGGAACTATATTTGGGAGCTGTTAAATTGCTTGTTCGGTTGCAAAAATATAAATCTAAAGGGACAAATCATATCTGGAGATCTGTGTGCTTACTTGGACGTTGGCTTACTCAGACTTTCACATAAATCATGCATTGATGTCAATGGGAGATTTCAGAAAATGTTAGTCACATGCACAGATCTCAAGATAGAATTCTGCCATGATTAAAGTTGTTTATTACTGTAGATATAAATGAAAATGTAACCAGTGTAGTAACAAACAATATAAAGATGATATCACATTACGAACCATTTCCATGCACAATTTCTCACCTGGTATTTCCTTATACTTTCTCCACCGTGAAATTGAATGTCCATTAAAATGTAACTGAAAGGTCCTGATGAATTTCCTCTACACCCCCCCCCCAATGTTCTGTCAATGTTCTGGGTCTCACTGTTGGCTGTGATGATGTAGCCGGTGAGTATTATTAAGGCTATGTGATTGACCTGCACGAGTGTGGAGCTCCATTGACCGAGTGTCTGGGGACATACTTACAATCCCCACCGCCCTGAGAACACTGTCCTCAGCAGATCCTAGATCAGATCCACACATCTCTCTCTACCTTGCTCTACAGTTGTTAATAACATTATTACCTCAGATCAACAGATCAACACTATATCTCCTTACATGGCTCTCAAGCTGGTGTTAAAGAAAAAGTTAGCTTTTTTACAACCAAATCAAAAAGAAAATGCGATCTCACTTGTTTTTGAGAAACTTACCCCAACCAGCGATTCACTTCCTCATCCTCGTTGTCTAGTACAGGGGCTCAAAAAACAAATGCTCAGAAAACACCCAAATACAGTGAGGGGAAAAAGTATTTGATCCCCTGCTGATTTTGTACGTTTGCCCACTGACAAAGAAATGAGTCTATAATTTTAATGGTAGGTTTATTTGAACAGTGAGAGACAGAATAACAACAAAAAAATCCAGAAAAACGCATGTCAAAAATGTTATAAATTGATTTGCATTTTAATTAGGGAAATAAGTATTTGACCCCCTCAATCAGAAAGATATCTGGCTCCCAGGTGTCTTTTATACAGGTAACGAGCTGAGATTAGAAGCACACTCTTAAAGGGAGTGCTCCTAATCTCAGCTTGTTACCTGTATAAAAGACACCTGTCCACAGAAGCAATCAATCAATCAGATTCCAAACGCTCCACCATGGCCAAGACCAAAGAGCTCTCCAAGGATGTCAGGGACAAGATTGTAGACCTACACAAGGCTGGAATGGGCTACAAGACCATCGCCAAGCAGCTTGGTGAGAAGGTGACAACAGTTGGTGCGATTATTCGCAAACGGAAGAAACACAAAATAACTGTCAATTTCCTCTGCCTGGGGCTCCATGCAAGATCTCACCTCGTGGAGTTGCAATGATCATGAGAACGGTGAGGAATCAGCCCATAACTACACGGGAGGATCTTGTCAATGATCTCAAGGCAGCTGGGACCATAGTCACCAAGAAAACAATTGGTAACACACTACGCCGTGAAGGACTGAAATCCTGCAGCGCCTGCAAGGTCCCCCTGCTCAAGAAAGCACATATACAGGGCCGTCTGAAGTTTGCCAATGAACATCTGAATGATTCAGAGGAGAACTGGGTGAAAGTGTTGTGGTCAGATGAGACCAAAATCGAGCTCTTTGGCATCAACTCAACTCGCCGTGTTTGGAGGAGGAGGAATGCTGCCTATGACCCCAAGAACACCATCCCCACTGTCAAACATGGAGGTGGAAACATTATGCTTTGGGGGTGATTTTCTGCTAAGGGGACAGGACAACTTCACTGCATCAAAGGGACGATGGACGGGCCATGTACCGTCAAATCTTGGGTGAGAACCTCCTTCCCTCAGCCAGGGCATTGAAAATGGGTCGTGGATGTATATTCGAGCATGACAATGACCCAAAACACACGGCCAAGGCAACAAAGGAGTGGCTCAAGAAGAAGCACATTAAGGTCCTGGAGTGGCCTAGCCAGTCTCCAGACCTTAATCCCATAGAAAATATGTGGAGGGAGCTGAAGGTTCGAGTTGCCAAACGTCAGCCTCGAAACCTTAATGACTTGGAGAAGATCTGCAAAGAGCAGTGGAACAAAATCCCTCCTGAGATGTGTGCAAACCTGGTGGCCAACTACAAGAAACGTCTGACCTCTGTGATTGCCAACAAGGGTTTTGCCACCAAGTACTAAGTCATGTTTTGCAGAGGGGTCAAATACTTATTTCCCTCATTTAAAATGCAAATCAATTTATAAAATTTTTTACATGCGTTTTTCTGGATTTTGTTGTTGTTATTCTGTCTCTCACTGTTCAAATAAACCTACCATTAAAATTATAGACTGATCATGTCTTTGTCAGTGGGCAAACGTACAAAATCAGCAGGGATCAAATACTTTTTTCCCTCACTGTACGTGTTTTTTTAAACGGAAAACGCTCTCAGTATAGTGATGCTGGTCTTTAAAGGTTGTACACATGAAATTGTGTCATTCCAAACATTATCCACAACATTATATTCCATTTTGTGTGACTCGAGCCGTTTCCCCTATCCAGCTGTTCCATTCTACATGTAGCCCGGAATTTAACGTTATCAGCCATGTATCAACAGGAAGTGAGAATAATACTAAAATGATATGAGAGCTACTAGAAGCGGTAGTATCCTAATACTAGAAGCGGTAGTATCCTAATACTAGAAGCGGTAGTATCCTAATACTAGAAGTGGTAGTATCCTAATACTAGAAGCGGTAGTATCCTAATACTAGAAGCGGTAGTATCCTAATACTAGAAGCGGTAGTATCCTAATACTAGAAGCGGTAGTATCCTAATACTAGAAGCGGTAGTATCCTAATACTAGAAGCGGTAGTATCCTAATATTAGAAGCGGTAGTATCCTAATACTAGAAGCGGTAGTATCCTAATACTAGAAGCGGTAGTATCCTAATACTATAAATAATATGTTTGATTTTAGCAGGTTGACACATCAAGGCACCAAGAGAAATACATATGCAACACATATGCAACTAATGTTATCTTGCTGCATGGAGATTTGCGTTTTGTCATAATATGTGTACAGGACATATGTACATCATGTGTTTGTGTCTGAGTGTTTTGGAATTCTCTGCCTGAGTGCACAATACACACAATGTCCCATCTTGTTTCAAAAGTGGAAGTTCCCTATTCTATTTCACCATCATCTTGGGGCTCAGGTCAACTAATTATGTGTGTGTGTGTTACTCCCCTGTGTGTAAATGTGACTTTCCTGTGTGTGTTGCGCCCCATGTGTAGACCTACGTACAGTATGTATTTGCGTGTGGCTAGCGGCCATGCCACGCATTCCTGTGCAGCCACGCTGCTCCTGTTGTCTTTTCTTAGTATCGCATTTTGATGAGCTGGAGCGCAGCATGCCTCGGTGCAGTGGGTCCCATCGGCACAGAGAGCACTGTTAATGCCCTACACCTGTCATCTGCCAGGCCCAACTGGCTAGGGCCATCTCACTGGAGGACACTCTGAGGGCACCGACACACACATACTGACACACTGCCTGGGGCTGGCTAGAGCCGTGTACTGTGTATTACATACTGAGTTTGACTGTTTCTTTGAGGCTAGACGTCTATAGACCATGCCATGTTGGCACCAAATGTTCCAAGACTAGTCCTTTCTGGTGAGAATACATTGTAATGGCTGAACTCTGAACTAGTTAACTGAACTCTATATCTATGGCTGAGTCTGAAAACATTACTAGCTGTCAAATCTGGTTTGCTGAATTCCTTTCAAAGCTCATTGCAGGAGAACCGAGGGAGGTACTTTGGACCCTCTCATCCAATGAGCATTGAGAGGAATTGCGGAAACCAGTACGGGGAAAGCAAGGATTTGATGTCTGGTAACATATTCAGACACTGTGTATGGCTCTGGGATAACCCACCCTCTCCCACTACCACACTGCCACTACCAACTAGCAAGCTCTTCCCACATGATCACCCATGCCCACATCCAATTGGACTAAACTGCTAATGTGCTTTGGCATGTGGAGGCTGAGTGGTTTATGTTAACATGTTTCCAATGACTGACAAGGTGTCTTTGTAGCACCTTTATTTATTGCTAACTGTAAATAGCCTGAAATCTTTATATTAAATTTAAAAGACCTTTTAAATGTGTGAGTTCAAAATAGTCTAATGGTCCCAAATGGAAGACCCAGTAGTGTTAGTAGGTACTCAATTAGTCTTTCTAGGATTCCTCGCATCCTAGCTCCTCTCCCCCTTCTTAACTATATTAGAGGAGAAGGTCCAATGCGTTTTGAGGAGGGGGGATTCGAGGAAAGATTAATGGCAAAAGATCCCCTGTCTTTGGCTGCAGTGTTAGTCCTACAAAGACCCTAGTAGAGAAAGAGAGACTGACTGACTGTTATTGTCCCTCCTTTACCACAGATCATCCAGAAGCCCAGCCACGAGCTCAAGCAGCAGTTGGCCAACTACTCCAAGCGCGTGGCCGGCTCCGTCACCGAGCTCATCCAGGCCGCCGAGGCCATGAAGGGTACCTTGACCTTGTATTACTACAGAACTACATTCCCCACGTGTCGCTCTTCCACCTCTCCCCTCCTTAAGGCATGCTTCAGTTCGGCTGGCGCCTAGCCCAACTCAGCTAGCCGAACTGAACTCCCTTTTTTATTTATTAATTTTCACCTTTATTTAACCAGGTAGGCCAGTTGAGAACAAGTTATCATTTACAACTGCGACCTGGCCAAGATAAAGCAAAGCAGTGCGATAAAAACAACAACAGAGTTACATATGGGGTAAACAAAAACATACAGTCAATAACACAATAGAAAATCTATATATACAGTGTAAATAAAAGACCTTCACTTGAAAAACGAAAGAAAAAGCGGCAATATTGCTGTTTGTCCATTTTGAGACGCCACAGCCAGTATACACTTCCTCAAAATAGTCTGAATTAATCTAAAATACCTCAAGAAATCTGTCATTAATTTTGACGTTTTTGCCAAGGAGATCTTAGTCGTGCAATTTTACATCAAACTAAGATGTTTGGTGCAGTATTTCTCAATGAAAAAATGTGCATGAAAATGAACTCTTCCGAACTGTTCTGGCTGTGAAGCATGCGGACGCCTTTATCCACCAGGTGTAGATATTGCTTACACCAGGTGTAGATATTGCTTACACCAGGTGTAGATATTGCTTACACCAGGTGTAGATATTGCTTACACCAGGTGTAGATATTGCTTACACCAGGTGTAGATATTGCTTACACCAGGTGTAGATATTGCTTACACCAGGTGGAGATATTGCTTACACCAGGTGGAGATATTGCTTACACCAGGTGTAGATATTACTTACACCAGGTGTAGATATTGCTTACACCAGGTGTAGATATTGCTTACACCAGGTGTAGATATTGCTTACACCAGGTGTAGATATTACTTACACCAGGTGTAGATATTGCTTACACCAGGTGTAGATATTGCTTACACCAGGTGTAGATATTGCTTACACCAGGTGTAGATATTACTTACACCAGGTGTAGATATTGCTTACACCAGGTGTAGATATTGCTTACACCAGGTGTAGATATTACTTACACCAGGTGTAGATATTGCTTACACCAGGTGTAGATATTGCTTACACCAGGTGTAGATATTGCTTACACCAGGTGTAGATATTGCTTACACCAGGTGTAGATATTGCTTACACCAGGTGTAGATATTGCTTACACCAGGTGTAGATATTGCTTACACCAGGTGTAGATATTGCTTACACCAGGTGTAGATATTACTTACACCAGGTCATGTCAGATTTGTTAAGCGAAAAGAAAGGAAGGGAAGCACCTCTCTGGAATAAGACTCAGCCCAAGTCTGTCTGAGAGAGAGAGGACAGCCACCCCGCTTAACGTTGACAGACTCATTTACACCCCCCCCCCCTCCTCCTCAGCTGCCGCCCGATGGGGCCCTTCTTCTCTTTCACACGGCAGTCTCCAGTCCCCATCCCAGAGGTGTCAAGAACAAGCCGCGCGTCGTCCTCAAGACAGCACCATGAGCACATCGCCCACTGATTTAGAGTGGAAATACTAGAGGCCCCCCCCCCGCTTACTTTACTTCGAAGAGCAATCTTCTGCAGTCCCCGTTAGAGATGCTTTAGCCTGAAAGGGAATCCTCGCCGCTGGCTTGGTGATAATGCCACATCTTCATTTAACAGACGATGAAACAGGAATGTCTATATCTGCTGGGAGATTAATGTGGTGAGCAGAATGTGGTAACAGGCCCACTGAAAGACTGTCCATCATATCGGCAGTATGAATACAGTATCAGTATATTCAGCCAATCTAAAGGCACGAGTAGGAGAGAGTATGTGGAAAGCAGTGACGTTTAAGATCAGCGAGGATTATTTTAATTATTTTTTATGACCAAGCCCTAATTTCCGTTACAGCATACTGGATGACATTCATATTCCAGTCACCCGGCTCAATGTAACATCGATAAGTTTAGGCTACTACATGATACTCTAATTTTCCCTGTACCCATCATGAGGTTGTTACAACCTAGCCTACGAATGAAAGATTATAACGTAGGTGCACAGGTCGAGAGACGAATTGGAGTAATCAAGGTGACAGACAGTGACACATTCAATACCGCCTTGCACACTCTCGCCTGCATCTAGCTGATCTAGGGTGTATTCATTAGGACAAACTCAGGTATGTTGATCCCCATTTCGTTCCGTTTGCTTCCGTTTAAGAAACGTTTTTTTTCAACAGAGTCTGCTGAATAAATACACCCCCGATCACCCGCACAAACAGTTCACTAGATTCATTCTCTGATACTTTGATTGGGTGGACAACATGTCAGTTCATGCTGCAAGAGCTCTGATAGGTTGGAGGACGTCCTCCGGAAGTCGTCGTAATTATGGAAGGGGGTGAGAACCATAAACCTCCTAGGTTTTGTATTGAAGTCGATGTACCCAGAGGAGGACGGAAGCTAGCTGTCCTCCGGCTACACCATGGTGCTACCCTACAGAGTGCTGTTGAGGCTTCTATAGACCTTCATTGCAAATCAGTGTGTTTTAATCAGTTATTTGGTGACGTGGATATATTTATTATAGTTTTATCTAAAAAGGATAACTTTTAATTTTTCACTTTTTTCACTGGTGGAAAGGAAATCTGTATTCCTTTTGGAAGAGAACTATAACAGCGTAAATATGGTAACCACGTGATGTTGAATGTGGTGCACTGGACCAATGGGCTCCCACACACTCTATATACCTGCAAAATGAATGTTTATTACCATTCCATTTGATGTACTTTACAGAAGCATTTTCACATAGCATTCAAAGTAATGTCTCACATTGACCATGAATAAGAGTACTGTTGTTTAGCACTAACATGTTGTGTGTTGTGTGTGTGTTGTGTGTGTGTGTGTGTGTGTTGTGTTGTGTGTGTGTTGTGTTGTGTGTGTGTGTGTGTGTTTTGTTGTGTGTGTGTTGTGTGTGTGTGTGTGTGTGTGTGTGTGTGGTGTGTGTGTGTGTGTGTCAACAGGAACGGAATGGGTGGACCCCGAGGATCCCACGGTCATCGCTGAGAACGAGCTTCTAGGAGCTGCTGCCGCCATTGAAGCGGCCGCCAGGAAACTGGAGCTGCTAAGGCCCCGCACCAAACCCAAGGTGAGGAGGCCCCCAAGCCTCGCCCAGCCCAGCCAGCTGAGCCTCTCTGCGGGGGACACAGTCACACACTAACCCTCCCCTTATGGATCAGAGACCATGTGTTGGTGCTACACTCTTTGTGCAAAGGGTTACGCAGTCTTGACCCCAAGGGTAGAGGCCTCCTGGACTTGTTTAGCTGTCCGCTTTGAACCCCCCTACAGTAATGATCCCGCCCATTTAAAATACCTAGAGATCCATTTAGATGTCCATGTTTGAGTCGAGGGCTTGAGTTACATACTGTAGTTAACAACCTCCGTCCTCATCGTAGTAGTGTAGAGTAGAACAGGCTTATTAACACGAGTGAGGATGTGTACTGTGTTGTGGTTATGGTGTGTTTCGTGACTCCAACATATTCTCTGTGTTTTGTAAAAAGGAAGCGGACGAGAGCCTGAACTTTGAGGAACAGATTCTGGAGGCGGCCAAATCGATCGCAGCCGCCACCAGCGCTCTGGTCAAAGCTGCCTCGGCCGCCCAGAGGGAACTGGTGGCCCAAGGGAAGGTAAGCGCTCCAGAGTTATCAGTACGGTATGGGGCCTACCCAGGGGGCAATTCACTGGTTGAAATGATGTCATTATGACGTCTTTCAACCAGTTTTGCCCAACTGTGTCTGCTGGGTAGTAACGTCTAACTGTAGCTCATGCTGTAGTCATTCAACACAGTCTGAGTGGCCCAGGCCTGATTTACACTCTCCCCAGGCCTGATTTACACTCTCCCCAGGCCTGATTTACTCTCTCCCCAGGCCTAATTTACTCTCTCCCCAGGCCTGATTTACTCTCTCCCCAGGCCTAATTTACTCTCTCCCCAGGCCTGATTTACTCTCTCCCCAGGCCTAATTTACTCTCTCCCCAGGCCTGATTTACTCTCTCCCCAGGCCTGATTTACACTCTCCCCAGGCCTGATTTACTCTCTCCCCAGGCCTGATTTACTCTCTCCCCAGGCCTAATTTACTCTCTCCCCAGGCCTGATTTACTCTCTCCCCAGGCCTAATTTACTCTCTCCCCAGGCCTGATTTACTCTCTCCCCAGGCCTGATTTACACTCTCCCCAGGCCTGATTTACTCTCTCCCCAGGCCTGATTTACACTCTCCCCAGGCCTGATTTACACTCTCCCCAGGCCTGATTTACACTCTCCCCAGGCCTGATTTACACTCTCCCCAGGCCTGATTTACACTCTCCCCAGGCCTGATTTACTCTCTCCCCAAGCCTGATTTACACTCTCCCCAGGCCTGATTTACACTCTCCCCAGGCCTGATTTACACTTTCCCTAGGCCTGATTTACTCGCTCCCCAGACCTGTGTGCCCAGACTGTCTCTCTCCCCAGGCCTGTGTGCCCAGACTGTCTCTCTCCCCAGGCCTGTGTGCCCAGACTGTCTCTCTGCCCAGGCCTGTGTGCCCAGACTGTGTCTCTCCCCAGACCTGTGTGCCCAGACTGTCTCTCTCCCCAGGCCTGTGTGCCCAGACTGTCTCTCTCCCCAGGCCTGTGTGCCCAGACTGTCTCTCTCCCCAGGCCTGTGTGCCCAGACTGTCTCTCTCCCCAGACCTGTGTGCCCAGACTGTCTCTCTCCCCAGGCCTGTGTGCCCAGACTGCCTCTCTCCCCAGACCTGTGTGCCCAGACTGCCTCTCTCCCCAGACCTGTGTGCCCAGACTGCCTCTCTCCCCAGACCTGTGTGCCCAGACTGACTCTCTCCCCAGACCTGTGTGCCCAGACTGACTCTACCTCTCTGTTTTTTGCTGTGCTCTCTCAGGTCGGTGCCTGCCCAGCCAATGCAGTGGATGATGGACAGTGGTCTCAAGGTCTCATTTCAGCTGTAAGTGTCACTGTCGTTCCTTAACCAGTAGATTTGGTATTTGAACAGATGATCAAAATCTACCTAAAGTAGCACCATTACTAAGGAATATAACTTATTCATATTTATGGTGGCATCCTTTCTTGCCTACACATGTGAATTAATAATAGAGGCATACTTGTTACCTAACGTCAATTAAAATACATTTTCATTTATCTCCCAGATTGATGGCAAACAGAATACATTCACTCTCCCTTTTAATGCCAACCCTCTTCTCCAACTCTCTGTTCCACTAGGCCCGAATGGTTGCTGCGGCGACCAGCAACCTGTGTGAGGCGGCCAACTCGGCTGTGCAGGGCCACGCCAGCGAGGAGAAGCTGGTCAGCTCGGCCAAGCAGGTGTCTGCCTCCACTGCCCAGCTCCTGGTGGCCTGCAAGGTCAAGGCTGACCAGGACTCCCAGACCATGAAGAGGCTACAGGTCAGATTGCTATGTACTTGTAGTACTTCTCCTATTGTGTGTTGTCGTCTCTCCCCCCCCCCCCCCCCCCGTCAGCTGCTCAGTCTATACATACAAAGCTTTGTGACTCTGAGGGGGGGGGTCAGTTGATGATAAACAGTCAGTCAAAAGGTTTTTCAATGGTGACAGTGGTAAACTTGCTATGACTCTGTCATAAAGACTGAGTATCCCATAGGGCGGTGACGTTCAGAGACACTGTGTGGGTGTGTTTCTGTTGGTTTGTTTATCTATCTCACAGAGTTTTAGCACAGCAGAGAGCTTCTCTTAAAGGCTCAACCAGAGGATGGGCTGCATTTTAAAAATTGTTTTGCCTTATCCCTCACAGTGAAGCAATTCCTGATTTGGTCACAGTGTTTTCCGTTTTGTATGGAATGTGTCTTTAATGGCTACGCACACCTGTCAATACCCACGGCACCTTTTTTGCCTAAACTACGCCCTTTCCATTGATTTTAACTGGGGCTTTTGTCTCTGCTAAAGTTTAGCCCCGCTTAGACCAATCCTTCTGTGGTGGCTGCAGTTTTTATTTCTTAGAAAACAGACAGATTATTTATTTTGTTGAGGACCACAGTTGGGGCTCATTTGGAGGAGGCTGGAGCTGAGAAATGGTTTCCGAGGGAGGGTGTGAGCGAGAGCGACGTGTCACGGTCTAAATAAATGTCTCTATCTATTAACGTCCCGTTGCTACAGTATTTCTAGAAGTGTCCGTTGTTCCATAAAGAAAAGGACAGGTGAGGAGATCCAACCTTGCCTGTTGTCTCCAAAGGCCCCAATCTTTTTTTTCCAATTGATAAGTACTGCGAGGTGCCAACTCATTCAGACCTCAGTAGAAACGTCTCTGTCAGTATTCTCTTGGTGACACAGCAGAAGAGACATTTAACTTCCTGTTCAGCAAACTATCTTTTAGAGGTGTGTCGTCATGGAAACTCATCATTTCACACAATCCATATATGGAGGGTATTCTGTTTTCAGAACTGCGTGTGTAAATCAGAAGTCCAGCCTATCAAAGCTGTCCCAGCCTTACTGACGTGGGTTATCCACAGTCAGTCCACTCTCTGGAAATAGTAAATCCTGTGTAGTTACAGGATCTCCCCCCAGCTCTATGCACACCAACCAGCCAGCCAGCTCATATTCTCTCATCCCAATCAGCAGAGGCTTATCTCCTCCTGTTCCAGGCTTGCAGCTGCTGCTGGGTCATTCCCATATAGTTGTGTATACAGTGTCTCTCGAAACAACATACATTGCCTTTGAAATGTCGAAACCCTAGAGGTCTTTGATTACTGCCACACTGGAGAAGTTGAAGACTCCACGTTTGTTCCAATCCCTTTTTGGAAGGCCATGTAGTTAGTCAACGTTGCCTGGTTATTAAGCCCGTTAAGATTGTGTCTACAATAGAGTCGATTGTAGTGCTGTGTGAAAGGCCTGTGTGGTAGGTACGTGGTCGCCGCGGGGAGCATGGGTATTCCGACTGGCCCTGACATGAAGTGAAGGCAGCAGGTGGTGTCAGACCAGAGGGGGTTAAATAGTCATTATACAATGGTTGGTTTGGAATTCCCATTGTTAGTCTATCCTGCCCATGATATACTACACAACATACATATGGCCACATTCATAAAAAGTGCCATAGTTTACGTTGTTATATAGCAACGCACTGCTACTACTACAGATCCGCTGTCTCGTCTGCCCAGCCATGGAATTTATAAACTTGATCTCCATTGTAAAAAGCCTCTAGACATTATCTCCGACATTTGCAATATTGAAATTCGATCTCCACTGTGTCCCGTAATAATGAAGGAGTCAGGACGAAACAGACGGGCAGCTTTTCTTAGCCAGTCGAAATCATTTTTATGGATATATACAAATAAATGTCAATAGAAAAACTCGTTAATTGAAACAAAATGCAGCAAGTTTGCAGTCTTAACACCTTCAGTCTGAAGTGATTGTGTTAGCTGTGTAGTTGGCTAGCTAGCAAGGGGGGTAGAGCCTCCATAGCAACCATTTTTGTTTGCCATAGTAGTTTTGCTTTACATGGCAGTCAATACGAATAAAACTAACAACCAAAGAGCGCCTAAAATTGCACTTGCCAACCAGTGTTAGTGAATGTAGCATCACGTTTTGTTGAAAAATGTATGGTTTGGGAAATAATCTTGCTTTTTAATGCTGGTAACCCGTTGTATAAAAGCAATAATACACTCGAGTCCATGTGTTATGACATTATTTATCATGGCTGTGACGTGGTGATAGCCACGAGGCAAATTGCTTAATTAAGCCATATACTGCACATACCTGACATACTCGACAAATGAGTGGACGGAACACTGACAGCAGCGCTGTGGAAATACACCTCAGGAAAGGATAGCAATCATCTATTTTTCCCACTGTGTATGTCAAATGTATGAAGCATAACCACAAAACCACTTGGTTGTACGTGATATGTTAGCCTTGGGTATAAAAAATACAACCATGAACCTTTTCACACTACTGAGCCAAGCCAAATCTAACTGTACTGCACCAGCCTGGTGACGATTCCACAATAGGTGCTGGAAGGGTGCTGGAAATGACTATATGAAAGAAAAATAACCAAGCCAGCACAATATGGTTCAGATTTGCACGATAGTGTGAAAGGAATTTTTAAGTTTGACAGTTGGTTTTATCCAATTCAACCTCCCCCACCGCTAGTTTGGTCAGTACCAGGAAAACAAACCTGGTGTCTTTTACCAGCTAGCAGCTGTTTGGGATCTGATGGGGTTGGCTAGCGTTGTGTTTTATGTCAGGGGCTAAGCTAACAGTGACATTCCGACCATAGAGATAGAGATAGGGGAGGGAGAATTGGACAGGAAAACAGCTCTAGCTCTGTCCTTGCCAGCACGGAGCCTCTTTTCTCTCAGCGAAGCCTCAAAAGGAGAAGAAAAAAACCACGTCTCCTTGTTTGAAATGGGCTGCCAAGTGAGTCTCGGTAAGAAGTATGTTTTGCTTCAAGTGAACTACGGCGAACAGCTCCTTATTGCCTTTTAAAGCAATCCCCAAGCGCGAAGAGAGAGCAGGGTGTTTTTGTCCTTTCCACTAGCTCTGGCCGAGGCCGACATTTCCTTTCCAGGGGCCACTGTTTATAAACAGTAAGGCAGGAGAAGTCATGTTCTTAACCGAAAGCTATGCGTCAGTCAGTCGCCAGTGTTCTACACCCCTTTGAGAGCCCAATTCACTTTTAAAATCCTGTCTGGAATTTTGTTTTACTTACAGGGCTACAGTATTGAAATGTGATTACACTCTTCTTTAAAAGGCCTGCACACGCTGTGCTGAATATCACAGAAATGTGTGCGTCTGTCTGTAAAAACCTTAAAGTGTCGATGCTTTGGGTTTTGGCTTAGAGTTTGTGTCAACCTGACCCCCACTGTCCATTCTGAACTTCCACAGGCTGCCGGAAACGCTGTCAAGAGGGCCTCCGATAGCCTGGTGAAGGCCGCACAGAAAGCAGCCTTTGACGCCCAAGACGAGCAGGCCGTGGTGGTCAAGAGCAAGATGGTGGGCGGCATTGCTCAGGTAAGCAGAGGGCTATGAGAGCCCACTTGAATTTTCACACAAACTTCCCATTGATGTAAGGATTATTTCAGTGCAATAGAGGACTTGGCTTGAAGACAGTGTCATTCTATGACACCCAAATTCACATTCAGAATTCCTTTCTTAAAGATCACATACTAGGCATGTTTTGTATATCTGTTGATGTGTATACCTGTGTTTCCATGTGCCTATCTGTTCATCTATGTAGGAGAGGAGGTGTGTTCTGGGTGTTAACCAGTTGTGTTCTGTCAGTTAGATCAGGGTGTTAACCAGTTGTGTTCTGTCAGTTAGATCAGGGTGTTAACCAGTTGTGTTCTGTCTGTTAGATCAGGGTGTTAACCAGTTGTGTTCTGTCAGTTAGATCAGGGTGTTAACCAGTTGTGTTCTGTCTGTTAGATCAGGGTGTTAACCAGTTGTGTTCTGTCTGTTAGATCAGGGTGTTAACCAGTTGTGTTCTGTCTGTTAGATCAGGGTGTTAACCAGTTGTGTTCTGTCTGTTAGATCAGGGTGTTAACCAGTTGTGTTCTGTCAGTTAGATCAGGGTGTTAACCAGTTGTGTTCTGTCTGTTAGATCAGGGTGTTAACCAGTTGTGTTCTGTCAGTTAGATCAGGGTGTTAACCAGTTGTGTTCTGTCTGTTAGATCAGGGTGTTAACCAGTTGTGTTCTGTCTGTTAGATCAGGGTGTTAACCAGTTGTGTTCTGTCAGTTAGATCAGGGTGTTAACCAGTTGTGTTCTGTCAGTTAGATCAGGGTGTTAACCAGTTGTGTTCTGTCTGTTAGATCAGGGTGTTAACCAGTTGTGTTCTGTCAGTTAGATCAGGGTGTTAACCAGTTGTGTTCTGTCAGTTAGATCAGGGTGTTAACCAGTTGTGTTCTGTCAGTTAGATCAGGGTGTTAACCAGTTGTGTTCTGTCTGTTAGATCAGGGTGTTAACCAGTTGTGTTCTGTCTGTTAGATCAGGGTGTTAACCAGTTGTGTTCTGTCTGTTAGATCAGGGTGTTAACCAGTTGTGTTCTGTCTGTTAGATCAGGGTGTTAACCAGTTGTGTTCTGTCAGTTAGATCAGGGTGTTAACCAGTTGTGTTCTGTCAGTTAGATCAGGGTGTTAACCAGTTGTGTTCTGTCTGTTAGATCAGGGTGTTAACCAGTTGTGTTCTGTCTGTTAGATCAGGGTGTTAACCAGTTGTGTTCTGTCAGTTAGATCAGGGTGTTAACCAGTTGTGTTCTGTCAGTTAGATCAGGGTGTTAACCAGTTGTGTTCTGTCAGTTAGATCAGGGTGTTAACCAGTTGTGTTCTGTCTGTTAGATCAGGGTGTTAACCAGTTGTGTTCTGTCTGTTAGATCATTGCTGCCCAGGAGGAGATGCTGAGGAAGGAGAGGGAGCTGGACGAGGCCAGGAAGAAGCTGGCCACCATCCGACAGCAGCAGTACAAGTTCCTGCCCTCCGAGCTCAGGGAGGACGGGCAGGAACAGTGATGAAACATACACATATGTACACACACACACACACACACACACACACACACATATATATATATATATACATACACACACACACACAGCGAAGACAAATCCGATGTTCAGGGCCTACACACCCAGGCTACATTAGAGAAAAGAGGAAAACAAAGCAGGATTATGCTTGAAGAGGAGCAATATTGGGGTGAGATAATTAAAATGAAACGAAAGGGGTAAAAAGTGAAAGTTGTATTAGGATGTCTATTTTAAATGTGTTTTTTTCTTAGATTATTTGTCGTGTTCAAGAGCATTACAGTGCCACTGTTTTTGTTTTTGGATAATGCAAAAAAATATATATATGTATGCAAGTCCTTGAGGTAGTCCTTAATAGTTTATGTGATTAATTGAGCATTTAGGTCCTAGATTGCATGTGTTCACTGCGGCTTCACCGTTTTTAGTAAAATCACATCCTCCTGCCGATAACTGATATTTGCCTTTAACGCTAGCATGCTATTATTTTAGTGAGCACAATAACTATCTGTTTGGAGGTGTCCGTTTTCTGTTTTTGGATTTTTTTAAATGAAGTCACCAGAAGGTGGGCTTACAGCGGATAAGTCTTGAGTTCATACCTGACTGACCAATGATTTTAACTGGCCACGGTAAATCGTAAGAGACGATCGGTCACCATACAACACAGAGCTCAGCTAGGTGTTTGCCATGAACAAGGGTGTGGCTTTGGT
Source organism: Coregonus lavaretus (assembly GCF_964263955.1). Classification (NCBI taxonomy): domain Eukaryota; kingdom Metazoa; phylum Chordata; class Actinopteri; order Salmoniformes; family Salmonidae; genus Coregonus; species Coregonus lavaretus. Next base: position 72,972,512 of record NC_139991.1, read on the forward strand.
CAGATTCCAAAGAAGACACAGTTTTATGAGAATGTGTGTGTTGTCAGGGAGGCTCCTCCCTTTTTATTTGAACCAATGACATTTAACTGCATTTTGTTGCAATTTGGACCAGAGGTGCAATTATTTACTTTGCGATTAAACAATTCATAGAGAGAAAACATATCATTAAAAAAAAAGAGAAATAATGCTATGAAATGTGTTACAAATGGTATCTTCTATTACATTTATATGTTAATAAAGTATATGTGAGTATTTGTTTGTGTCATCTAATGAACTTTGGTAGTTATTTTGGACCTGATATTATCTGTGTTTGAAGCTCATAAAGCCATACTTTTCTTTCTTCAGGACATTGTTTTGAATCATGAATGACTGTTCCTTCGTGTGCTATTGAGTGGTTAAATTCTTTATCAGATGTAGACTGTGTAATATGCGTCTAATAGCCAACTGTAACCAGTAGATTTTTAGAAACAAATTTAGATATATATTTTGGGGTAATTTCTCTTGTCACAGTACAATCCTTTGATGGCAATGGTATACAAAGGATAATGTATCCAATGTTGTTCTTATTTACCTTTATTTACCCTGAATTGTCAGCCTATTTCACATTGTCAGAGGCCTCATTGTAACCTAACCTTCTTTCTTTCAACATATCAATGAGTCAAAAAGTGCCTGCTATATGTATTTTACAACTAATTGTATTTAACTGTTAACGTTTTCCCATCTTCAAGTGCACTTATCCATTTGTTTAACTTAACAAAACATATAAATCCACTCTTTTACAAAAATAAATAAAAAATATTTTCTCATTTTTCTTAATTGAAATAGTTGATGAAAAACAACTGTTAAGTTGCCTAACTTAAGTGTCTTTTCTTTTCATATTCTAATTGTTTTGCTGACCTTTTGATTTTGATACTATATAAATGTATTAACAGTGCTATGGGATCACCACCTCAATAGCATTGTAAAAGAGATTTATGGTCAATAAAGTTTTCCCTGAGAAGTTATTTTCTTTCTCTTCTAGTCACATCTTTATCAATGCTTCATATCATAATATGCCCTGCTATGCTACAGTGAAGGAAAAAAGTATTTGATCCCCTGCTGATTTTGTACGTTTGCCCACTGACAAAGACATGATCAGTCTATAATTTTTATGGTAGGTTTATTTGAACAGTGAGAGACAGAATAACAACAAATAAATCCAGAAAAACGCATGTCAAAAATGTTATAAATTGATTTGCTGTTTAATTCGGGAAATAAGTATTTGACCCCCTCTCAATCAGAAAGATTTCTGGCTCCCAGGTGTCTTTTATACATTTACATTTACATTTTAGTAATTTAGCAGACGCTCTTATCCAGAGCGACTTACAGTTAGTGAGTGCATACAATTTTTTAAATCTTTTTTCTTTTTTCTTTTTTATACTGGCCCCCCGTGGGAATCGAACCCACAACCCAGGCGTTGCAAACGCCATGCTCTACCAACTGAGCTACATCCCTGCCGGCCACGCATGTCAAAAATGTTATAAATTGATTTGCATTTTAATTAGGGAAATAAGTATTTGACCCCTCTGCAAAACATGACTTAGTACTTGGTGGCAAAACCCTTGTTGGCAATCACAGAGGTCAGACGTTTCTTGTAGTTGGCCACCAGGTTTGCACACATCTCAGGAGGGATTTTGTCCCACTCCTCTTTCAGATCTTCTCCCAAGTCATTAAGGTTTCGAGGCTGACGTTTGGCAACTCAAACCTTCAGCTCCCTCCACAGATTTTCTATGGGATTAAGGTCTGGAGACTGGCTAGGCCACTCCAGGACCTTAGTGTGCTTCTTCTTGAGCCACTCCTTTGTTGCCTTGGCCGTGTGTTTTGGGTCATTGTCATACTGGAATACCCATCCACGACCCATTTTCAATGACCTGGCTGAGGGAAGGAGGTTCTCACCCAAGATTTAACGGTACATGGCCCCGTCCATCGTCCCTTTAATGCGGTGAAGTTGTCCTGTCCCCTTAGCAGAAAAACACCCCAAAGCATAATGTTTCCACCTCCATGTTTGACAGTGGGGATGGTGTTCTTGGGGTCATAGGCAGCATTCCTCCTCCTCCAAACACGGCGAGTTGAGTTGATGCCAAAGAGCTCGATTTTGGTCTCATCTGACCACAACACTTTCACCCAGTTCTCCTCTGAATCATTCAGATGTTCATTGGCAAACTTCAGACGGGCCTGTATATGTGCTTTCTTGAGCAGGGGGACCTTGCGGGCGCAGCAGGATTTCAGTCCTTCTCGGCGTAGTGTGTTACCAATTGTTTTCTTGGTGACTATGGTCCCAGCTGCCTTGAGATCATTGACAAGATCCTCCTGTGTAGTTCTGGGCTGATTCCTCACCGTTCTCATGATCATTGCAACTCCATGAGGTGAGATCATGCATGGAGCCCCAGGCCGAGGGAGATTGACAGTTCTTTTGTGTTTCTTCCATTTGCGAATAATCGCACCAACTGTTGTCACCTTCTCACCAAGCTGCTTGGCGATGGTCTTGTAGCCCATTCCAGCCTTGTGTAGGTCTACAATCTTGTCCCTGACATCCTTGGAGAGCTCTTTGGTCTTGGCCATGGTGGAGAGTTTGGAATCTGATTGATTGATTGCTTCTGTGGACAGGTGTCTTTTATACAGGTAACAAGCTGAGATTAGGAGCGCTCCCTTTAAGAGTGTATAATCTCCCGAGTGGCGCAGTGGTCTAAGGCCACGGCTAAGGGCTGTTCTTATGCACGACGCAATGCGGAGTGCCTGGATACAGCCCTGGTTCGAATCTAGGCTCTGTCATAGCCGGCCGCGACCGGGAGACCCATGGGGCGGCGCACAATTGGCCCAGCGTCGTCCAGGGTAGGGGAGGGAATGGCCGGCAGGGATGTAGCTCAGTTGGTAGAGCATGGCGTTTGCAACGCCTGGGTTGTGGGTTCGATTCCCACGGGGGGCCAGTATAAAAAATAAAAAAGATTTAAAAAATGGTATGCACTCACTAACTGTAAGTCGCTCTGGATAAGAGCGTCTGCTAAATTACTAAAATGTAAATGTATAAAAGACACCTGGGAGCCAGAAATCTTTCTGATTGAGAGGGGGTCAAATACTTATTTCCCTCATTAAAATGCAAATCAATTTATAACATTTTTGACATGCGTTTTTCTGGATTTATTTGTTGTTATTCTGTCTCTCACTGTTCAAATAAACCTACCATTAAAACTAAAGACTGATCATTTCTTTGTCAGTGAGCAAATGTACAAAATCAGCAGGGGATCAAATACTTTTTTCCCTCACTGTATATACGGACAGGTTAACATTAATAAAAAAGACTCGCCATTGTGAACGACCATTGATTTCTAGTCGCATCAAGTCGACAGTAGCCCAGTCAGTCACAAATACATTTCCCCTTGGCTCCATACTGTACCTTGTCTTTTGTGACCGGTCATTCTTCACCTAAGACCAACTTCGTCCCCAGGTGGCTGCTGCTAACCGACACCAACTACCCTTAGTCTTGGTAACATAACCTTTGACTGTTACAACTTGTTACTGTTATTTTTCCCTCTATTTGAAATAACATTAAAAACTACCCCACGCCGTGCCGGACTTTTATCAATGAACAAGCCTAGTTCAGGCGACCTAACTGAGACGACATTGGCTGTAGTGTCGTCATGTGTGCAACTGTTCTTCAATGTGGAAATAAATGAATCCATGAAGAAGAAGAGAGCACGTAGGCTATAACTTTTACACGAGCTGGTTAAAACCATGCCTTATTGCGTCCCCCTGTGCGCTCGAGGAGTGAACGGCAAATACAGGGGAAATGAAATACACCCAAGTAGACCTATTAAAGATGGCCAACCTTTTCATTACATGGTGTGGGCACCTATGTCCCTGTGTCTACAGATATATTTAGGTCCAATATCATACCACAGACATTCGAACATTATATGAAATCGGAGCCTCCCAAAGATGGACAAAATCTGTGCGCTTAATTCCTACCCAATGCCTTGAACGAATCACAGGCGCGCGACGTCACTCTCGCTCCGGCGTGATTTAGCTGAACTTTCCAAACAAGTATTGGGCTCTGGACAGAATTCCAGCCTCCCTTCCTCCCTACCCAATCTAGACTAGCTTTGTCTCATCACTCAGCTCAAGGTCCTGCTCCTGTGAACCTCAGTCCTCTGTCCTCTGTGTGGCTCGTGCGCGTCTGTCGAGAGTACCAACTCTGAACCCTTTTCGACAGTTATTAGGAGAAAAAAACAACAGTAACCATGGAAGCCATCAAGAAGAAAATGCAAATGTTGAAACTGGATAAGGAGAATGCTATTGATCGGGCAGAGCAAGCAGAAGGAGACAAAAAGGGGGCAGAGGACAAATGCAAACAGGTATGGGAATATAACTAACTGAACAAGAGGGCAATCCCTGCCTTTTCATTGCTTGAAGGGAGATGGTCAACTGTATCTAATGCCAATATAAATTAATTTTACACAGATTTATTAAATGTAATGATTATACTGCTCCCCTCTCTCTGTCAACCATGAAGTGGTTTGGTCATTGACAGACAGTATGTCATCCATATATGGTCATCCATATACAATCTATTCTACAATATGCAATAAACATACTGTAAAAGCCCAAGTCAGTGATTTTATTACTCGGGTGAGCATATCATATATTTACTATATTTCAAGTATGTAGTTTCTACCCTGAAACACATGGTAAGACAGATGTCCAATGTCTATGTGGAAGATAGGTAAGTGTTTGTTCTAAGTAATGGCATCTTAATATCCTCTTGTGAAGTCATCCGTAAAGCTACTTTAGACTTTTGCACCTACAAATAATAAAAGTCCTTATAGTCTCTTCAGTGGTGTTTCATGGGTACAGCAGGCAAGTTGATTAGATATGATAAACCGATCCCACCAAAACGGCCCAGACAGTTTGAAGTTATTATGGGCAGTGTTAAATTCCCTGAGTCAAAGCACATTGATGAGGGGGACACAAGCTGACTTAAGGAGTACAGTGTGAATGACTGTTTCATATCCGTGGTATACAGTCAGTTATAAACTGGGTGGTTCAAGCCCTGAATGCTGATTGGCTGACAGCCGTGGTATATTTAAGCAATAAGGCACGAGGGGGTGTATACCACGGCTAAGGGCTGTATCCAGGCACTCCGCATTGCGTCGTGCATAAGAACAGCCCTTAGCCGTGGTATATGTCCAGTGTCATCTCTCATTTGTTATAATTTAACCATAGAAGGCAGTCAGTACATCTTTGAAGATGGTCAGATTCTGTATTATACAAGTGTTAGCTAGCCTTCAAGAAATGCACACAATTTGCGGTGTTTGAGTTTTAACCCTCTCACGTCCTGCAATCAACCTCTGCCACCTTTCTGTTGGACTGGGATAGAATGACAGAAGACACTCTCCAGTCATCATTTTGGATCCAGCCCCATCTCAGAATCAGTCACATCTTGGCCCGAGCCTTTCATGGTCTCCCTCTCAGCTGTTACCCATGGTCTGTCTATGATGACCACTTCTCAAATGTTGACATTATGGCTCCATAGCAGCTTAGGCCTTCTCTCAGTTTCATTCTATTTTCTGCCTTTGGACATTGGCTACTCCCTACCATCCCCCATGGGAACAAGAAAACCATCCTTCTGCTTTGTCTTGAGCATTTGGAAGAAAATTATGGGAGGCAAATGCACCCTCAGAGCCGCGCCATTGTGTGAAATCAGCCCTACCTACACAACTTGACAGATTTGGCAACAACTGAATGTGTAGCCAAGACCTGGACCTGGACAAGAGAAGATACACCATCTCATTCTACTGTACCTCCTTTTTCCTGTTATGAAGCTACTTCATACCTCAGCTGACTCAAGATTTGGAATGGAACCTCTTCGTGAATAGAAAATAGCTTGAGCTTATATGGACACGTACAGTACTGAACCAAATAGCTTCTGGTCACTTTATACTTGACTAACATTACCCATTATGTTATGTGAGTCCTCTCTTTCCGTTTAGTTCCCAAGTAACTAAAGCCATCAGTGGCTTGGAATGGAATGGAAATAGAACCCCCCGTCCTTGAACATTTGTCTATCCCCCTGGTGTGTGTTTGTGATACCATGAAGAACATTTGTTTCTGTGGCGACCAATAGCTAATGGTCTAATCGCTTCAGCTTTTGTTGGCGTCTAAATGTTCCATTCTACTCATCTATCATACTTAATTGACGTGGTCAGCAAGAGCCATATGGAGCCTCTCTGTGAATAATAGTAGTCTTCCCTCACATATATTTGTTCGCAGAAGAGCACACCTTGGGCTATTCTGATTCCAGCACCGACATTTGTCTTTGGAGCAGCCTTGACGGTGGCATGTCTATTTAAATTGTTGTTCAACAAAGAAGAAAGGGATCAAGGCTGAATCCGAAACAACATGGAAGAGCAGCAGGCCTGGGATCAGCCCCCTCGCATAGCTGGAGCCCAAAAGACCCGTGTAATCTGTCAGATGTAATAAAAGAATGACATTCATCATGAGGACATAGTGTAAACTGTTCACACACTGTCACTGTCATTCACATTCACAATGGGCTTCTTATAGGTTAGAGGGGATCTTTTCTAACGACGATCCTAATCATATTAAGCTTCTTGGGTTGTAGCCTAGCCATTTTTAACACTCGTCAGGCAGATTACTTTTTTTTACACTGGGAAAGATAGCAAGAACTTTGATATGATGAGTTGAACAGGGGACCCCCAAAACAAGCAACCGTCCTACAGCTACATTCATCTCTCAACAGCTTCAGTCTATTACCAGGGCACCACCTCACCATTCCTCTCTTTTTAAATAAACAGTACCAGCAGAGAGTCGCTATTGTCACAAGACTACAATTAATAGCCGTCTGCTTTTATGAGGCCGCGCAGGGAGCTATGTCCTGGCTGCCAGGCTTGTGGATAATACACAGGGGTTTATTTGATGCCCGTTGAAAGGGGAGACTGAGGGAACATCAGCAGCTGCAGCCCCAGTCACGCTGAGACTATGGTAGTCCCAAATTGTACCCTATTCCCTACACAGTGCACTACTTTTGATGGGCACTGGTCAAAGGTAGTGCACTATGTAGGGAATAGGGTGCCACTTGGAAAATAACCTAGGACTCTGGAGGGACACTATGGCAGCTTTCCCTTTATAAGTCTGTCCTCATGCCTGGCTCAACCTGCCCTGACAGTCAGCCACAGGCAGATTTATGGCAGTGTTCTATTATACACAGACACATCAACTGGAGGATAGGCTTTAACCTTCAACAAGGACAGTTCTTGTACCGCTAACTCAATCTATATGCAGTATGGGTCCCACTTCAAACTAAAAAGGAATGAGCTTTTAAGGCTTACTGACGCCTTCATAAACCCTTCATAAACCCTATATAAATTCTTCATAAACCCTTCATAAACCCTTTATAAACCCTTCATAAACCCTATATAAATTCTTCATAAACCCTTTATAAACCATACATAAGCCCTTCATAAACCCTATATAGATGCTTCATAAGTAAATGATATGCTAAAGGTGGCATCATATATAAGGAGCTGTTATATCACTCTTTATGCAGTAGGACTTTGTGAATGCTCTTTAGAGTTGGTTTGATATGAATCGGTTATTTATCTTATTGAATCGGTTATTTATCTTATTGAATCGGTTATTTATCTTATTGAATCGGTTATTTATCTTATTGTATTTGACTCTCTAACAAATATATAGACAAAACTGATTGGTTCTCTGACATTATTGTGTGTGCGTGCATGTGTGTGTGTGTGTGTGTGTGTGTGTGTGTGTGTGTGTGTGTGTGTGTGTGTGTGTGTGTGTGTGTGTGTGTGTGTGTGTGTGTGTCTCCTAGCTGGAAGAGGAGTTGCTGGCCCTGCAGAAGAAGCTCAAGGGAGTGGAGGATGAGTTGGATAAATACTCCGAGTCGCTGAAGGACGCCCAGGAGAAGCTGGAGCAGGCGGAGAAGAAGGCCACAGACGTGAGTGACGCAGGGCAACACTAGGGGTCACTATGACCACGTTGACGTCAAAGCACGCACACACACGCGCGCGCACACACACACGCACCATTGAGGCACATACACACACATACCCCAGTTACAGGTATGGTGGACATGGTAGTGCTTTTAAGGTAATGTATCACTGCAGTGCTCAGACGAGCAACTGACTCCAGAGACTACATTATTCCCTCCTCTTTGTTTATCTTAACAGGTCATTTAGATAATAATATGTCAGCATATGCCCCCCCTAAGTTATTGCAATAAATTAACCTAGAAATCAAACACTTCATTTGGATTTTGGATTTTTAGATCCTCTAGCCATATATTTTCACAATTTCACCATTGCTGGCTGTCATTACAGCACACTTGTAATGTTATACTATGTAAAAGTATACACAGCTAAATGTCAGGTCATAAATTAGCAGGCTGTCAGGATTAGGTCCCATTGTCTCCCCCCGGTGGAACAAACCTGCACTGCACCGTGTGGGCAGTAGGCTTCTGTCAAACCTCCCAAGTTTTGTCCCAATTATCTCACCTTCCTCCCAAAGTGAGCACTTGTTCACTTCCCCTCACTGATTTTGAAAGGAAATGAATAATATGAGAAATATGGTGGAAACTCCTACCAACCCAGGCCTCCACCGAAGGAGATATTATTGGGACGCACCCCAGATCCCCTCCTCTCCGGCCATTCCCACCATCCCCTCCTCTCCGGCCATTCCCACCATCCCCTCCTCTCCGGCCATTCCCACCATCCCCTCCTCTCCGGCCATTCCCACCAACCCCTCCTCTCCGGCCATTCCCACCAACCCCTCCTCTCCGGCCATTCCCACCAACCCCTCCTCTCCGGCCATTCCCACCAACCCCTCCTCTCCGGCCATTCCCACCAACCCCTCCTCTCCGGCCATTCCCACCATCCCCAGTTGGAACGCCACTGAGCAGGCCACCTTGCTTGTTGACAGCTGTGGCGTAGAGAGTGCAGAAACCTCGACCTGTATCACATGTTGTAAACGCAGCATAAAGCTTGTCAGCACCTTGGAGTGAATGCAGTGAATGATTTGGTTTGAGTTTCTTTGATTGCCGTGTTCTCTGGTCCGCACTTTGCCCGACTCCGGTCAAATACAGGTCTAATGTGTCAACATGGTGTCAGAACGGTTCACAGAAACCGTTTAATACGGTGCACTGCAGGCAACCTTTAGGCCAGATTAGCAGTGGTAGTAAACTTTAAGTAAACATTCAGTTGCTGGTATAACTTTTTGTCATCATTCATACTGTACCTTAGGCCTCCATGATGTGTTTGTTAATGATGTCTCATTACCTTTCTTATGATCATATGATAATATATGATCTGGTATACGCATTCAAGTTATGTCATCATAGGCCTTTCCCCATTGAGTAGGGCTACATACACTCTTAGAAAAAAGGGTTCCAAAAGGGTTCTTTGGCTGTCCCCATAGGATCATCCTTTTGGCTCCACGTAGAACACTTTTTGGTTCCAGGTAGAACACTTTTGGTTCCAGGTAGAACCCTTTTTGGTTCCATGTAGAACCCTTTCCAAAGAGGGTTCTACATGGAACCAAAAAGGGTTCTACCTGGAACCAAAAGTGTTCTACCTGGAACCAAATAGGGTTCTTCAAAGGGTTCTCTAAGAGTGTAGCAAGACAACCTGTAACACAGAAAAGGCAGCCACCCTAAGAACCCAATTACGATTTATTCTTATTCATATCCAATCTTTTTTTCTGAATGTCCACACTCTGTTTTATATGTGACCCATATCAGATTTGCGCATTCACACTGATGTAGCATCCGAAGTAGTACACAGATGCAATGCTCATTTCCTGTCACTGTTCCTTAATATTTTGGGGTAGTTGTTGTGGTAACGGCATGGCATATGCAAAAAGAAAACACTTCAGAGTAAAAGTAATCAGATCTGAGCATCCAGACTGAATTGTATCAGGATTGAGATCCACATATGGAGGTGGTATAAATTGGCAGTCAAAAGATCAGATTCCGTATTTTTTGTTGTTGTTGTTTACACATTAGGGAAAAGATCAGATAGGTATCAGATATGCCAAATAATTGTCAAAAGATCTGAATTGGGCTGCCTGTGTAAACACAGCCAAATATTCTCAATTTCACATTTCAATTTAGCCTGGGTGCCGGTTTCTGATCTCTTGCCAAAACCTTATGGAATTGTCATGCCAAATGTTTGGCTTATCTGACAATGGAGTACATTATCCAGAGCAAATTACAGTTCATGCATTCATCTTCAGATAGCTAGGTGGCACAACTACATATCTCAGACATTTTAAGTACATTTCTCCTCAATAAAGTAGCTATCAGCAAAGTCAGAGCTAGTAAGGGGGAAAAGAGTCAAGTACAAGTGTTAGTTCACAATTATTATTATTATTATTATTAATTGGGGGGGGGGGGGGGGGGGGGGGGGGTTGAGAAGGGGGTGCGCTATGGGATTATTTTAAGATTCTCTTTTAATAGTAGGGTTTTCAGATGTTTTCGGAAGATGGGCAGGGACTCTGCTGTCCTAGCTTCAGGGGGAAGCTGGTTCCACCATTGGGGTGCCTGGACAGAGAAGAGCTTGGACTGAGCTGAGTGGGAGGTGGCCTCCCGTAGGGGTGGGAGGGCCAAGAGACCAGAGGTGGCAGAACGGAGTACTTGGATTGGGGTGTAGAGTTTGAGCAGCAGCTGCCCTCTCCGAGAGAGTTGGTCCAGGCTAAAATAGCTGGGACCAGGCTAATTTCAACTCTGTACAGTACTGTTATGCTTCAGAGTTCCAATCCCGTTTCACCATGTCCATATAAGGACTGTCAGCATTCTAGAATACCTGTTCTCAAAATCCTTCCTAAAAACACAGCTTATCATTTCCTACTCTTCCCGCTGAAGTTCCACCCCTCCCGACCGCCTCCTCTTCCCGCTGACGTTCCACATCCTCTCGACCGCCTCCTCTTCCCGCTGACGTTCCACCCCTCTCGACCGCCTCCTCATCCCGCTGACGTTCCACCCCTCTCGACCGCCTCCTCATCCCGCTGACGTTCCACCCCTTCCGACCGCCTCCTCTTCCCGCTGACGTTCCACCCCTCCCGACCGCCTCCTCTTCCCGCTGACGTTCCACCCCTCCCGACCGCCTCCTCATCCCGCTGACGTTCCACCCCTCCCGACCGCCTCCTCTTCCCGCTGACGTTCCACCCCTCCCGACCGCCTCCTCTTCCCGCTGACGTTCCACCCCTCCCGACCGCCTCCTCTTCCCGCTGACGTTCCACCCCTCCCGACCGCCTCCTCTTCCCGCTCCATCATCATGCCACTGTGATGATGTCACCAGAGTTGTAACCCGTGCCAATAGAGGACAGTCACCAATAGCTGTCACTGATCTATTTAGAGACTGTGGCAATACCTGATGAGAGAGATGATTAGTTAATTTTCAGACTTACTCATAATAGAAACCTGACGTGACATCAGACATCTCACATTCAAAAAACCTTTAACTTGTAACATTATAATGTTACCAAAGAAGGAAAATAATTGAAAGAATGCAGTCTTGTTTATAGTGAAGTGAAGTCCAGTTCCAGTTCACAGCTTCACAAATAATCTATCTTTCAGACAGTGTTTGGACAAAGCTCTCTCTCTCTCTCTCTCTCTCTCTCTCTCTCTCTCTATCTCTTTTTCTCTCTCGCTCTCCCGCTCTCTCGCTCTCTGGACAGGTTTAAAGAGTCAGACCTCTTGTCAACTAAATTGTATTACATAAACACACATTGGATACACTCAAATAAATTATAATGATAAGTTACAGATTCAACTGATGATAAATGCATAAAACTAAAAGCCATAGGTATTTTTCTGAGGTTACCATCAACAGCACATTCCATAGCTTTGAAATAGGATAATTATGCAATAGTCTACCACACACAAGTAAATAATTACAAGATCACCATTAAGTAGCTTGTCCTATTGAAGCCCTTTCATGGAGGAAAAACAGGTACATAATCTGAAAATACTTGACGACAAAACAGTAGCTAGCTACTAAAGTACACAGTTTAGATCTCAAACGTTGAAACAAATAAATCCTGATCATTCATATACTGTTATTCTAGATAAATATGTTTAAATAATGGTTAGGAGGCTACAGTTAAACACTTTTTAAGACTATTAACTGATTGACTCTCAAACCCCCAGTCACAAGTTAATCTAAAGCCCCCTTAACCACAAAAACAGGAGTGATTTTTTATATTCATACAGTTAATAGCTTTACAGAAGCTCAGAAATGTTAGCACCAATAATATTGACGTAGGATTGACAAACAGAAAACCTCTTTATTTATTTAGAATAATATTATTTAGCTTTATATTTTTGAATGTGCATAGAGACAGCTGATTAGAAATGTATGTGTATGCCATGCTACCTAAATTACAATAACAAAGTAGAAGCTCATTCATCAACGTCTCTCTTCAGCAAGTTTACTTGCTACACCTGTTTTCTCCTGTGCGACATATACACTCACGCATGCAGGCTATGCTCAGCTCTGCACACAGATCTGTCACAAAGATCTGTCACAAAGTATCTGTTTGAGAGGTTATCTTTTTACCCCTATTGTCCAGTAGTGGGCTTAGTGAGCTTCCTCTGATGTTTACTTTGAAACACAAGTATACACCTCAAACACATGGTTATGGGCTTAAAAAAAGAAGACACCTGTACTATGTCAGATATAGAGTTGAAATATATTCAATTTTGAGTTTGCATTCCAATATTACACATTATATACATCACAAAATATAACTAAACAGTTTCACATAGAAACACTGGATTTTCTGCGTTCAAAAAAAAGAAAAGTTTATTAATTATGAAATTATGAAAAATATGAATAACATTCCACCCATGAGGCCACTAGAGGGCGATGTGGTCACGTGACTGCAGGAAAGGGTTTTAATAGAGGAAACAGGGGAAATAATTTGGCCACAACAAACAAAATAAAGTGTAATGGAGTGTGGCTGGCTATACATCCACCACTGGGGTATATTATGATTCTTGAATGAATCTGGCCATGTTCGTATGTGCACCTTATCAAAGTAGGGTAGCCTATCCTTCAGTCTAAATAACATTACATTTAAACGTTGATGACCCAATGGACATAACATAACAATGTAAATACAGTGCCTTCGGAAAGTATTCAGACCCCTTGACTTTTTCCACATTTTGTTAGGTTACAGTCTTATTCAAAAATTGATTAAATTAATTTTTTTCCTCATTAATCTACACGCAATACCCCATAATGACAAAGCAAAAACTGTTTTTTTTACATTTTTGCTAATTTATAACAATAAAAAAAGAAGTAAATATTACATTTACATAAGTATTCAGACCCTTTACTCAGTACTTTGTTGAAGCACCTTTGGCAGCGATTACAGCCTCGAGTCTTCTTGGGTAGCTAAAAAGTAGTAAGTAGGTGAAAAGTTGCTAATGAGCTAAAATGCTAAAGTTGTCCAAGGTGAGATTCGAACTCGCAACCATCGGGTTGCTAGACGTTTGCATTATACCTTCGTTTTTGCCTTAAGTAACCATCTGTTTTATGTAACCATACCAAATGTAACATATCATACTAATTAAGGTGTCCCGGGTTTACGTTTACTATATTATGTCTAGTCTATGAGACCAGGCTGTATTAGTGGGTTATTCAGTGGTACTATGAATGGACATACAGCATTGAGACACACATCCTTTCTTTTAATAGAACACAAAGAGATGCCCAGCAAAATAAAATGCTGCTCTTCAAAAGTGGAATAACGTTATTTCTAGACTGCTGCTATTCCTTTAAAATGCGGCCGACCTGTGACATCATCTGAAAGATAAGAGAGGAGAGGAGGCGGAGAAAAATATTCAGTAACTTTGTACCCTAGGTACAGAATTGTGATAAGGCATTAGCAGAAGCAGGCAGGAGAGTGCAAGCAGGTCGCTGAATGAACAAGATCGTTTAGGCTTGCATATGGATATAAACCGCACAAAATAACTACATTGTAGACTATCACTGGGCGGTCGCTACTACAAACCGCGTGACTCAACAATCAAGGTGCCTCTGTAGCGCTCAGGCAACGCGACAACGTCGCATTAGTTGCAGCTTTGCCTATTGAATATAATTGTTACATAGATACAGTTGCAATGGCTGGAATAACATCTATTGAAGCCGTGAAAAGGAAAATTCAGACATTGCAGCAACAAGCTGATGATGCAGAGGACCGTGCCGAAACGCTCCAGAGAGAGGTTGATGCGGAGAGACAGGCCAGAGAGCGGGTAAGAGACGCCTGGAATAAACCGATTAATCCGAGTTGCAGCCTATGATGCACCATTTCTAGGGGAGCATGAATGCAGCCCACAAAATAATTGTTTACACACGGAATACAATTACGTAATATCGCAAAGTCTAACTCTGCTGGTACACAGGGGGCTGAAAATGTGGAGTGTTTTACGTAAAGTGTGCATTTGGAAAGCTACAGCGGAGTCAGCATACTCTAGTAAATTACTCCATGTTTTAGCTTACTCATGGTCATAGTCCTGGAGAGAGCCACGTAAGGTTAATACCAGTTAAAGTAGACTAGCTCTTGGCAAATGTTCTTCAAACGTTAGATATGCCAGAGTAGACTCCCATATGAACTCAATACTTCACTAAAACTGGATGTAAACACCTTGCATTGAATTGAAAGATGCCCTATAAAGGAGACTGTAATTTGATATCTGTCCCTGTATAGCCTGCTAACTTAAGTTACTATTTATCATACTCTATTATTCATCCTCTATTCAGTTTGAATGTGGACAGTGGCAGTCCTTCAAAATGGAGGGTGGGTGTTGGCCATGATACAGTGCATTGGGAAAGTATTCAGACCCCTTGACTCTTTCCACATTTTGTACCTTTACAGCCTTATTCTAAAATGGATCAAATATATTTTCCCCTCAATCTACACACAATACCCCATAATAAAAACAGGTTTTTAGAAATTTTTGCAAATGTATAAAAATAATAAAACTGAAATATCACATTTACATAAGTATTCAGACCCATTACTCAGTACTTAGTTGAAGCACCTTTGGCAGCAATTACAGCCTCGAGTGTTCTTGGTTATGACGCTACAAGCTTGGCACACCTGTATTTGGGGAGTTTCTCCCATTCTTCTCTGCAGATCCTCTCAAGCTCTGTCAGGTTGGATGTGGAGCGTCGCTGCACAGCTGTTTTCAGGTCTCTCCAGAGATGTTCGATCGGGTTCAAGTCTGGACTCTGGCTGGGCCACTCAAGGACATAAAGAGATTTGTCCCAAAGCCACTCCTGCATTGTCTTGGCTGTGTGTTTAAGGTCGTTGTCCTGTTGGAAGGTGAACCGTCACCCCAGTCGGAGGTCCTGAGCGCTCTGGAGCAGGTTTTCATCAAAGGATCTTGCTGTAATTTGCTCCGTTCATCTTTCCCTCGATCCTGACTAGTCTCCCAGTCCCTGCCGCTGAAACACATCCCCACAGCAGACGTGAAGCTTGGCATTCAGGCCAAAGAGTTCAATCTTGGTTTCATCAGACCAGAGAATCTTGTTTCTCATGGTCTTAGAGTCCTTTAGGTGGCTTTTGGCAAACTCCAAGCGGGCTGTCATGTGTCTTTTACTGAGGAGTGGCTTCCGTCTCGTCACTCTACCATAAAGGCCTGATTGGTGGAGTGCTGCAGAGATGGTTGTCCTTCTGGAAGGTTCTCCCATCTCCACAGAGGAACTCTGGAGCACTGTCAGAGTGACCATCGGGTTCTGGGTCACCTCCCTGACCAAGGCCCTTCTCCCCCGATTGCTCAGTTTGGCCCGGGGGGCCAGCTCTAGGAAGAGTATTGGTGGCTCCAAACCATTTAAGAATGATGGAGGCCACTGTGTTCTTGGTGACCTTCAATGCAGCGGAATTTTTTTGATACCCTTCCCAAGATCTGTGCCTCGACACAATCCTGTCTTGGAGCTCTACGGACAATTCCTCCGACCTCATGGCTTGGTATTTGCTCTGACATGCACTGTCAACTGTGGGACCTTATATAGACAGGTGTGTGCCTTTCCAAATCATGTCCAATCAATTGGATTTACCACAGGTGGACTCCAATCAAGTTGCAGAAACATCTCAAGGATGATCAATGGAAACAGGATGCACCTGAGCTCAATTTTGAATCTCATAGCAAAGGGTCTGAATACTTATGTAAATAAGCTATTTCTGTTTCTGTTTTTATTAATTTGCAAAAATTTATAAAAACATGTTTTCGCTTTGTCATTATAGGGTATTGTGTGTGTGTGTGTGTGTGTGTGTGTGTGTGTGTGTATACGTAAAAATGTATGCACACATGACTGTAAGTCGCTTTGGATAAAAGCGTCTGCTAAATGGCATATTATATTGATAAGGGAAAAAAGTTAATTTAATCGATTTTAGAATAAGTCTGTAACGTAACAAAGTGGAAAAAGTCAAGGGGTCTGAATACTTTCCGAATGCACTGTATATGCATGGAAGTTGCTCTCTTGATTGCCTACGATTCTGTCATTTATGAAGTAGTGTTATTGATGTGCTGTTTTCCCATAGCAAGCAGGCTAGACCTTGACATGGTCTCTATTCCATCAGACGCTGTAAAAAGTTAGTTTCTGGTGAGCCATGATGCTAATGGACATGCATCGTAATGCCTACACTAGAGACCAATGCTGGCTGTTGAGATTGCTGCCCTTGAATGAGCGCGCCTCAGTAGGCTAATCCGTTTATTGCCCACCTTCCACAAGGGTATTGGGCTGTCAATGGGAATTAAGGTGTACAGCGCATGAATACGTATAGAGAAGTGGCTGCACATAAGCTGATAATGTTTGGCTGTAATGAGCCCTTAACAAAATAGCATAGTCCTCAATGTATTATCTGCTCTTTCTAGTTTTTTTTTTTTTTACATGAAAGAAATCCATGGTTCATTCAACCTTTTCCACACAATTAGATATAAACCTCGCCTGAACACTATAATTGATGGCTGGTCATTTAAATTGAACAAATCACTGGGAAATGAGCCAGTGTAGGGAGCTGAAAGGACGAGGGCCGCTTTTATTGAGCAGGTCTCTCTTCCTGACTCCACTCCCTGTCTAGCCAGAGTCGCTGTCTGTATTTCTCTGTCTAACCTCTGGCAGTTGAGCAGGTTAATCATTTTCCTGACCAGAGTTTTAGCTGAGAGAAAATGGCCTTGGGTCTGTTCGGTCAGCTCAAAGTCACTCTACCATTTTAAAGGAGTAGTTCACTATTTTACAACATGATGTTAGGTGGTTCCTTACCCTGAAAGTAGGCTGTGAGTCAGGAGAAATTGTAATCCATAGTTTGGTTTTCTTTAAACAGCCACTTCAATGATCAGCTAACTTTAGCCACAGCTAGCGAAAGATCAATGATAATGATAGGGAGCCTGTGATCCCCTGGGACCAAAATCACCTGAAATCAACTCCATTATTATTATTTTTTTTACATGTTACTTAAAGTTGATTAAAAAAAACATGTTCACATGCCCCTATTATTACCATTGATTAGTGGCTGTTGAATGAAAACCGAACCATGGATTACAATTACTCCTGGCGCATAGATGGTTCCTCACCTTGAAAGTAGTCTAAAATCATGTAACATAGTGGAACAACTCCTTTAACAGAGCAACTGGACCTCAACCTTTCTGCCCACCATGATGGGAATATGACTATCATTAACGTAAACGGCTTTGAAGTGCACTCATACACACGGATTTAAGGACATATTTCAGTAAGGGACCAAGTTCACCTAAGGGGAGGAACACTGACTGTCAATCATACTACGGTATGGCTTAGGGCCTCGGACAGAAATACAAAAGTTGCTCAACAAAAGAGTAATAAGCTTATTGTTCCTGTTCGGTCCCATTGCCAAACAATCTACACTGAGAATGTGGTGGTTCTCTCTGAAGCGGTAATCTCTTAACAGTTTGCCTGGCACGAGTGCCACATATCAATTATTTGACTAAACTGAGCCAAATGAAGTGCGGTATTAACCGGTCCGAGTGAAAGGCTCTGGAATGTCACAGATGGCATTCCACGGCTTCCCCGACGAAGGCCCAGCAGAATGGTAACAGATTTCTGGGATTTGGCCGAGAGGGGGGGTCTGATTAGCTGTCTTCTGCTGCCGAGGGGGGACAATGGCTCTTTTGTTTCGCCGGCAACTCCGTCTGTATCCCCAAGTGTGAACTTTAAGAATGTGGTGCTCTCGCCATCCAATCATCTGTCATCATCATCTAGTCATGGACTCGCTGCTTGATCAGCCCCCCACCTGCAAGTCTTTGGAGAGTCGCTGCCTCGTGGAAATGGACTGTTCTACTGATATCCACGTGGCTGAGTCTAATGTAGTTCACGTGCTGCTGTCCATTTTCAACGTTTACAGCAACCCCTTTGTTAGGCCAACAGTCTGTTGTTATTAGGAGGCCTACAATCTTAGTATTACACATTCTTACTACAAGACAAAAGGTAGAGCCCAAAAGCACCCACTTGAGGTATCAAAAAGTGCAGAGTTATTTTCTCAGGAAGGCCAAAGCTACAGTAGCAACAAACAGTGTTTCAGGGGTAAGGAGAAGCTCAAAGGGGCCCTAACTGGACAAATAAAACTATGGCACTGTCTTTACTGTCCCTTGTGACATAAGGGAACACATTCCTCCTCCAACTGCCTCAATGCTGGGATTGTCTGCGTTTCTCATTAACTGTGGTATGCCACTTGACTTCCCCATAGAGCAATGTACAATCCATCAGAAGGCCTCTGCTAATCCATTTACATTTACATTTACGTCATTTAGCAGACGCTCTTATCCAGAGCGACTTACAAATAGGTGCATTCACCCTATAGCCAGTGGGATAACCACTTTACAATATCTTTTTTTTTTAGGGGGGGGGTGTAGAAGGATTACTTTATCCTATCCAATCCAATGAATCATAGTCATTCTGTGTCAAGAAGATTATTTTCTAAAGCTTTCAATGTTTTGAAAAGGTTCTGAAGAAAACAATGAAAAGACAGTCAACAAATGTGTTAATCAGGATCCATGGTTACAGCGAGGGAAAAAAGTATTTGATCCCCTGCTGATTTTGTACGTTTGCCCACTGACAAAGAAATGATCAGTCTATAATTTTAATGGTAGGTTTATTTGAACAGTGACAGACAGAAAACAAAGTTTGCCAATGAACATCTGAATGATTCAGAGGAGAACTGGGTGAAAGTGTTGTGGTCAGATGAGACCAAAATTGAGCTCTTTGGCATCAACTCAACTCGCCGTGTTTGGAGGAGGAGGAATGCTGCCTATGACCTCAAGAACACCATCCCCACCGTCAAACATGGAGGTGGAAACATTATGCTTTGGGGGTGTTTTTCTGCTAAGGGGACAGGACAACTTCACCGCATAAAAGGGACGATGGACGGGGCCATGTACCGTCAAATCTTGGGTGAGAACCTCCTTCCCTTAGCCAGGGCACTGAAAATGGGTCGTGGATGGGTATTCCAGCATGACAATGACCCAAAACACACGGCCAAGGCAACAAAGGAGTGGCTCAAGAAGAAGCACATTAAGGTCCTGGAGTGGCCTACCCAGTCTCCAGACCTTAATCCCATAGAAAATCTGTGGAGGGAGCTGAAGGTTCGAGTTGCCAAATGTCAGCCTCGAAACCTTAATTACTTGGAGAAGATCTGCAAAGAGGAGTGGGACAAAATCCCTCCTGAGATGTGTGCAAACCTGGTGGCCAACGACAAGAAACGTCTGACCTCTGTGACTGCCAACAAGGGTTTTGCCACCAAGTACTAAATCATGTTTTGCAGAGGGGTCAAATACTTATTTCCCTCATTAAAATGCAAATCAATTTATAAAATTTTTGACATTTGTTTTTCTGGATTTTGTTGTTGTTATTCTGTCTCTCAATGTTCAAATAAACCTACCATTAAAATGATAGACTGATAATTTCTCTGTCAGTGGGCAAACGTACAAAATCAGCAGGGGATCAAGTACTTTTTTTCCCTCACTGTATTTCAATGGCGACAACACCTGAAATAAATGTATGCTAGATGGATGAACCCAAGGGCATATTGAAGGAGGTTATCCTTTGCAGTAGGAAACTTTGATATGGTTGCTTACACTGCAATGATTTGATAAATACGTCAGCTGTAAGCCTACCACATGTAGCCTAGTAACCATACCCCTGATAGGTTTCCTTCCTCCCTGGCAGCTCAGTTTGGGTGTCTGGGTGATATGATACACCAACCAGGCTTAGAAAGATCTCTAATGTGGAATAAATGGGGGCAATTGGCAACCCAGATACTCATTTGGAGTGAATGAACTCGACAGTGCAGTGTTATCTTTAAAACAAATAATGCCTTTCTAGAAAGCTGTCATCTGCCTATGATGTGGCGTCCACATCAGTTTGGTTGACGGTACCCAATTCCTGTGGGATTAACTGACAAAGTTATGAAATGTATGTACTGCGTACATTGTACTTTTTTTGTGCAAGCTAGTGTGCATTGACATGAAACGTTCTGAACGTTTCCGATAATGGAGTGAATAAAGCTAACACTGTTTTATGTAGAACAGATATGATGACTGTGGGTGATGTAAATAAGGCCCAGGAAACAATTTATATTCAAACCTTGCACCCTCCTAAATAGGCCAGTGGTGTTGTGCAGGGGTTAGTGCTACAGTATGTTATTGTGGCTGACTGAGCGTTTTCTCTCCCCCAACAGGCAGAGGCTGAGGTGGCTTCCCTGAACAGGCGTATCCAGCTAGTAGAGGAGGAGTTGGACAGGGCCCAGGAGAGACTGGCCACCGCGCTGCAGAAGCTGGAGGAGGCCGAGAAGGCTGCAGATGAGAGCGAGAGGTGGGACTTCCGTCTCCTGTTATAGGTCATGTTCCCCTGCGCCGACGTTGCTCGTGCATGCCAAATGTTACAACACCTGGATAGGTATTTTACGTATCAGCTGACCACATCATGTGTTCTAGTAATCTGATGCCCGACGGCACGGTTGATGACGTGGCACGCAACCATTGGTTGATGTCATGCAACGTCTGAGCATAGATCACAACCATAGTCCAGCCATTCTGCTCCAGAGCAGGGTTTCCCGATTATTTCAGACTAGTAATTGTGGAAGGAAGTAGGAGGAAAAGCTAGCTAAGACATTCAACAAGCCCAAATAGTTTTTCAGAATTCCCTTCACAGCAGTTACTATTAGCATAGAAGAGTAGACGGGTCAGAAAGTATTTTTGATATGAAAGAAAGTACACATCGAAAGTATGTTTCCCCCACCATCACCCATGACATCTCTCTGTCCTGTTGCCTGTGGTGTCCCCCAGAGGAATGGTGATATAGAACAGGGTTGGAGATGGAGGTCCATACTGTAGCTAACCCTGTGGTGTTGTTGCTCCAGAGGAATGAAGGTGATCGAGAACAGGGCGTCAAAAGACGAGGAGAAGATGGAGATCCAAGAGATGCAGCTAAAGGAGGCCAAGCACATTGCTGAGGAGGCTGACAGGAAGTATGAGGAGGTAGGTGTCCTTCTGCCCTTAAGTATTGATTGCGTTCCAGGTTGTCTTTTTTGAAGGTTGCTATATCATGTTTACTCTAGTTTCTGAGATGTTACCTTTGACAGTGCGACTGCAACAAAGACAACCTGGAACGTGCCCATTGACTAAAGCCAGACTACTGTAGAGCCGTGTCATACATGTTGGAATACACCACTTCTCACGACTTTTAGCCCCTTTCACAAGCATATTAAAATCTGAAATTGTTTGGAAAATGGAATCTGTTGTGTTCCCTTCATGGTAGCGGTAACACCTGTGGTGTTTATTTATAACAGTACACACACGTACACCCACACTGCACACCCCTTCCACCCTGTAGCATCAGTTTAGCCTGCTACATGTGGTGTCAGAGATCAAAGGAGACTCCTCTGTAGAGGCCCCTCATCCTTACCTCTGCCCAGGCCTCATTATCTTAACATGGCAAGATACATTACCAAGGATTCTAGCAGGTCTTAAACATACCTTTTTGGTCTTTTCCTTGCCTCAATATTATTTATTTTCAATACGTGTTGATATGTGGAAAACTCGTAATTTCTACAGTAAACTTGTAGTTTTCAGCATAACCACTCTGTTTCCCAGGATCCAGATTAAACATAGTCCTGGACTAAAAAGCAAGGTCGATCTCCGTTGAATGTGATTTTTTGTTGTCCAGGATTAGTGTTAATCTGGGTCCTGGAAACCGGCCGCCTAGTGTAGAGCTAAATTTAGCTTGCTTAGCTAAAGGTCATACACCGGTACCACGGTATAGGGTGAAGTTGCCCCTAGATGCTGATCCTGGGCCAGTTTAGCATTTTCCCCACTAATGGTTAATGTTACGATTGGGGAAGGGGAAGCTGATCCTAGATCTGTACCTAGGAGTAACTGATTAGCAGTTTAGCCTGTAGCATATGTTGATTGCTCCTGGCCCGGGGCTTAGACCTGGAGGTCACATGAGCCCACATCCCAGAGGATTACACTGACAGACAAAGTAGCTGGCTAATGGACTTATACAGAATGAGACCTGTAATTGACGGCTCTCCCTCGGATCTCTCTCTCAGCCAGTCTACTGCACTTCCCCACTGACGGCACCAGCTACACCCTGGGAGCTGGCCACACAGTTTATCATGGGGGTTGTAGACCTGCCACTTCCGGTACACAGTATATAGGCCTACAGTTTGTTGGGCAACCTATGGGGGTTATAGGCCTACAGTTTGCTGGGCATTAGGCAATTTATCTATGCTTTTTTTGCTCTTTTTTTTTTTTACCCACCGCTACCGCCCCTCATCGTAAGAACTTTTTATTACATTTTTATTTAAAGATTTCTCTTAAAATCTTAAAGTTAATCAAAAAAAATTCTCCCTCTCCTCTTCATCTTGTTTTTGACTATTGAACGTACTGTTCAATACAGAATTTAGTTTGACGTGTTTGGACGCTAGTGCCAGCTTGAAGGTCTGTTTCTGCACGTTCTCAGTGCCACCATCTCTGCTCAGATGTTGCATGGGAAAAGTTGCGTGTTTGTTGGAAGCGTTTGTCCTGTGTACTGTAACCTGTGTGTGTGTGTGTGTTGTCTGACTACAGGTGGCCCGTAAGCTGGTGATCCTTGAAGGTGACCTTGAGCGCTCTGAGGAGCGTGCTGAGGTGGCTGAGGCGTAAGTTTAACCTCCTTCATTACTGACACACACCGGATGCATCCCAAATGGCACCCTATTCCCTTTATAGTGCACTACGTTTGACCAGGGCCCATAGAGCCCATATGGATCTGGTCAAAAGTAGTGCACTATATAGGGAATAGAATGGAAATGTCCATGGCTGAGTCCCAATTCTGCACCCTTATCCAGAAGTGTGCACTTGCACACTCCCCGTCAGGGATTTAACAGCATATGATTGGTGTAAGCATTGGCTGGAGTGAGTTTTCACCATTTTAAGTTTATGCAAGAAAGTGTCCAAGTGCACACTTTGGGAGAAGGGTGGAGAATGAAAACGCAGCGCTGCACATCACACTTCAACAACTTTGTTAAAACCAACAAATTCCTTGTATTTAAGTTCCATTGAAATGTGGTTGTTTAAGTCAAATGTGTTGTTTAAATGTGAATGACATGTTGATGGGTCATCATTTACTAGCCCCCCCATCTCTTACTTACTCGAGCACATTTGGGAATTTATGCATATATTTGACCTTCTAATGCATTTTGAAATATACGTTGATGAGGCCTCTCCTGAAAAATGATGTTAATGTTCATTTGAATTGTTGCATGGACCCGCCTTCCTGTTTAATAAAATGACGCATGATTGGATGGCAACTGAAACTAGCTAATGACCGCAGTGGGTGAATTGATTTCGATTGGCTTTACAACGGGGAGTCCAATAGCCATCCCTTTAACTGACAACAAAACGTATTTATTCCCAGGTAGTCCCATGATGCATTAATGTCCTAACCTTGTCCACCAGCATTCTCTCTCTTTGTCGAACCGTCTTTTCACAGCGCCTCAGAACGGGACTTGACTGGAAGTCTATGGCAGGAGTAGATGAAACAAAATACAAAACGCTGGTTTTAATTGGCTGATCTCTGTCCATCACCAATTACCATCTAGCACAGGGATGGGCAACTTTGATGGGGGTGGGGGCCACAAAAAACTGGAACCCATTATGAGGGGCTGCAGTGGCTTGTGGGTCTGCGACCATGCTTACTACAAGTTTAGTTAGCTGGCCGCTAGACTAACTTACCAATCTAAAGTTTTTAGCTGACATTGGGCTAATTGAGTGACTGCTGAGGCACAACCACATTTCTAAATTGCACCTTGTGTATTCTATTATTCTAACTCTGAACAGTAAGTTGAGACCCCGACTGAATAAATATATATAATGTCCGCAGGCCACCAGTTACCCATCCCTGATCTAATATAACCCTTAGAACCTCCCCCCTACATTGTTACGTAAAAACACGAGCAGGGCAAGTGATTTTAAACAAGGAAGTGAGTTTGGAAAATCTTTAAATTATGCATCTTAGAAATAGTTTTCACATATAAACGGTAAATGCCCTAACTCAGAATCAATTGGGCTTCCAATTTGGTCAATAATATGGTCAATGTGATAGAACACATTTATTTTTTTCACCCCCATGTGGGAAACACGAGAGGATGGGATACACCGGATGCACTAACAACAACAGGGCTCCTGGATGTTCGTGTGTGTTCTCTCCCCTGTGTTTTATGTCATGCATGCCTGAATCCAACACCACCAACACCCCTCCACCTGGGACCACCTTACCTTGTGTGTGGGTGCCCTGACCCCCTCCTGTTCCCCCCCTACACCCCTACCTACCTGGCTGTGGACTAACCCAGTCGAGTCAGGGAGCTGGAGGAAGAGCTTAGACTCATGGACCAGAATTTGAAGTCCATGATGTGCGGAGAGGATGAGGTACTGTCTGCCCCCCCGTACCAGGACAAACGTCCCGGTTCCAAACCTCTTCACTACCTGCTTCCTTTCTCCTCTCCTCTGGCTTGTGCTCTTGACTCCTCCCTCCAAGCCTCTCTGCCTCGCAGCTATGCTCTATGGAGGGCTTCCCTGGTGGTTGACGGGACAGTGTTGCTGTGGTACAAAAGGACCAATGTCCTACAAGCCATACTGTCCCTCACTATACCTTCAACCTAAAGCCAATGGGATCCTTGATGTGATACTTGAGATTATACATGTATTTATATATTTCCTATACATAGAGTATACGATTTTATATCTGTCAGATATTGTCCATCAAGGATCCTGATTTAACCCTTTCATCTGATGGGTAGGTGACATTAACCCCTTCAGGTAAGTGTGACATTAACCCCTTAAGGTAAGTTATATATATAAAAAATTTTTGCACCTGCACTCTCCTGCCAAGGCACTCTCCCTAATAGGGACTGGGTTTGAGTATCCAGACCAGGGTCTCCTCTGCCATGTCCTCTCATCCCTCAAAACGCTCTTTCTCCTTTCTTGTCCTACCCTCATTTTCCCCTCCTCCCTCCCTCTCTTGCTGTTGCACAGTAAATCTGGTGATCTTGAGGAAGAGTTGAAAAATGTCACCAACAACTTGAAGTCTCTGGAGGCCCAGGCTGAGAAGGTACTGTAGGAGAGGGGAAGGAAGCTGGGCCTGAAGGTACTGTAGGAGGAGCGAGGGGAAGGAAGCTGGGTCTGAAGGTACTGTAGGAGGAGCGAGGGGAAGGAAGCTGGGTCTGAAGGTACTGTAGGAGGAGCGAGGGGAAGGAAGCTGGGCCTGAAGGTACTGTAGGAGGAGCGAGGGGAAGGAAGCTAGGCCTGAAGGTACTGTAGGAGGAGCGAGGGGAAGGAAGCTGGGCCTGAAGGTACTGTAGGAGGAGCGAGGGGAAGGAAGCTGGGTCTGAAGGTACTGTAGGAGGAGCGAGGGGAAGGAAGCTGGGCCTGAAGGTACTGTAGGAGGAGCGAGGGGAAGGAAGCTGGGCCTGAAGGTACTGTAGGAGGAGCGAGGGGAAGGAAGCTGGGCCTGAAGGTACTGTAGGAGGAGCGAGGGGAAGGAAGCTGGGTCTGAAGGTACTGTAGGAGGAGCGAGGGGAAGGAAGCTGGGCCTGAAGGTACTGTAGGAGGGGAGAGGGGAAGGAAGCTGGGCCTGAAGGTACTGTAGGAGGAGCGAGGGGAAGGAAGCTGGGCCTGAAGGTACTGTAGGAGGAGCGAGGGAAAGGAAGCTGGGCCTGAAGGTACTGTAGGAGGAGCGAGGGGAAGGAAGCTGGGCCTGAAGGTACTGTAGGAGGAGCGAGGGGAAGGAAGCTGGGCCTGAAGGTACTGTAGGAGGGGAGAGGGGAAGGAAGCTGGGCCTGAAGGTACTGTAGGAGGAGCGAGGGGAAGGAAGCTGGGCCTGAAGGTACTGTAGGAGGAGCGAGGGGAAGGAAGCTGGGCCTGAAGGTACTGTAGGAGGAGCGAGGGGAAGGAAGCTGGGTCTGAAGGTACTGTAGGAGGAGCGAGGGGAAGGAAGCTGGGCCTGAAGGTACTGTAGGAGGGGAGAGGGGAAGGAAGCTGGGCCTGAAGGTACTGTAGGAGGAGCGAGGGGAAGGAAGCTGGGTCTGAAGGTACTGTAGGAGGAGCGAGGGGAAGGAAGCTGGGCCTGAAGGTACTGTAGGAGGAGCGAGGGGAAGGAAGCTGGGCCTGAAGGTACTGTAGGAGGAGCGAGGGGAAGGAAGCTGGGCCTGAAGGTACTGTAGGAGGGGAGAGGGGAAGGAAGCTGGGCCTGAAGGTACTGTAGGAGGAGCGAGGGAAAGGAAGCTGGGCCTGAAGGTACTGTAGGAGGAGCGAGGGGAAGGAAGCTGCCCAGCCAACCTTTCAGCTCTTGTGTTTTAGTCTCTTCTCCCTAGCCAACCTTTCAGCTCTTGTGTTTTAGTCTCTTCTCCCTAGCCAACCTTTCAGCTCTTGTGTTGTAGTCTCTTCTCCCTAGCCAACCTTTCAGCTCTTGTGTTGTAGTCTCTTCTCCCTAGCCAACCTTTCAGCTCTTGTTGTAGCCCTCCTCAATTTAATTAACTGAATGTCTATCCAATACTGTTTACTTTAGTGGATGTGAACAGTAGGCTATTAATTGAATGCTACACTGTAGACGTCATAGTCAATTTACATTTATGTATTTATTCGATCTGTCTATATTTTAACTAGAATATTGGCGTATATTTTAAGTTGTGAATTTTTAAGGAGAAGCACTCGTCATAGCTCTTGTGCTAATATGAATCTCCATTATTTCACTTCTAGTACTCACAAAAGGAGGACAAATACGAAGAGGAAATCAAAGTTCTTACTGACAAACTTAAAGAGGTGGGTACTGTAGGATCACCATAGCTAATTGAGAAAATCTAATATTTTCTATGAAATCAATTTTAGTATGAATGGTGCTTCAAATGGTATCTTAAAGCCTCTCTTTTTTAAATCTTCCCACTCTATAACCCAATGTTAACCAACATGTTACGTGGATACAACGTAATTTGGTGCTTGGAAAAATGTATTTGAAACGCATTGTGCTCCGATGCTTTTTTTTTTTTTTCAGGCTGAGACCCGTGCTGAGTTTGCAGAGAGGTCTGTGGCTAAGCTTGAGAAGACCATTGATGATTTGGAAGGTACGTTTTCAACGCTCCTTTCATTCACAACCATTAACTCCTCCTCTTGGAGTTCCCTGTAGCTGACGCCACTAACTGCATTTTCACTTTAAATGCATCCCAAGTGGCACACTATTCCCAATATAGTGCACTTCGTTTGACCAGAGCCCTATGGGAAAAGGGCGCCATTTGGACGCACACTTTTGTTTACTTTGTGAAAGCGTGACAGATGTTTCACTAACAGAAAGATTTGCTCCTATAACCATGAGTTGTAACACTGAAGCCTGTTGGGTACCTTCGCATGACTTGTTCGTAGTGTATTTTAGCATTAGGTAACATAGCTGTAAGTTTCAATCATTAATGAAGTCCCTTAATACAATCGAGCAGCATTGCAGATAGTAATTTCCAAGTTACCTTCCAACTTTGAGGACCATTAGAAACAAAGGTGCTCCGATGTGAATGGATTTATTAATATATTGGTTTAATAGATTAACCAATTAATTTGTAGATTAACCCCCATTAACCTGGCTCTGTTGTCGAGGGATCCAATTGGATCAGATTGCAGTTGAAACCAATGATGGGCTTTCCGTATGATTGTGCCAGATAGACAAATGTGTAGATTCTGAATCTTTAGCTCAAGAATAATAGTGTGCCTGTACGGCTGCGTTTACACAGGCAGCCTATAATTCTGAACTTTTCCACTAGCTGGACTTTTTTGACCAATCAGATCAGCTCCTTTGCCAATAATTGGGCAAAAGATCAGAATTGGGCTGCCTGTGTGAACGCAGCCTAACTGTGGAGCCACAGATTCACATTCGATTGCTTATCCTGTCTGGTTATGCAGATTAGTGTTGCCTTATCTCATATTGATTTATTTTAATTTTTATATTGATCAGTTTGACTGATCGATTAGATTCTATAAGAAATACTGAAAACTCAGTTGAAGGTTAGATTTGAGTTGTAGTACTTGGACTACGAGCAACTTTGGGTTTTTTCCAAGGTTTTGCCTTATTTCTGACTTACCTAAGGGTGTTGTTGATTCATCCACACAGTTACTCAATCAATTTAGTTGTTATTTAGCAACGAGAATGGGCTTGTTGTGGAGAGCTTAATGTCTTGTTGCGTTTTTGACAGACTTTGGAAATGTCATGTGTGAGTAGGTATTATCTGGTGTATTGTTCCAGGAGTTTGAAGTAGGGGTGTGACCGTTTAATTTTTTAAAAACGAAATTGGGATCCTTAACATTAAGAAAAACCCCAAAACAATGTTTTATTTTTTTGTCCCCCCCCCACCACACAAAGTTAGAATCTCAGCGCAGTTATCACAAAACATATTACTTTCCATGTTATAGCCTACAGTGAGGGAAAAAAAGTATTTGATCCCCTGCTGATTTTGTACGTTTGCCCACAGACAAAGACATGATCAGTCTGTAATTTTAATGGTAGGTTGATTTGAACAGTGAGAGACAGAATAACAACAAAAAAATCCAGAAAAACGCATGTCAAAAATGTTATAAATTGATTTGCATTTTAATGAGGGAAATAAGTATTTGACCCCTCTGCAAAACATGGCTTAGTACTTGGTGGCAAAACCCTTGTTGGCAATCACAGAGGTCAGACGTTTCTTGTAGTTGGCCACCAGGTTTGCACACATCTCAGGAGGGATTTTGTTCCACTCCTCTTTGCAGATCTTCTCCAAGTCATTAAGGTTTCGAGGCTGACGTTTGGCAACTCGAACCTTCAACTCCCTCCACAGATTTTCTATGGGATTAAGGTCTGGAGACTGGCTAGGCCACTCCAGGACCTTAATGTGCTTCTTCTTGAGCCACTCCTTTGTTGCCTTGGTCGTGTGTTTTGGGTCATTGTCATTCTGGGATACCCATCCACGACCCATTTTCAATGCCCTGGCTGAGGGAAGGAGGTTCTCACCCAAGATTTGACGGTACATGGCCCCGTCCGTCGTCCCTTTGATACGGTGAAGTTGTCCTGTCCCCTTAACAGAAAAACACCCCCAAAGCATAATGTTTCCACCTCCATGTTTGACAGTGGGGATGGTGTTCTTGGTCATAGGCAGCATTCCTCCTCCACCAAACACGGCGAGTTGAGTTGATGCCAAAGAGCTCGATTTTGGTCTCATCTGACCACAACACTTTCACCCAGTTCTCCTCTGAATCATTCAGATGTTCATTGGCAAACTTCAGACGGCCATGTATATGTGCTTTCTTGAGCAGGGGGACCTTGCGAGCGCTGCAGGATTTAAGTCCTTCACGGCGTAGTGTTACACCAATTGTTTTCTTGGTGACTATGGTCCCAGCTGCCTTGAGATCATTGACAAGATCCTCCCGTGTAGTTCTGGGCTGATTCCTCACGGTTCTCATGATCATTACAACTCCACGAGGTGAGATCTTGCATGGAGCCCCAGGCCGAGGGAGATGGACAGTTATTTTGTGTTTCTTCCATTTGCGAATAATCGCACCAACTGTTGTCACCTTCTCACCAAGCTGCTTGGCGATGGTCTTGTAGCCCATTCCAGCCTTGTGTAGGTCTACAATCTTGTCCCTGACATCCTTGGAGAGCTCTTTGGTCTTGGCCATGGTGAAGAGTTTGGAATCTGATTGATTGCTTCTGTGGACAGGTGTCTTTTATACAGGTAACAAGCTGAGATTAGGAGCACTCCCTTTAAGAGTGTGCTCCTAATCTCAGCTCGTTACCTGTATAAAAGACACCTGGGAGCCAGAAATCTTTCTGATTGAGAGGGGGTCAAATACTTATTTCCCTCATTAAAATGCAAATCAATTTATAACATTTTTCACATGCGTTTTTCTGGCTTTTTTTTTTGTTATTCTGTCTCTCACTGTTCAAATAAACCAACCATTAAAATTATAGACTGATCATTTCTTTGTCAGTGGGCAAATGTACAAAATCAGCAGGGGATCAAATACTTGTTTCCCTCACTGTAACTAGAGGATAGGATATAAAGGCCTGGGGAAAGTTGTGGAATTTAAATAAAACCAAAAGGAAGAGGTGAACTTTAGGCTACGTTGGTGAATTTGCGAGGCGTGCAAAACATATTACCATTTCTCCTACTGCCTGCCCCCTGCGCTCTCTCCCTCGCACTGGCTCGCTTGGGGTGTATTCATTACGCCCATTACGTTACAAAACATTTCTTAAACTGAAGCAAACGAAACTGGGATGGACCTACCTGAATTTGTCCAATTGAAACTCTTGTTTTAGTTACTGTTTGGACTAATGATTACACCCCTGTTCCTTCTCTTCCCTAATTATGCGAGTGTGTGTGTTCAGTCTTCGGTCTGCTGCGTGTAGAATATCCTAGCCTATTCATTGATGATAGGCCCTGCTTTACTGAAGTTGCGAGACATTGAAAGCCAAGAAATTGCGAGATACAGCTTTTGATTGCAGATAGATAAGCCTAGTGCATGGTTTCCCAAACTTGGTCAAACACTTTCTAAGTCTTTGGTGAACGTTGAGCTTTAGTTGATTTAAACTGGAGTGTGTTGTGTTAACCGTTTGATTCTGTGTTAATGATGCACACCATATTAATATTCTAACATTTTTGTAATTTGGTTGACTTTATTTATTATTTTCAATTTTTTGTAAAGTATTTGATTGTCGGATTGCTACTGCCTAGGGAATTTGGTGGAAAAGCTATTTTGGAATTTGCATTTTATTATCAGTTCTTTACATATGCATAATCATCCTTTTTGAAGTTATGATTTATCAGTTATCTTACTTTCTTGAACTCTTTTTTTTTTATCACTCACCTTGTTCTGTTTCCATCTTGTGCGTCTTTCTGTCCGTCCATCTATCTGTCCATCCCCCCCCTCCAGACGAGGTGTACGCTCAGAAGCTGAAGGGTAAAGCCCTCAGTGAGGAGCTTGACCTGGCTCTCAACGACATGACCACACTCTAGACGCTCCTTCCCTCACTCCTCTTCTTCCTCCTCCTCTCTGACGCTCTCCACCTCCATCTGGCACTCCTGGGGTTCAAACATCCTCCACTTCCTTTCTGTCCTTTTTTTTCATTCCACAACTTTTCAGACAGAACTGTGATCGATCTCTTTCTCTCAATACCCTTGGTTACGAAATGTGAATGGCGAATACAATTTAAAAAAAAGTCGTAACTAAGTTTACAAGACTTGCTGATTTCAAAATACCAAGGGATATAAATGTGGCCCCAGGCAGACCCCCCCCCCCCCCCCCCCCCCCACCCCTGTGTCAAACCCATTCCCCCTTCCTTTTAGTTTCGCTCCCTACTGTTGTCAGGTGTCAGCATTGTTCAGTGATCCTCGTACATTTCTATAGATGCATATAGGACAACCCAGCCCCAGCCCCACAGGGTCCATACCTCTCCAAAGATCTGGGTTAGGCTTGGTCTTCTGTATTGATATATATATATATATACACTTGTCCCGTAGTTTCCTTTTCTCTTCCTGTGTAATAAATGTCCTGAAACACTTCTCTTGATACTGCTCCTGTTTTCTGTCATTATCTGCATTTGGTTTCTCATCATAATCACCTAATAAAGTTTAGAATGTTGGTTGCCGACGGTTACAATCCACTAACTAAGCCACAATATTTGCCATACCAATTTACCTGACTATACTCAGGGTACATGGTGTTTATTTGGCTAAATTTAATATAGCCTACATTTTTTTTGACTACCTTTACCGTTTTAGAGAATTTTAAAATATTCAGGATTCATATTAGATTAAATCTGAACTGTTGTAAAATGTTACGATGAAGATACACAAGTTATTTGGTGAATGACTTCTTTGAAGATACAAGGGAATCGGTGTGAATTAATCTCAATTCAGTACTGTTCTCACCACACCATATTAATGGTTTAACATTTAATCTGTCATTATCTGACCAACCCTGACACAGGGCATCAAAACAAATCTGAACAATTCATCTGATTTATAACCACTGAACCAATTATCTCTCTTAATGATTAAGGGAACATGAAATTAAGTTTTAAATTGAGAATTATCCTGTCTAAAGAAACCTTCGGCTCAGTACTTTGGAGAATCTTAGAAGGGATTTGCTGTATCCCTCTTTTACCACCTTACTTATCCCCTGACCCCAGTAATATGAATATGTATTGCTTCCTACTATAGTTGCTTAAAGGAAAATTACACCCAAAAACTATCTTTTGGTAGTTGTTTCATTAGTCCATTGTTGACAGTCCCAAAATGTTTTGTTTGTCAGCAATCAAGTTTTCAAGATATGTAACTTTTTGAAAATACAGAAGTCATCCCTGTATGATGCGTTTTGCATCATATGACGCTGCGTTTTGCATGATGCTGCTATGTTTTGTATCGTATTTTGATAATTACATATCTTAACTTGATTGCTGACAAGCAAAACATTTTGGGACTATGTCAACCATGGACTAATGAAACAAATACCAAAATATAGTTTTTTGGGGGGGTGGAATTTTCCTTTAATGTCTTGTAGTGATTGATCAATTCAAGACATTCAAGCATTGTCAAGTGAGCTGTAATTGCTATAGATGCTGATTACCTCTGTCAGACGAAAAAAAAGCAACTTCCGGCTGTTCTTTTTTTTCTTGTCTTTCATTGCCCTGTGACCTTTTTATTGCACTAACCCTTCCCTCTTTCTCTTCCTTTTCTCTCTCTTTCTGTATCTTCACACTGGCTTTCATTGACTCTTCTGGCGCCACAGAACATTATCACAAGGAGGTGGAGAAAAGCCGCATTCTCAGTAACGAACTGAGGGTTGTTCTGAATGAGCTTAACAGCTGAGTCTGGGACAGAAGCTTTTGCAAACTTCCTTCCACTATCCCACTCTTCCAATATGCACTTGTCTCTGATTTTAAACTTGGAACCGATTTTCTCATACCCCACTAGAAGGGACTGGTCGTACTTTGTTCAGTATGCTTTCATTAGTGTGTTTAAAAATATATATATATATGTTTACATTGAAGTAATTTGCAATCATGACATTCAAGTAATTGACAAATCATATGAACATGTGTTTCAAATTCATCAAGGGAATTGAGTGAGAATGAATTTGCCCCAAACTTGGGGTGTTGTGTATAATTGGGTACTAGTACATTAATTGATCCCCCCCCCCCAAAAAAAAAAAAATCATGTCACCTTTTTGTATGAAATTTGGTTCCAAGTTTTTCAGAATTAGGAAAGTTAGTTTTTCACAAAGTTGAGGATACTCACTTGCTGCACATTGTAGAGTTCCACTGCTAAGACTTGAGGGAGTTTAATGGAGCAAATGTAGCACTTTGGACTGGACACATCCCACACTTGAAGTTTCAAAGCTTTCACAGGATGTGGAATAATTAGCACTTATCTGGAATAATGGTTTTCAGGATTGCACAGTTCGCTGTAAAACTTCAGATTGTTTGCATGCAATCCTACCTACAGTGGGGGAAAAAAAGTATTTAGTCAGCCACCAATTGTGCAAGTTCTCCCACTTAAAAAGATGAGAGAGGCCTGTAATTTTCATCATAGGTACACGTCAACTATGACAGACACATTGAGGGAAAAAAAATCCAGAAAATCACATTGTAGGATTTTTAATGAATTTATTTGCAAATTATGGTGGAAAATAAGTATTTGGTCACCTACAAACAAGCAAGATTTCTGGCTCTCACAGACCAGTAACTTCTTCTTTAAGAGGCTCCTCTGTCCTCCACTCGTTACCTGTATTAATGGCACCTGTTTTAACTTGTTATCAGTATAAAAGACACCTGTCCACAACCTCAAACAGTCACACTCCAAACTCCACTATGGCCAAGACCAAAGAGCTGTCAAAGGACACCAGAAACAAAATTGTAGACCTGCACCAGGCTGGGAAGACTGAATCTGCAATAGGTAAGCAGCTTGGTTTGAAGAAATCAACTGTGGGAGCAATTATTAGGAAATGGAAGACATACAAGACCACTGATAATCTCCCTCGATCTGGGGCTCCACGCAAGATCTCACCCCGTGGGGTCAAAATGATCACAAGAACGGTGAGCAAAAATCCCAGAACCACACGGGGGGACCTAGTGAATGACCTGCAGAGAGCTGGGACCAAAGTAACAAAGCCTACCATCAGTAACACACTACGCCGCCAGGGACAAAAAATCCTGCAGTGCCAGACGTGTCCCCCTGCTTAAGCCCGTCTGAAGTTTGCTAGAGTGCATTTGGATGATCCAGAAGATGATTGGGAGAATGTCATATGGTCAGATGAAACCAAAATATAACTTTTTGGTAAAAACTCAACTCGTCGTGTTTGGAGGACAAAGAATGCTGAGTTGCATCCAAAGAACACCATACCTACTGTGAAGCATGGGGGTGGAAACATCATGCTTTGGGGCTGTTTTTCTGCAAAGGGACCAGGACGACTGATCCGTGTAAAGGAAAGAATGAATGGGGCCATGTATCGTGAGATTTTGAGTGAAAACCTCCTTCCATCAGCAAGGGCATTGAAGATGAAACGTGGCTGGGTCTTTCAGCATGACAATGATCCCAAACACACCGCCTGGGCAACGAAGGAGTGGCTTTGTAAGAAGCATTTCAAGGTCTTGGAGTGGCCTAGCCAGTCTCCAGATCTCAACCCCATAGAAAATCTTTGGAGGGAGTTGAAAGTCTGTGTTGCCCAGCGACAGCCCCAAAACATCACTGCTCTAGAGGATATCTGCATGGAGGAATGGGCCAAAATACCAGCAACAGTGTGTGAAAACCTTGTGAAGACTTACAGAAAACGTTTGACCTGTGTCATTGCCAACAAAGGGTATATAACAAAGTATTGAGAAACTTTTGTTATTGACCAAATACTTATTTTCCACCATAATTTGCAAATAAATTCATAAAAAATCCTACAATGTGATTTTCTGGAGAAAAAAAATCTAATTTTGTCTGTCATAGTTGACGTGTACCTATGATGAAAATTACAGGCCTCTCTCATCTTTTTAAGTGGGAGAACTTGCACAATTGGTGGCTGACTAAATACTTTTTTCCCCCACTGTATATACTCTAAAGCCTGTAGACTTACATGTATAGATAATGGTATACCTTAGCCAAAAATACATATAATGGCATGACATCTGCCTCGTTTCGCTATTGCTCAGACTGTTATATGTATGCATCCAAAGTCAATGAAATGTAAACTTTGTTAAGCTTTACACAGGCTTGAAACTACCCAGGTTCATGTATTTCTTCAAAGGTAGAGTTGTAGTTTAGTGTGATGAAACACCTTTTTTTTTTATTATTATCATTTAAGTATTATAGTACTTAAACATACTTATACATACGAAGTATGCACTGGGTGCAGTATTACATTTCTGGGGTTGTAGTTTCTCCACTTGGCTTCGCTAAAAGTTACCCCTAATTATATCCACACCCATTCGTTTACATAGATTCCTTCTTTGGGTGTTTCCCTAAGTAACTTCACTATTTTGCATGCTGTGCTATAGCGAATTTGGCTCATTCCAAGTTGTGCTAAATTTACATCATGACTTACCACAAGTTAGCTGGCCTAAATATACATCTTTAGCCTGCTTGTATTGACTAGCGTTACTTTCATTGCACCAAGTATCTTCACGTTTAGCTTCCCTCACCACCTGGCCCATTTGAGTGGCATGACTAACAGAAAGCATCTGCTGTCCTATGGTAACGCTCCATTGTGCACACTGAAATTGAAACCTCACCTGACATTCTGTGCACACAAGGAGCACTGTCCTCTCATTGGGTCTGGGAAGGCACTCTCTATGGTGACTCACCAATATGTAGAAGACGTCTGAACTAAGAATGAAACAAAAGTCTAGATTAGATTGGCTGTCCTGGAAACCTTAAATCTCCCCTCTCACTGCATTATTATAGAACTTGGATCTTTTCAACAGTCTTTATCTATTTTTGTGTTTTTTTCCCACCTGTGCTTCTTAGCGACCACATTCGCTGTTTAACTGACACAAACGTATTACTGCAATTTACATGAACACACTTGATAATGTGAATGTGTAAAATACAGGATGCTTTTGAATCACAATGTTTAGACAGTGCTGTTTTAATTTTGATGTCCATGTTTCATTGTCCTGTTTCCTGAGCCAACTGAGACCTTGCTTGTCGGGGTGCTTCACCTGTGCTTTTGTTTCCCCATCATCAGAGAAACTGGCTACAGCTAAAGAGGAGAACTTAGACATGCACCAAACCCTGGACCAAACCCTCCTGGAGCTCAACAATCTATAAAGAGAGTTCCGTCTGTCTGGACCGACGAACAAGAGTCCTAAAACAAAGAAAAACGCAAAGCTTTTATAATGCTCATTTGATACACACTTGACCAAATCCTTTAGTTGACTTGCCCCTTTGGGAACAGGACAGTCTTCACTTGGCTTTAATAGTAGCAAAAGGCTTATGAACAAGGCATTCCGTTTTAGTTAATATGAGGGTCTCTTGCACACATGCTAATTAATGGCAAACGCATGCTGGCTACAGAAGTTAACATGGTTCAGTAAATCAGCAGAACAACTAGTTGAACAGCATAGAGTTGTATGCTACTGAGGTTGCTGTTTGTATTTAGCATGTGATTTGAGTCTTAAAGTTGACGTCTATTTTCTAATCTGACCTCTGAGGCCTCCTTGAAGAAATGAAATTCCATTTGCTTTGATGTTACCCCCAAATCAATTTATTGTTATTTTTTTGTATTAAGTTTTTTTGTAATCCTTCGAAACAAATGGTAAACATATTCCTTACTTACTGTTTGGTAAGATCATGTGCCACTCACTGTTTAAATTAATACAGTATATTATTTGTGTAGAACTGACCCAAACAGGGAAAAAGACTAGCTTTCAAATTTCATTTCCTCTACATAATATTTTGACTATATAGGATAAATAGCAGTTTGTTAAATGTACGTTTAGGTTAGTTTATATGGTTCAAAATTACTAGCAAAGGTATCAAATTTAATGTAATACAAACTAAATACAATAGGGACATTTTACTTCATTTAGACCAATATGTCTTACACAGGATTCTTTTGACTAAGTTTTTGAATTTTCAGAATTGTTGTAGTGACCTTTTGGGGGTTTGGATAATAGGCTAATATTAGAGATGATGTGGTACCTCATTCTAATCATGACGATGTGGTACCTCATTCTAATCATGACGATGTGGTACCTCATGTATTCTAATCATGACGATGTGGTACCTCATGTATTCTAATCATGACGATGTGGTACCTCATGTATTCTAATCATGACGATGTGGTACCTCATGTATTCTAATCATGACGATGTGGTACCTCATGTATTCTAATCATGACGATGTGGTACCTCATGTATGCTAATCATGACGATGTGGTACCTCATGTATTCTAATCATGACGATGTGGTACCTCATGTATGCTAATCATGACGATGTGGTACCTCATGTATTCTAATCATGACGATGTGGTACCTCATGTATTCTAATCATGACGATGTGGTACCTCATGTATTCTAATCATGACGATGTGGTACCTCATGAATTCTAATCATGACGATGTGGTACCTCATGTATTCTAATCATGACGATGTGGTACCTCATGAATTCTAATCATGACGATGTGGTACCTCATGTATTCTAATCATGTTGATGTGGTACCTCATGTATTCTAATCATGACGATGTGGTACCTCATGTATTCTAATCACTTGCCTTTTTCCTTGACAAAGATTTTGAGAATGCCCGTAGCTGTTAGAATCTGAAACGTCCCTTAATTTTGAAACACCCTCTCAATAATCAGCAGGTTTAGCTGTTACAGGGGTCATTCAAAGAAACAAGTCCCTTTTTGAGTAGTGTAACTTAATCTATGGGTAACAGGGTTGACGTGTTATGCCCAACCCACTGTTTGTCACCACAAAACACCAGAAAATGGCCAAAAAGAGTAGAACCAGCTCACCTGCTTTTACACTGATTTTGATTATTAGATGTTCAATGTTTCTTTTGAAAACAAAAATATTATTAAATATTCACCTTATTAAAACGAGAGTTCAGCTCACGTAACAGGATTGAGCTTAAAATGAGGGAAATGATTTTAAAAAATTACCTTACAATGAATCACTAATCACATGAAATGGATAATCTTCTGAAATTACTTTGTCAAAGCAGCAAAATTACTTTAGGGTTAAGTGGGTTAAAATGTTCTGAGAAGTCAGAGTGCAGAGGGACATGTCAAAATGCTGAATGTTGGCACTTTTAAGTCTTTAGTGATATACAAAAACAAGTGGATTTATTGAATTTTCCATGTGGTCTATATTAAATGGTGTTTCATTTAATATAGCAGGCTTTTAAAATCCAATATTGGTGCAAAATGTCTACTTAAAATATCAAAGGGATGCAAAAGGGCCTCATTTTGTAGAACTACCCTACAGCTGTGAACTTGTATTTGTAAGGTTGATTCAAGCTCCATGTTATATCTTAAAATGCACCTGTGTCAATACTTCTGAGTAGTCAGAATGCTTATTGGTCTGAAGGTTTTAATTGGGGGGAATTATTCAATATTCTGGAGGTATTAAAATAGTTGTCTTTTTAAAAACGTTATTACTCATGTATCCTATGCAATGAATTAACTGTGTGAGCTCTTTAAGACGATTAAAAGATTGACGGCAAGATAAATGGTTGTTTTGTACATTTCTTCCAGGATTTCATTAGGCTGGATTACAGTGCAATAAAGGCTCATATAGCGCTTTTACTTTACTTTACTGTTTACAATGGTATGGTGAACTGATCAAGACAACTTTTTGGTTTCTTTGAAAGAGGCTGGCTACCACTTTGTACCATTTGGTAGATGTAGAAGTGACCAATTTTGTTGGAAGTTTTGGTGTAACAATTGTGGTGTAACTGCTTTTGTGTAATTTTCCGCAGCAACAGGATGGTAGCTTCAGATTAAGTTTTACCCATGATATTGCCAAAGCATGATGCGCAAACAATCATGGCAGAAATGTCTAACAAGGTTGTACATTTAACCTTTGTCACATCTACACGGAACAAAAATATATGCAACATGTAAAGTGTTGGTCCCATGTTTCATGAGCTGAAATAAAAGATCACAAAAAAAATTATACGCACAAAAAGCTTATTTCTCCAATTTTGTGCACACATTTGTTTACATCCCTGTTAGTGAGCATTTCTCCGTTGCCAAAATAATCCATCCACCTGACAGGTGTGGCATATCAAGAAGCTGATTAAACAGCATGATCATTACACAGGTGCACCTTGTGCTGGGGACAAAATATCTAAAATGTGCAGTTTTGTGTCACAACACAATGCCACAGATGTCTGAAGTTAGGGCAGCATGCAATTGGCATGCTGAATGCAGGAATGTCCACCAGAGTTGTTGCCAGATAATTTAATGTTAATTTCTCTACCATAAGCCGCCGCCAATGTTGTTTTAGGGAATTTGGCAGTACGTCCAACTGGCCTCACAACCGCAGACCACGTGTAACCACGCCAGCCCAGGACCTCCACATCCGGCTTCTTCACCTGCGGGATCATCTGAGACCAGCCACCCGGAGAGCTGATGAAACTGGGTTTGCACAACCAAAGTATTTCTGCACAAACTGTCAGAAACCGTCTCAGGGAAGCTCATCTGCGTGCTCGTCGTCTTGACCTGACTGCAGTTTTGCATCGTAACCGACTTCAGTGGGCAAATGCTCACCTTCGATGGCCACTGGCACGCTGGAGAAGTGTGCTCTTCACGGATCAATCCCGGTTTCAACTGTACCGGGCAGACGGCAGACAGCGTGTAAAAACAATATAGGCCCTGGTCTAAAGTGGGGTGGGTGGGGGGGTGATTGATCAGAGGGTTGCCAGTTGCCCATAGGGTATGACATAAGCCCCATTTATACCTGGTGCTAACATGCGTCCTTTGTTCTGATCTTGTCCACATTCTGATTGTGCCGACATTTTATGTTGGATGTAGATGATTAAAAGACTCATTGTGATCTGATTGTGATCAGATCTTCCTGACCACCTTCGGAAGTAGTCAGGCACACACTGTGTCTGGGTATTACAAGTGTAGACGGATCTGGACAGTAAAACAATTTAAATCATCAAAACCCTCTTAAAATCATTGACAGGTGGCACCATTGACTTATGTCATCAATATGTGTCAATAAAGTTAATAAATATTATTTTGAAAGAATATCTCATAATTTGCATACAGGGAGGGACCAGGAAATGTGGTCACAGTGCAGACCCAGTGGACTGATAAGAAAAACATTTTAATACAATGTGTAGATGCATGTCTGAAAATATGGGCACAATCAGAATGTTGTAAAACATTCGTATGGGCTATGATTTTTATCAGCTCATATCATTAAAAAAATACTTGATAAACCAGACTACCAGCAACCTTGTACTTGTTCATATGAATTCTATTCTAATAACTAGACGGGAGTTTTCTTTACACGCCCGCACACAACTGCAATTAGACAATATAAACTAGAAGGGCTGAGCTTTATGAGAAGATTTGTATGAATATCTGTGGAAGTTACTCACACAGTCCATTTACTGTATTTACAGATTATTTACAGATTTACGCGCAAGAAAAAATACAAAACAATGAGAATTAAGAGAAACAAAAATACATGTGCAGGAGAGGTTTATAGTTTTTTATAGTTGTGAAAATAAAACATAGAAGTATGTCATCAATATTGTGTCCAATATTGTGTA
Source organism: Coregonus lavaretus (assembly GCF_964263955.1). Taxonomy (NCBI): domain Eukaryota; kingdom Metazoa; phylum Chordata; class Actinopteri; order Salmoniformes; family Salmonidae; genus Coregonus; species Coregonus lavaretus. The sequence goes on from NC_139991.1 coordinate 73,013,893, forward strand.
TAGGGGTTAATTTACATTTTACATTTACATTTTAGTCATTTAGCAGACGCTCTTATCCAGAGCGACTTACAGTTAGTGAGTGCATACATTTTTTCATACTGGCCCCCCGTGGTAAACGAACCCACAACCCTGGCGTTGCAAGCGCCATGCTCTACCAACTGAGCTACACGGCAGTAAATCATTTTGATTGAAAAGGAATTAAAAGTCTAAGTAGTCATGCTGAATCTTTAATAAATCACATTTGAACACATTCACATTTTCCTGACATCAGTTGGTTTGACTGAAAAATCATCTAGTTTTCATGCCATACATCATGTCAGATCGCTAATGTTTAGATGTATAGCATGTCTAAAATGAAAATGGGGCAGCAGGTAGCCTAGTGGTTAAGAGTGTTAAGTTACTTATTAAGGTTAAATGCCTTGCTCATGTAAGTCGCTCCGGATAAGACCGTCTGCTAAATGACTCAAATGTAATATAAATGTAATGAGTTGCTTATTTATGTTGGGAGTGATATGTTTTCAAATTCCAGAGGAAAGTGGAGAGCCTTGATGTGATTGGTTTAGATGCACACAACTGAAGCACAGATCAACAGTGTACAAGTTGACTAATAACAAAAGAAAACTGTAGTTTCCACACCTTTTGTCAATATTTTATTTTTAACGAAATGAACAGAAGTGGAGTGCTGCGACACCCGATGAAACTGACTGGGGTAAACGCCAGCTCACCACACGATGAAACTGACTGGGGTAAACGCCAGCTCACCACACGATGAAACTGACTGGGGTAAACGCCAGCTCACCACACGTTTACCGGCAGCCCTAACTGTGCTGTTCCACTGTTACAGAGGCCTTCAACTGGTAAAATCCTCAGACCATCATGCACTGAAAAAATTGGAAATATTCTCCCAGTGAAAGTGTGTGTAATAGTGTGTATATGGGTGTTATTATCAAGGTCGTAGAATGATAGCTCTCCTCTGTCCCTGTCCAGCTTAACTCTGATCCTGTCCTTGACCCTGGATTCCTGTCTCACGGGGAGGTAAATGGGTTCAGTATGTGGGCAATTTACTTCATATACATAATTGAAATCTTCCTTATAATCTGTATGAAAACTATCAACATGGCTAACACCCCAGACTTCATCACTAGGATGAGACCTATTGATAGACTCGGTGGCCACACCTGCAAACCAAAACTCGTCATCAATCTCCATGTCCCAGCTGTGAGTGCCTGAGGTATAGCCCTCAGAGGCCATGACCCATCCTTGGCCTAACCTCTCTGGGTTGTCAGGACGCTGCTGGAACTCACCACCCCATATAACGCAATCATCGTACCCCACCCAGGTCATGAAACAAAGTAGCTTCGGGTGCACAGTGTTAGGATCCAGAACCACAGGAGCTGAAGAGAGAGAGAGAGAGAGACACCACATCAAACAGAGACACCACATCAAACAGAGACACCACATCAAACAGATATACCACATCAAACAGAGACACCACATCAAACAGAGACACCACATCAAACAGAGACACCACATCAAACAGAGACACCACATCAAAACTGACCAGAGAACAAAATAAATGATGCGTTATGCCTACATGTCAAGAGATCATTGAATCTATTTGGAATAAATATAACTCACTGTATTGAACAATCTCCTGCATCTTCTCCCAGATTCTGAACTTGAGGTTGCCCAGGTGTTTTGCTTCATCGATCAGCGCTCCTGAAACCCTCTCTGGATCAGGCAGTGGGCACTGGGTTCTGAAGAACATTTAGGAGTCAGTGCTGCTGTGGGGTTGGGTTCAGAACCACAGAGAAGAGAGAGACAGGAGGCAGATCACTTACCTTTTCACTGTGGCATTGTAGTTCTGCAAAGTAACAAAAGAGCAGCTTAGTTATCGATGATATTAATGAAATGATCAATCAGTCTTCATTCTGGAATACAGCTTTAATAATATTCAATGATTATGGGTACAGACATCTGTACCTGCAGGAATGAGATGTCTTCAGCTTCCAGCTCTTTCTCTATGGCTTTGATTGTGTCTGAAAGTGATGATATCTGTCCGCTCATCTCTTCAATCTTCGCCTTCATCGTCTGACTCTTCTGCTCCTCTTCCTCCCTCAGGGCAGCTATCTTGGCCTCCTCCTCCTCTCGTAGAAACTGGTGAACCTGCTCAAACCCCTGCTTAATCTTTATCTCTGTGTCCTCAGCCTGGCTCTGGAGAGACAGAGAGCCAGAACTCTGAAGTAAAAAAAATACTACCTCGATCATTGTAATACGGATGAACAGTCAACTCTGTACAGTTGTGTTACATCTCTCAGCATCTCACCTTGATATGCTGTGCTGTTTCATCACAAGTGAGTTTGACTTTCTTAAAGACTTCCAGTTTCTCCTGTAAGGACTTCAGGGTAGGCTTGAGTTCCTCCTGGAATTAAACACTAGGTTGTTGTCCAATACCATATCGCACACTTATTCCAGTTAAGACTGAATAAAAAATGCTGAGGGATAGTCACTTTGTTACAAATTTAAAACTCCAGATCACATACCTACTCTCACGAAAATGAAGTTCATAAATGTATATTGTCAGCAAAAAAATGTACTTGTATGCCTATTGTGTTTTTCACTTTCAGTGAAGTTGAAATTATTGTTAACTTTCCGCATTACGCTCTGACTTAACAAAATCATTGTTTTACTCTACCTTGTGTTCCTGTACAGCTTCATCTATGGGGATGCAGTCATGCTTTTTATGTTTCCTTGAATCGCGACACACCACACAGATAGGCTGTTTATCCTCCAGACAGAAGAGCTTGAGTTTCTCTCCATGCAGACTGCAGAGCACCTGAGGCCCTGCTGAAGCTCTCTGACGCCTCTCCTGTAAGAAGGCCTCACACAGGTTCTTAAGAGCCCGGTTATTGGGAGGCTCAGACCTTGACGATCTTCTCCTGCAAACTGGACACTCCTGCCATTCTTTCTCTTTCCAGAATTCCTGCAGACAGGCTTTACAGAAGCTGTGGCTACAAGACAAGAGAACGGGATCCTTGAAGATGTCACAGCACACAGGACAGGAGAGATCCTCCTCTGGGAGAGACGATTCGCAAGCCATTTTTCTGAATCTGTCAAACTTGTTTCTCTATAATGGCCTGTAATAGCCTAAGAAGCAATGTACTTTTACCCTTATTAAATGAGCACTAAAGTTGAGGGGGCTTTCCTTATCTCCTTCAGTATCTGCTCTGAAATGTTGACATTAATCTAGTAATGAGAAATAGGTCCTGTCCTGTATGTTGTCCTTGTTGAACAGAACAGCAAATAAACAGCAGAGGCCTGAACATTAGCTACATTTGAAATGGCTTCACTGACTTTTACTTCCTGTATCACGTGTATGAGGGGAGGACCTTTGCAGTTCTTTTTCTTCTTAGATAGTATGGCGGTCTGCAGAACATACGTTAGAGGTGCATGCCGCCACCTACTGTGTGGGGTGAAAACTGGGGAAGAAAAATAATAAAAAATATCAATGTACTCCTTTAGTGAGATTTAAATGTTAACTCCGATCCCTACAGGCTCTGGGGCCTGAGATGGAAGCTCGTCTTCGGACAGTGTTCCCTGCAATGTTTCAGCCGTAAAGTCCTGGAGATCCCAAAACCTTTTTGCTACATTCACAATCAAGTTTCTTCCATTTGTTTGTTAGCAGCACTGTGTATCCACTGACTCTTACACAACATATATACTCCGTCTTTTTACATTTAAGACACTGCAACGGTCTGTTCACATAAGCCCTCACTGCGTATCTCATATACCCCAGCTTTACATGTGTCGGAGGATGTTCTTCATCCAATAGCAATAGCATCCTATAGGCTTTCCTCCTTCCTTCCATTCACCATACGGTTCAATCGACGTACATCCACTACTCCTGGTATGTGGTGCTTTAGATGTTCAGCCTCAATTTTCACCGCGACACCAGAGACGACACCTTGTTACCGGTGCCCTGTTCAGAAAATCTAAGCTTTCTACATTATATTCCGCTAAGAATATATTATAGTATATTATATTCTTAAATTCTCCCAAGAAACACTTTCCTTTTGTTCTTCTGACATACAATAAATCAACAACATACCACATCAACACCATACTACTCCTGGGGCCGGTTCCCCGATAGCGATGGAATTTAGGCTTATGGGTGTTTTAATGATGCATCTTTCCCTTACAAAAAAAGATTGCAGTTTTGAAAACTGCAGTAAAAGTCGACTGTGGTATTTTGGACGCAGTAATTGCAGAATAACTGCAGTGTACTGCAGTTGAACTGCAGTTACACTGCAAAATTACTGCATAGTCACATTAACTATACCTACATGTACATATTACGTAAATTACCTCGACTAACCGGTGCCCCCGCACATTGACTCTGTATATAGCCTCGCTACTGTTATGACTGTTATTGTTTTTTTGAATGTATTTTTTTGTTTGTTTTAAATATTTAAAACATACAATCTACTTGCAGTGAAACCGCTCAACATCTACACCACATTAGTCGTCTAACAGATTCCCATCCAGAGCGACCCACAGAAGCAACCAGGGTCAACGCCCTGCTCAAGGGCACGTCGACAGATCTCCCATAAGGTCAAAAACGGGGACCCGAACCAGCAACCCATCAGCCACCGGCCCAAGCTCCCAACCGCCAGGCCACCAGCTCTCCAAGATCCCCCCCCACAGTTCCCCAAGAGCTGCCCCTCCATCCATTTTCAGCCATTCCTGAACCGGAGACCAGAAACTGGCTACCTGAGGGCAATACCAAAACAAATGGTCTATTGATTCTGTATCCTCACAACAAAATCTGCAGAGATGCGATGATTGTATGCCCCAAAATCTGTATGGCACAGCTGTCAACATCCTGGTCTTCAAATTAAACTGGTATACTTTCTGATTTATGCTATTTTTTATTCCTCCGCCAGTTTTGATCCTTTATATTGGGCAGTTCCCTACCTCCTCCCACTGCCACCAGCCTCCTCCATTTTCGGGGTAATGCTGTAATCCATTTTTACTGTTATTTTACTGCTTTTATTTTGTATCTATTGTTTACTTAACACTTATTTTTCTTTAAAACTGTATTGTTGGTTAAGTTCTTGTAAGTAAGCATTTCACTGTAAGGTCTACACCTGTTGTATTCGGAGCATGTGACACATACAATTTGATTTGATTTGAAGAAAAAAAAACTGTTATTTTGGACGCAGTATTTGCGGCATACTGCAGTTCTACTGCACTCCTTTTTTTCGTAAGGGTTCCTACTCCTACAATGGCCGAAGATGTAAAATGCTTTCCCCAAAACACACAGAGAGAACGATCGCTAAGTGCATCGTTTGAGCATGTGTCGACACTGATAGGATCGAAAGAAAGGGAGGGCTGCTTTTGGATAAGCTTTCTCCATTAAAATCTTTATAATTATTTCACAATACTGAAGACGGATCAGCTCCTAGAGAGATATTACCACCTATGGCTGCAAATATTGAGAGGGCTTATTCTAATGTTTACCCATGAAAAATTCACTAAATCACAGATTTGGCACATCATTGTGCACGTTAGGCTACACATCATGAAATATATTGAGACAAATTACAGACAGTAGCCTACAAGTAGCAAAACACAACTCGATTGAACATGAAGTGTATTTCATTATCATTGGTTTTGGGAAACAGCTCAGAGATTTAATGATGCAACTACGAAGGTTCTAACGATGAATTTAGCTATAAGATGCTTTTGGGAAACCGGGACCTGGTCACTTTCATTGACTCCACCTTTCCCAGTGCGTCCTCCACCATCTCCTTGACCGCAAATGGATCTCCCAAAAACACATCCTTATCCATGAAACCTATTCCAACACGGAACGAGGCATTATAAGATCGAGGCCTATCTTCATGAACAACCTTAGCCAGTTTTGCTCCAATCACCAATGTTACAGTTTTCCACTAATTTCCATTAACTTTCCTCAACGCGCCATCCAACTCAAACAGTGCCTCCGCTTCCACCATCACCTATGACCTTTGCAGTTTCAGTTTTCTAAGAGATATAGGCCAAGCATGGATGTGTTCTGGTAAACCCAAGCACACGGTTGCGCAACATTTCCAAACGCAATCGCCAGAAAAACAATGATTGTAATGCAATTACTGTTGTAACTGTTGAGAGGAGAGTCTCAGTTTATGTGGGTGTCAAATGCATTTCTCACCACTCATTACTGAGTGGATGGTACCGTTCTACAAACAGTGTTTTTGAGATAAAACAGGCATTCGCTGTTATGCTGGGGCTGGGGGTCCATTGAATCAGGGAATCGGTCCCAAAACGCAACGCTTACCTCTGCCCCCTCCCGGTTTGGTGTTGATTTTCCCACTTCCCCTATGACATAGGAAACCTACAAATTAACTGATGTTTAAGGAAGTCTAAAGTACTCCACGTGTACTACGACCCCTGTCAAATAACAACACAGAGGGTAGCCTACAGGTTATCAAGATCCTAGGAATATACATCCATAGAAATCTAAGATGTTCAACACAAGTAGAACAGGTAGAGATCTATAAAGAGGCCAACCGAAGTCTAGTTCCTCCTTTTCCCAGTGTAGCATGCGGGACAAACAATCATTCAACCAGACACCATCGACGGGGATCCAGATGAGCACTATGCGTCATCGTGGGCACGGACTACACCTTCTACTTAGATCCATGGATCTCTTATCACTCCACATTTACATTTACATTTACGTCATTTAGCAGACGCTCTTATCCAGAGTGACTTACAAATAGGTGCATTCACCTTATAGCCAGTGGGATCACCACTTCACAATGTTTTTGGGTTGGGGTTTGGTTTGGGTTGGGGTAAGGGGGGGTAGAAGGATTACTTTATCCTATCCCAGGTATTCCTTAAAGGGAATGTCTCCCCAAAGTCCTTTTACAAGTTCTCTACTACAATCCGAGCCCTACTGCCATATGCTCACGCCACAATTATCGTATGTTAGTCTACACCAGACCCACTCACCTAAATTGAATCTGATACACTGCAGGACTGAGCGTTTCCTTTGCAGCACCATCCCAGCCTGCTTGATAGCTTATGATGAACATGTATTTTATTGATGTATTTTAATGATTGTGTTTGGTTATTGTGATTTAGTTAGTGTTCACAATTTTAATATTTAAAATGTAAGTTGAACTCCCAATTGAAGTTGTTGCTGCCACTTCTACAATGCCTCGTCGAAGAACAGTAAAATATAAAATTAAAATAGGATGATATTTGTCGTATTCCAACGCCGGCACTGGCCAAAAGGTCACGTGGTTGCAAATGATCAAACACGGAAGTACAAAATTCGACAAACAAAAAGCTTAGCTAGGAAAAGAGAACATTTAGATCAATAAAAGCGCTGAACGAAAGGAAATATAGCTACTTCTTCAAGATTTATGCGAAAGAAAATACAACTAAATTATAGTAAATGTATTGCTAGATAGCAATGGATATCGGTATTAAGTTTATCTTCTGCACGGATAGCTAACGTTAACGGTACCTTTAGCTAGAAAAATAGATAGCCCGCTATTTTGAAACAAACTTGCTGATATAACTTACATTGTCAAGAGGCTAACTAGCTCTATGGTTTGTTAATTGTTACGATAATTATCCTTTCACCACGTTATTAATCTGCCAACGTTACCTTGCTAAATATTTTAAGGGGCTAGCCAAGTTAAGATAGTTGTAATGACTGCTGCAGTGTTTTTTGGTTGTGCTTTCATTGCGTTTGGGCCAGCGTTTTCCCTTTTTATTTTCACTATCGCCAAAGACCCATTGCGAGTCATCATTCTAATTGCAGGGTAAGCTATTATGTTGTTGACAACTTGTGGATTTGGTATTTAAAGTTTGTTTGACAAATAATAATAGACCTAGATCAGTGGTTCCAAACTGATAAAAATAAATAAAAGGAATTTCGAAATTGTGTAGTGCATTGATCAAGGGCCATTTGCTGTAGTAATTTGCGATAAGAATAATGGTCACCTAAATGTTTCCCTAATTATTAACCCTATAATTACATCCATAAGTACATAAACACTCTTTTGAAAAAAGTATGTTAAATTTGCCATGATACGTTTTTGGAAGCTAGTTAGTGAAATGTTCACTGGTGTGCTTCATTGCATCAACAATGGCAACTGTTTCTCTTTCTCTCTCCAGGGCCTTCTTCTGGCTGGTGTCCTTACTGCTGTCCTCTCTGGTGTGGTTCATAGCCACAAAGGCCACCAATGCCCAGGACCTGACCCTGCAGAAAGACTTGCTCATATTTGGATGCATGTTCTCGGTCATACTGCAGGAGGTGTTCCGCTTCGCGTACTACAGGCTGCTCAGGTCAGTACACACACACACACACACACATCTCATTCTCTTGCTGTCTTTATCATGCTGTCTCTCTGTCTGTCTCTCTGTCTGTCTCTCTCTCTCTCTCTGTCTGTCTCTGTCTGTGTGTGTGTGAACTAAAATAAAAACGGAAATATTTACTACACAACAAACACAAGGATAAAAAAAAAAAAAAAAAAAAACTGAACGACTAAAAAGCACCCTAAGGAAAGGTAAAGCTAAAAATGTGTGTTTTTAAGATCTCTTTTAAAAATGTCCACAGTTTCGGCCCCCCTTACGTTCTCTGGCAGGCTATTCCAGAGGCTGGGGGCATAGTAACTAAAGGCTGCCTCTCCATGCCTCTTGGTCCTAGGCTTTGGGATAATTAAAAGGCCAGTGCCAGAGGACGTGAGGGACCTACTGGGTACACAACTTAAAAGCATGTCTGACATGTATTGAGGTGCACAATCGTGGAATCTTAAATAATCTTAAAATTAATTCTAAAACTCACAGGCAACCAGTACAGAGACCTTAAAACCGGTGTAATGTGTGCTCTCCGTCTGGTCTTGGTCAGTACCCGTGCTGCTGCATTCTCTATGTTTAGCAGTTGACCAATGGCTTTCTTAGGTAGACCAGACAGGAGAGCATTACAGTAGTCAAGCCTGCTTGTAATAAAAGCATGGATGAGTCTCTCTGTATCAGCCTGAGAGAGAAAAGGCCACAACTTGGCAATGTTCCTCAGGTGGTAAAAAGCTATTTTGTTCACATTCCTAATGTGTGATTCGATATTGAGTTCAGAATCTATAGGTTTTTTTACCTGGTGTTTTTATCTTTATTGCCCGTTAATTCAAATGTGCGGACAGATTCTCTCTGTGCTTTGGCTCCAACAATAAGTACCTCGGTCTTGTCTTGATTCAGCTGCTCACTATAAGTCTGCTGCAGAGAGACGAGAGAGCATGAGCAAATTAGTTTTGATCCGACATGGAAATAAGTGTTGAAAACATGTTGGCTAGTTATTTAAAAAGATGGAGAACAAGCGATAGGATGAAAAATACTGGCATTTTGGTGCCGGTACAACCGAATAGCGCTAGCTAATGCTACCTACAGCAGCGTTAGCTACTTGGAGTCAAATATTGATATAATATCACCCCCCAAAATAATATTGTGATATGTAACAGTATAGATTTTTTGCCCCATCACTATGACTTAACAGGCCTGCCCAAGTATCAATGTCCCTAGTTAATGTACAACCAGGGGAGTATTCACTAGGAAGCAAACAGGCTGAAACAGGGAGGGACTTACTTGAATTTGTCCAATAAACACTTATTTTTGTTTTGCTACGCTTTGCGTGACCAGGGATGAGGAAGCTGTAGTGCATTATACATGTTAGCATCTTTGCCATTTTACAGCATCTAAAGTTATGGGTTTGTCATAAATCCTGTACAGTGTGACTTCTAAAGGGAGAATTCTCAGATTCAGTGTTGAACAGTCACATGTACAGGGTTGCAGGTGTGATTGCAGGGTAGTGTGAAAATCTTAGGCTTTGAGTTCCAACATGCAGGACTGAAGTATAAATCTGCAATGTTTTATCGGAGTTGGAGGCGAGGCGCCATACTTGGCCATCTCTGACTACAAAGTAAATACTAATCAGTACAAGTAGGCTACGTTGCTACTTTTTCAGAACACAAAAACACTGATATTTTGTGATAAAGTTTCCACTGTGTTATTGCTATTAACATCTTCTTTCCACTGTATCATCAGGAAGGCAAATGAAGGACTGGCAGCCATCAGTGAAGAAGACGGCCCACCCCTTTCAGTCCGAGAAATGGCCTATGGTATACCATCATCTTTACTTTACTTGTATTTTATTTAACATATTAATTACTTCATTAACTGATTTAAATATATGTGACAGATTGTGTATAGATACAGAGCTATCATCTTACCTTTTACTTGATTTAAGAACATATCCTCTTTATGTGGACAGTTCAGAGTTGTATTACCACTGTGGGCCAATCAGATATGATGTGGAAGCGCATGTAGCCTATCATTGTCCTCGGAATGTTAGGTGATATGAATTTGACTAATCCTCTGGCTGGTGCTCAACAGTGAGAGCACTGAACTAATCTGACCCTCTACTACTGTGCCTGTTGCCAGGTGAACCCAGGCAAAGCTTCATGACCATACTAAACTCAATTAAACCACAATATTAAGTATTTGTCCTTTCATTTCATGCACATAGGTGGTCCTCTGTAGCTCAATTGGTAGAGCATGGCGCTTGTAACGCCAGGGTAGTGGGTTCGATCCCTGGGACCACCCATACGTAAAAATTTATGCACACATGACTGTAAGTCGCTTTGGATAAAAGCGTCTGCTAAATGGCATATTATTATATTATTATCTGTGTGGTTCTTTAACTGAACAGCTAATATGGTTACTTTTAGGGCAGACTTTCTAAGGAAATGGCAATGGCCAGTATTTATGGACATGTACTTTGGCATTGAGGCATAAAGTGAGTCAGTGTAAGATTTTAAATGTCTCTTCTCTAATCAGATCTTTGTGTTGTTAGCACAATAAAACCTACCTAAGCCTGTATATGCCCTGTTGATGTGCAATCACTTTGAGACCTGCAAGACACCGCTGAGGTGAAATGTCAGTTGGAGCTTACTGTAGTGAACATTATTGTCGGTGTGGTTTTAGATATGATTTTAAGCATTTTAGTCATCAACATTGAGAATGTATTTATTTTTTCCAGAATAGGAAGATTTAATCCTGCAAGAAACTCTAAAAGCTCTAGATCGACAACTTGATGAAAATGTCATAAAAATAGTCAAATAATTTTAATTATATACTGCATGTCAAGTCATTGACTGTGATGTTGACTATGTAGGCCTAGCAGTTGACTGTGCTGATGTTGACTATGTAGGCCTAGTAGTTGACTGTAGTGATGTTGACTGTAGTGATGTTGACTGTAGTGATGTTGACTATGTAGGCCTAGCAGTTGACTGTGAGGATGTTGACTATGTAGGCCTAGCAGTTGACTGTTTGTCTATCTCTACAGTGTCTGGACTGGGCTTTGGCATCATGAGCGGAGCCTTCTCCATGATCAACACCCTCTCTGACTCTCTGGGCCCAGGGACAGTGGGCCTGTTTGGAGACTCTCAGTACTACTTCATCACCTCAGGTGTGTGTCTGTCCGTCTGTCAGGGTTCGCACAAGGTGCTTAAAGTACTTGTATTTGGCACACTGAAAAAGTACTGGAATACCTTCAAAATCAGACATTTTCTCAAGTTGGTACTTCAAATGTACTTTAATAAAAACGAGGAGAACAGAAAATGATCATATGTTAATATGAAAAATATTAGAAAAATGTATTGGTCTTACTGATTAATTTCCAGGCAGATTTCCGAGTTTTATTTCCTCACGTGTTTCGCACTCTGGTTGTCAGGCAAGCATGCTCATTCCACTTACACAGCCACTCAGCCAGGCAGGTACAGAACTTACTGATTAGGCGCCGGTAGCTAAAATACAAATGTAGATTCAATCTTGCATTTTGTGCGTATGGAAAGTTTCTGGGATAATTTATTTCAGCTCATGAAACATGGGACCAACACTTTACATGTTGCGTTTGATATTTTTGTTCAGTTTAGTTTACTCACCTTTTTTTATCACTGCGCCCGCGTTATTCCTAGCGCCCGCTCTAGCTCTAGCCTGGACAATTCGTCGGCCAGTCTGCACAGCGTGCTATCGACCCAGCGTGCTATCGACCCAGAGCTTATTGGACTTTCTGCCGGAATCACTGGACCCTAGCGCCGGATCATCACAACCAGCTAGCTAGCTGCAACCTGTTGTTGGCTGATTACCATTACCATTGCCCTATAGCAAGCACCAGTTAGCCTTGAGCTAGCCTCAGGCCCATCTCCCGGCTATCTACCTCTCTGTCAACCGGACGGGACCTCCTAGTGTTGACACTGAGCCCCGCCGATCCAACACGACTGGTTTGCCGACGAAATAGTCTGATGTGGTTTCAACAGGCTTCCCGTTGCGACGACCACGAAGATCCATCTGCCAGCCCCGGCCCGCTAGCACACGCAAACCACAACTGTGCTCCCTGCTAGCTGTGCTGAAGCACCAATTTGAACTGCTCTCGGACTCACATATTGCTGTTCACTGGACCTTATGATCACTCAGCTGCACAGCTGATGCCTGCTGGACTGTTCCTTTACATGGTACTCTGTCCTGTTTATTCTGTTTAGTCTTAGCCCAAACGTTATCGCTATTTCCAGTTGTGTCTTAGCTCTCTCTAATAACACATGTGACTGCTTTATGCCTCTCTCCCATGTCAATTATGCCTTGCCTATTGCTGTTTGGGTTAGTTCTCATTATACAATTTCAATGTAGAACCCCTAGTCCCTCTCAAACTGCCTCATATAGTTCCTTTGTTCCTCCCCCCATACACGCCGAGACCGGCTCAATCGATGCCTCCAATGACGCTATCTCTTTCATTGTTACCCAACGCTTAGGGTTACCTGAACTGTACTCATATCCTTCCATATCCTTTTCTGTACATAATGCCCTGAATCTTTTCTACAACGCCCGGAGAACTGCCCCCTTTATTCTATGTACCCAACGCACTAGAAGACCAGTTCTTAAAGCCTTTAGTCGTATCCTTATTCTAGTCCTCCTCTGTTCCTCTGGTGATGTAGAGGCTAACCCAGGCCCTGCAGCCCCCAGTATCACTCCTACTCCCCAGGAGCTATCATTTGTTGACTTCTGTAACCGTAAAAGTCTTGGTTTTCTGCACATAAATATCAGAAGCCTCCTTCCTAAGTTTGAGTTATTCACTGCGTTAGCACACTCCGCCAACCCTGATGTTCTAGCAGTGTCTGAATCCTGGCTTAGGAAGGCCACCAAAAATTCTGAAATTTCCATCCCCAACTATAACATTTTCCGTCTAGATAGAACTGCCAAAGGGGGTGGAGTTGCAATCTACTGTAGAGATAGCCTGCAGAGCTCCATCATACTATCCAGGTCTGTGCCCAAACAGTTTGAGCTTCTACTTCTAAAAATCCACCTTTCCAGAAATACATCTCTCACTGTTGCCGCTTGCTACAGACCCCCCTCAGCCCCCAGCTGTGCCCTGGACACCATATGTGAATTGATTGCCCCCCATCTATCCTCAGAGTTCGTACTGCTTGGTGACCTAAATTGGGATATGCTTAACACCCCGGCCATCATACAATCTAAACTAGATGCCCTCAATCTCACACAAATTATCAACGAACCTACCAGGTACAACCCTAAATCCGTAAACATGGGTACCCTCATAGATATCATCCTGACTAACTTACCCTCTAAATACACCTCCGCTGTCTTCAACCAGGATCTCAGCGATCACTGCCTTATTGCCTGCGTCCGTAACGGGTCCGCGGTCAAACGACCACCCCTCATCACTGTCAAACGCTCCCAAAAACACTTCAGCGAGCAGGCCTTCCTAATTGACCTGGCCCAGGTATCCTGGATGGATATAGATCTCATTCCGTCAGTAGAGGATGCCTGGTTGTTCTTTAAAAGTAATTTCCTCTCAATCTTAAATAGACATGCCCCATTCAAAAAATACAGAACTAAGAACAGATATAGCCCCTGGTTCTCCTCAGACTTGACTGCCCTTGACCAACACAAAAACATCCTGTGGCGTACTGCATTAGCATCAAATAGCCCCCGTGATATGCAACTTTTCAGGGAAGTTAGGAACCAATATACACAAGCAGTTAGGAAAGCAAAGGCTAACTTTTTCAAACAGAAATTTGCATCCTGTAGCACTAACTCCAAAAAGTTTTGGGACACTGTAAAGTCCATGGAAAATAAGAGCACTTCCTCCCAGCTGCCCACTGCACTGAGGCTAGGAAACACTATCACCACCGATAAATCTACAATAATCGAGAATTTCAACAAGCATTTTGCTACGGCTGGCCATGCTTTCCACCTGGCTACCACTACCCCGGCCACCAGCTCTGCACCCTCCGCTGCAACTTGCCCATGCCCCCCCCGCTTCTCCTTCACACAAATCCAGACAGCTGATGTTCTAAAAGAGCTGCAAAATCTGGACCCCTACAAATCATCTGGGCTAGACAATCTGGACCCTTTCTTTCTAAAACTAGCCGCCGAAATTGTCGCAACCCCTATTACTAGCCTGTTCAACCTCTCTTTCGTAACGTCTGAGATCCCCAGAGATTGGAAAGCTGCCGCGGTCATCCCCCTCTTCAAAGGGGGTGACACTCTAGATCCAAACTGTTACAGACCCATATCCATCCTGCCCTTCAAAAGTTTTTGAAAGCCAAGTCAACAAACAGATCACCGACCATTTCGAATCCCACCGTACCTTCTCCGCTATGCAATCCGGTTTCCGAGCTGGTCATGGGTGCACTTCAGCCACGCTCAAGGTCCTAAATGATATTATAACCGCGATCGATAATAGACAGTACTGTGCAGCCGTTTTCATTGACCTGGCCAAGGCTTTCGACTCTGTCAACCACCGCATTCTTATTGGCAGACTAAATAGCCTTGGTTTCTCAAATGACTGCCTCGCCTGGTTCACCAACTACTTCTCAGATAGAGTTCAATGTGTCAAATCGGAGGGCCTGTTGTCTGGACCTATGGCAGTCTCTATGGGGGTGCCACAGGGTTCAATTCTTGGGCCAACTCTTTTCTCTGTGTATATCAATGACGTCGCTCTTGCTGCTGGTGACTCTCAGATCCACCTCTACGCAGACGACACCATTTTGTATACATCTGGCCCTTCATTGGACACTGTGTTAACAAACCTCCAAACGAGCTTCAATTCCATACAACACTCCTTCAGTAGCCTCCAACTGCTCTTAAACACTAGTAAAACTAAATGCATGCTCTTCAACCGAACGCTGCTAGCACCCGCCCACCCGACTAGAATCACTACTCTAGACGGGTCTGACCTAGAGTATGTGGACAACTACAAATATCTAGGTGTCTGGTTAGACTGTAAACTCTCCTTCCAGACTCACATTAAGAATCTCCAATCCAAAGTTAAATCTAGAATCGGTTTCCTATTTCGCAACAAAGCCTCCTTCACTCATGCTGCCAAACATGCCCTCGTAAAACTGACTATCCTACCGATCCTTGACTTCGGCGATGTCATTTACAAAATAGCCTCCAACACTCTACTCAGCAAATTGGATGTTGTCTATCACAGTGCCATCCGTTTTGTCTCCAAAGCCCCATATAATACCCACCACTGTGACCTGTACGCTCTTGTTGGCTGGTCCTCACTACATATTCGTCGCCAAACCCACTGGCTCCAGGCCATTTATAAATCACTGCTAGGCAAATCCCCGCCTTATCTTAGCTCATTGGTCACCATAGCAACACCCACCCGTAGTCTGCGCTCCAGCGGGTATATCTCACTGGTCATCCCCAAAGCCAACACCTCCTTTGGCCGCAATTCCTTCCAGTTCTCTGCTGCCAATGACTGGAACAAATTGCAAAAATCTCTGAAGCTGGAGACACTTATCTCCCTCACTAACTTTAAGCATCAGTTGTCAGAGCACCTTACCGATCACTGCACCTGTACACAGCCCATCTGAAATTAGCCCGCCCAACTACCTCATCCCTATATTGTTATTTATTTTGCTCATTTGTACCCCAGTATCTCTATTTGCACATCATCTCTTGCACATCATTCCAGTGTTAATACTAAATTGTAATTATTTTGCACTATAGCCTATTTTATTGCCTTACCTCCATAACTTGCTAAATTTGCACACTGTATATTATATGTATTTTTGACTTTGTTTTGTTTTACCCCATATGTAACTCTGTGTTGTTGTTTTTATCGCACTGCTTTGCTTTATCTTGGCCAGGTCGCAGTTGTAAATGAGAACTTGTTCTCAACTGGTTTACCTGGTTAAATAAAGGTGAAATAAAAAATAAAATAAATAAATTCCGCTTTATCAAGCGTCAGCCGTGCTCCTGCCATTCTGGTGGCCGTTCATGTGCAGTTTTCCTCACACAGCCCACCCGCCCTTCTCCCGACCGGCGACACAAAAGCTGCCAGTCGTAGCTATTAAGCAGTAAATTCCCAAATGCCCAATAAAAAATACAATACAGTCATTAATTGGAATTGTGTAGTAATGCGAATAGGAAATGTGTGTTCACCAGTAGGCATGTCCCAAAACTCTGCTCATCACTACTCAAATTACACCATCAGTACTGACTTACTACTCATCTGTGTAGTAAATAAGTAGTGAAACACGTATTATTGAGTAGAACTTAAAGGTACATTTTCTTAATATATTTTTTTATGCAGTTGTGGTGTGATACACTGCTTTCTGGTGGTGACTAGAAGCAATTGCTTAATAGAAACTATTACAAATTGATGGTCCTTGAAAATAAATATTAGTGCTTGGAAAAAGTACTTGGAGTCCTTGAATTTGACTTGCCACTGTCTGTACGATCACTGGTCTGTCTGTGGCAGCCTTTATATTCCTGTGGAAGTCACTCATAATCTATCTACTTGCTGTATACTGTCCACACCCAAACCTTGTATTACTTTGCAATCAATGTGTGCTTTTAATAAATAGACAAGTATAGAATAACTTTTGAACATTTGAAATATTGCACTTGTAACTGTATCAGTGTGTGTGTGTGTGTGGTGACGTCTCTTTGACCTTTGCCCCCCTGTAGCCCTGATGACCCTGGCGCTGACGCTGCTCCACACCTTCTGGGGCGTGGTGTTCTTTGAGGGCTGTGAGAGGAAGAGATGGTGGGTGATCGCTGTGGTGCTCTGTCTCCACCTGATGGTCACCAGCCTGGTGAGTGTACACACACACACACACACACACACACACACACACACACGGTTGTTTTTTTAGCACAAAAAAAAACGATGCGTGCGCAACTATGGGGCAAAACAGACTAGGTTGCCTTAGATTGTTGACAACATGTAAACTATATTTGGTCTCCAAACAAATACATTTTCTCAATGAGCACTTGTTCTCTCAAATACATTGTTACAGTTGTTGGTTAGCTAGCTAGCGAATTTGAGCCATATTAGCATCGACGTGAAATCAGTCAAAACAACTCAAAACATGGTATCAAGAACAAGATACAACTAGCTGAAACGAGCCACCTACGATTCCCCACATGGCAGCTTCTTGTCATTATTGCTAGCGATCTGACCGTTCAGAATCATAACAAGCCAAGGCTTCCAGCCCCATCGACGCGCCGCACGTCATTTTCGTGAAGTTGTCAGACAACCCGTCTATAGACGCGCCCACACCCATGCCATCATGACAGAGTTGCACTAGCATGAATCAGTCACAGGAGGGAGTTGTTAGCTTATATTTAACAACTCTATACCTGACTGTATTGTCCATTTTGAAGCGATTATATAAAAATACAACTGAAGACGAAATGAGTTAAAGTTATGATGTTTGTCTTTATTAATTTCAGAATTTGTTGAATGGGTTCCTCATGAATCCTAAATCTGTTTGTAGTCAACATCTTTATATGATTAATTAGACCGTTAACCTTGTCACCGCTCACTGCCAATTCATATTTCTAGAGGTTGACACTACATTTTAGATGACTCGTCAAATTTAAACTGGGGCCCATGTTGTAGATGAGCAATCTCCAGTCTCACAAAAAAAAACCCAGCACTGTATTCTGTCCATAGGGTCACAGAAAGACGGTAACTCATTATATACATGCTGCTTACTTTGTTGCGTTTCATGGCTGTATGGAAGGCACTGTATGCGTCCCAAATGGCACCCTATTCCCTATATAGTGCACTACTTTTTTACAAGGGCCCTGGTCAAAAGTAGTGCACTATATAGGTAGGGAACAGAGTGCCATTTGGGACGTAGACACTTCGTGTTGGGCAATGGGGGGGGGCCCCTTCTCCTTGACCAGAGAACCTGAGCCTGGACATCTTTCCAGGACACTGCACAGGAATGTTCTGTTCTCCCTCCTATAAGGGATTCTACTCATCCAGGGGGAAGTTTTCCAGATTTAGGATCCGCTTCCCCTCCCCCCAATCCTAACCATTAGTGGCGAAACTGACCCAAGATATCAGCGTCTAGGGGCAACTTCACCCTTCACTGATTCTACTGCAGGCACCGAAGGCTGTCGTTTACCAAGGGTTACAGAGCTCATTATATTAATGCTGCTACTAGCTAATGTGATGAATGTGCTCTGGGGCTCCAATCAAAATGGTTTTCATGTCATGCTTAGTACACTTGTTGGCAGACACACTTGTAATTGCGTCAGAATAATTATAAAATAAGTCCCTGGCGTGCTATGTGGGAAATATTACAGTCCAGGCCATTTGACCACGTCAAAGACAGAAAAATGGTTAATGAATAACTTCTGAATAAATTGTGACTTATGATTCTGTTTTATCATCCTGAGTGTGGCGTCTGCGTTCATAAAATATGCATGAATATTTGTTTTTCTTAAAAAGCAGTACATTTAGCTTTTTATTAATAATTTCCCACAATATGTGTATAACCTCTGCTCATACTAGACATGCGTTTGGTGCTTAGCTAATAATCTGGGTCATGCTCAGTAGGGAGAAAACGTTTTTAAAACCTAGTGAACTCTCAAATACGAACAGGTTTTAATTTGACATTGCAAAAAAGTTTTGCTACAGTGTTCCGTAGTGAACACAGCCCTGATTTCTTGAATCTGGTGTCTCTGGTTTTCATGATATCTCTCTTTTCTCGGTGCCAGTCTCTGTTGAACCCGTTCTACGTGGGCAGCGTTCCCCCGGTCTACGCCATCATGCTGCTGATGGCTGTCTGGGCCTTCTTCTCCTCTGGTGGCTCCCTGCACAACATCACTCTTCTCTGGACGTGTAAGACCCGCCTCAAGCCTATCTGATACAGCAGCTGTACTAAGCCCTGGGTCCTGTTCATTAGGCACCAAACAGAAGAACACTTCCTGAAACAGGGAGGGACTACCTTAAGTTGTCCGATAAGAAACCCCTCATTTTTTTTTGTTTTTGGTTGCAATATGTTTTGTAGCGGTGTGCCCAAATGAACACGGCTCTGTGGTTACCGGTCTGAAGGCCCACTTTGTTTGCTGAATGTCACTCCAGTGGAGCATTGGTAGAGGATATGTAGCTAAACAGATTATTTCCATCTCCTCTCTGCTGCTGCTCCTCCCCAGGTCATTGTTCTCAGTCAACTTGCCTTGTAAAATAAGGGTTCATTAAAATGATAAATGAACCACCTGGCTGAAATAAACAATGAAACCATTGAGGTTATGTTCATGTGGACTGGCACTCTTCTTGTAATTAGAATGTACCTCTATTGGTTCATAAAAGTGGGCCTGACGACACCGCTGTTATATATGCATAATACTTACTTAATACCCTTTCTACTGAATTGAGTGTCCACTATCACCATGGTAATATTTGACAGATGGGTGATTGGTGCAGTCTATGAACTATGTTAGCTATAAAGTTTGACCTTTACTAAGTAGAGCTATAAAGTTGAACCTTTAAGTAGAGCTATAAAGTTTTACCTTTACTAAGTAGAGCTATAAAGTTTAACCTTTACTAAGTAGAGCTATAAAGTTTTACCTTTACTAAGTAGAGCTATAAAGTTTAACCTTTACTAAGTAGAGCTATAAAGTTGGACCTTTTTACTAAGTAGAGCTATAAAGTTTAACCTTTTTACTAAGTAGAGCTATAAAGTTGAACCTTTAAGGAGAGCTATAAAGTTGGACCTTTAAGGAGAGCTATAAAGTTGGACCTTTAAGGAGAGCTATAAAGTTGGACCTTTAAGGAGAGCTATAAAGTTGAACCTTTTTACTAAGTAGAGTTATAAAGGTGGACCTTTACTAAGTAGAGCTATAAAGTTGGACCTTTAAGGAGAGCTATAAAGTTGGACCTTTACTAAGTAGAGCTATAAAGTTGAACCTTTTTACTAAGTAGAGCTATAAAGTTGGACCTTTACTAAGTAGAGCTCTAAAGTTTGACCTTTACTAAGTAGAGCTCTAAAGTTTGACCTTTACTAAGTAGAGCTCTAAAGTTTGACCTTTACTAAGTAGAGCTCTAAAGTTTGACCTTTACTAAGTAGAGCTCTAAAGTTGAACCTGTTTACTAAGTAGAGCTCTAAAGTTGGACCTTTTTACTAAGTAGAGCTAGAAAGTTTGACCTTTACTAAGTAGAGCTATAAAGTTTGACCTTTACTAAGTTTAGCTATAAAGTTTGACCTTTACTAAGTAGAGCTATAAAGTTTGACCTTTTTACTAAGTAGAGCTATAAAGTTGGACCTTTACTAAGTAGAGCTATAAAGTTGGACCTTTTATTAAGGAGAGCTATAAAGTTGAACATTTTACCAAGTTGAACCGACGCACCAAACTGGAGTGAGGTGGTTACTGTGAGAGATCCTCTCTCAACTGGTCAGGAGCACATCAAATCCTGAAAAATTTGGTCACAAGTTTGGCCGTGGTCGGTCACTCATTGTATAGTCAGGTGGCGTTAAGACAACATGTTAATGTGTTAGTCTGTGACCCACCAGTCACCAAACATACCAAGCTTGTGATTTACTACCTAACCAGCATAACTGGATCAGGTCAATGTCATCTTAATTAGAAAGTACTTCTTGACCCCCAACCATACTGAGAGTTTTTTCTTTTGTCTGTCTGTTTTGCAGGTAGGAAAAGTAATACGGAGACCTCGTCATAATTCACATTCCATGTTGATTTCTCAGAGGTCAAAGGGCAATAGGAGCTTCTATCGCTGCAGTGCTGTGTACAAACCCAAGCAGCCAATCAAGAGATTACACCGTCTCCACATCTCCACATAATACGGATGGGCTGAATCGGAGCCCAGAAACCAGCACTCCACTGACCTATGGAGCTGACCAAGGGAAATCCTTCATACTGCATATAGCCTGAATGACACTAGTCTACACACACTTAGGCACGTGTAAGATCTTTTCAATGCAAGGAAACAACCGTTTTATTTTTTGTAACGTTTTTCATCTCTTTGCTGATTTTTGATTTTGTGTGGACTTTCAATCGATTCTCTCCCTCGCATCAAGTATTGATCTTTGGTTTACTGAATTATGATTTTGATATATCAAAAAAAAACTCATGACTCACCATGTAAAAAAAGTAATGTAATCAATGGACAATGTTAACTTTTTTTTTTATTTGAGCTATGACAGTCTATTACAAATCAGTCTGACAGTATTTCAATCTGAAGACCATGTGGTTTGAAGTGACTGAAATGTATTAGGAAATTCGGAAGATCATCAGGCAATTATGTATGATCTTCTGTGTAGAAAAGAACCTTGTTGTTGATCATCAGTCTGATTTAGTGCCTGGTCTTGTCCCCTCGGTTCTAATGGCTTGTGGGCATAGGGAAACCGTACGTGTACCTAAGAGCCTTATCGTTCAGTGATGGGGTTATAAGATTTTGTAGTTTAAACCATTCAAAAGATGGAGCCACATTTGTAGGAAGGAAACGGACTTAACCATGGTTCTATGAACCAAGCGCCCCTAGTTTGGGAAACCCTGCTATACACACACATACAAAGGTATGCAACTTCACTATATTATGCATTATCTGCCCTGGCAAGACAGATGTAGGACACATGTACACATCACATGAGGCTGGTGGTACCTTAATTGGGGAGGACGGGCTCGTGGTAATGGCTGGAGCGGAATCAGTGGAATGTTATCAAATACATCAAACACATGGTTTGATGCCATTCCATTTGCTCCATTCCAGCCATTTATTATGAGCTGTCCTCCCCTCAGCAGCCTCCACTGGTACACATTATGTAAGGTATTTAATGTTTTCTTATGCAAATAGCTGATAATGTTCTTGTCATTTGGCGGACGACCTTGATCCACCAAATACAGGTGAAAAAAAAAAAAGAATAGTATTCACTAGACACTAGACGGAAGGAAAAGTGGCGGGACTACCTGAACCAATAAGAGACTCGTTTTCATTCCAAAATGTTTTGCTACGGTGTGCACTAATGAATATGACCGTGCTCTAATAGTATTATGATTGGTCAGTCACTAAATGGTGGCCTTTTTCCAACCTTGACTGAGTGGTTATAGAGTAAAGATTATTACTACCATCGGCAGCAATACCTCAGCAGAGTTTTGTATCTTTTTTTTTTTAAACCTCTGGGTCCTCACAAAGCGTCTCAGAGTAGGACTTCTGCTGATCTAGGATCCGTTTTGTATTTTGGATCATAATGAATAGGATTATATGGATAGGGAAGACCTGATCCCAGATCAGAACCATACAGGCCCTGGTGGCTGACATGCAGCGTTTACCGTGAATACGATCTCGGCGAACGCAGGAACGTTGCCTTTTAAAGGCTGTGTTGTCTACAACCCTGCGATTTGTTTGAATCGTGGATGTTGTATACAAGTGTATATTTACCCTTTTTGTATTTCACCACAAAAGCTGCTTGGCCAAGTGTCTTGGACGATGCGTGTTAAGATGACTGCTTGTTGGATACAGCGTTTTATAAACTGTGTGGTTAGACCCCTGAATTCTGATTGGCTGACAGCCGTGGTATCTCAGACCGGGTATGACAAAACATTTATTTGTACTGCGCTAATTACGTTGGTAACCAGTATATAATAGCAATAAGGCACCTCGGGGCGTTTGTGGTATATGGCCTCCTCGTTGCGTCGTGCCTAAGAACAGCCCTTAGCCATGGTACATTGGTCATATACCACACCCCCTCGTGCATTATTGCTTAAAAAATAGCCTTTCCACACTATTGTGCTGGCCAGCTCTGGTATTTTCTTTTCACACTGACTGGCCTTTCAAGCACAGTTCCAGCCACTAAGATCGGTTTAGTGTGAAAGGGCATTAGTCTCGATGTTCCCATTTTGAATGGATGAAGTTAGTTAGGATCCCCATTGGCGAGTTACTCCATTAAACCCATCATTTCACCATCTTTCCTAATGAAAGACTTGAGATTTGCTCAGCTCACCCCAATGCATTCAAGTCTCTGCAGTTTAACTATTGATGAACGGCAGGGTTTTCTAATAATATATCATTTAAAAAACTATTGATGAACGGCAGGGTTTTCTGATATCATACAGCCAGTTCAATGCAGGTCCTCTCCATTGGTTTCATTATTATTATTATTATTATTATTTTTGATGGCTTTGATTCTTGCTTTTTGCATACGTACCCATGTTGTGACACACAGTTGAAGTCAGAAGTTTCCATACACCTTAGCCAAAGACATTATGTCGATATAGGACTCGTTTAACTGTGGATATAGATACTTTTGTTTCCTCCAACATCTTCACAAGGTCCTTCGCTGTTCTGGGATTGATTTGCACTTTTCGCACCAAAGTACGTTCATCTCTAGGAAACAGAATGCATCTCCTTCCTGAGCGGTATGACGGCTGCGTAGTCCCATGGTGTTTATGCTTGCGTACTATTGTTTGTACAGATGAACGTGGTACCTTCAGGCGTTTGGAAATTGCTCCCAAGGATGAACCAGACTTGTGGAGGTCTACACATTTTTTCTGAGGTCTTGGCTGATTTCTTTTGATTTTCCCATGATGTCAAGCAAAGAGGCACTGAGTTTGAAGGTAGGCCTTGAAATACATCCACAGGTACACCTCCAATTGACTCAAATGATGTAAATTAGCCTATCAGAAGCTTCTAAAGCCATGACATAATTTTCTGGAATTTTCCAAGCTGTTTAAAGGCACAGTCAATTTAGTGTATGTAAACTTCTGACCCACTGGAATTGTGATGCAGTGAATTATAAGTGAAATAATCTGTAAACAATTGTTGGAAAACTTACTTGTCATGCACAAAGTAGATGTCCTAACCGACTTGCCAAAACTATAGTTTGTTAACAAGAAATGTGTGGCGTGGTTGAAAAACAAGTTTTAATGACCTAAGTGTATGGAAACTTCCGACTTCAACTGTAAGTGTGATTGGAGGGTGCTCTCTGAGTACTGGGGGGGGCAAAGGTTAATGGTTTGGTAGACTTGCTCTGTTCCAGGGTTTACCAGTCGAGCGATGGAGAGGTGCCAAGGTCTGCTTTGACGTAGTTTGGTTGGTGAGTCATTGTTTGGCCAGAAACCATTGCCAACCGCCAGGCACCAGCTCAACCGAGCCTGCAGTACAGCACAGTGCCGCTGGCCCCAGAAATGCAGTTTGTGTCCCAAACGGCACCCTGTTCCTATGTAGTGCACTACTTAGCTCTATGGAATAGGGTGACATTTGGGACATAAACGTAGTGTAAATCAAGAACCGTGTTCCTGGCTGCACTGAGAGAGGGCAGCGCTATCTCGCTGTGAAGTCACACTGAAGTGACCCCACACACACCAGCACTCACATTGTGGAAAAATCCCACTGACTCACTACTGCGGTACTGTAGGGCGATCCAGCACTCCCAAGATTGTGCATTTCTACAATGGTTTTTCAAAATCACTGACACATGGCATATGCCATCAAATCTTTTCCAATGAGTATGTTTTATTTGTGTTGTATACAGATGCAGTGTTACTACTCACCTCTGTATTGGAGTGTTAGTGGACCATGGGTGCCATCCCCGACAATTGGCAGGTCACACCGGGCGGATTGTCAGGAAATGGATTGCACCAAATGTCCCTAATTTCATGTTGTCATGATGTGATCCGCAAAACAAAGAATGAGGGAGAATTTTTGCCCGGTACCAAATGTCTCATCTTATTGTATCGTCCGAGTTGACTCAATTTCCAGATATCTGTATTTAACTTTGATTATGCTATATCATATTTGATTACTATCCATCTTTGCATGTGAATATCTCTCATCGTCGATGCTTATAGGGATTTTGATCAATAAATATGATCCTTTAATGATGTAGAGAATGTATAATTAAATCTGCCAAATGGGTATACATTCTGACATTTGCTTTTTTGTTGTTGTAATAAATAAAGATGTATTGTACAAAAACATTATGATATTGTGTAGTATTATCTGAGCTTTGTGTTGTGCATATAATTGACAGGACTCCATTCCACAATAGTAAATTCATTCTGTAGCCTAAGTATGGGCCGGTTTTCCAGACAGACCAAGGTTCAGTCTACTCCTGGACCCATATTCATGAAGGGCCCGATTCCGACCCAAGTTAAGCACGCGTAAATGGAACGTATCTCCCTTTATGCACTTTTCTCTCTATATATTCTGACCTTGAACTTAAGCATGAGAATAGCATGCTGTTCACCCGCTATTCGTTTTGAGTGGAGATCCAATAAATGGAGGTGGTATGTCCAGTGGCGGCTCCTGAAAAAATTATCAGGGGGGGCAATTTTTCTGATGATTTAGGTGACCTACACACATTTAAAAAAAGATATGTCCAGCAACAACATGAAGACAGGGGCAGCATATAAGTCAATACTGATATACACATTACTTGCTTCAAAAAGGCCTCATGGTTGAATTGGAAATATGTGCACCTGAGCATAATTCACAACAAGCAAGCAGGAGCTTTTGATAGAGGCTACTGAAAACATTGATGCAAGTTATTGGTAATAAGACATTTTTATAGACTTCCATATTCTGCCCTCTTGTATAGATTTGTGAAAATGAACAGTGATAGACATTTTGCCTGAAAACAGAATTTGAAAATAATTTCTAGAAAAGGTAAACACAGCTATCTGTATGGCTTTGTAAAAATGAACAACCATAGTCTGGCCAATTGTATAGATTTGTAAATATGATGATGTCTCCTTTCATGCATACATTTTCAAATAAAGCTCTGCTTTGAGAAAGATCGAATGATATTGTTTAATCTTACCTTATGGCCTGCACACTGCTTGTGAAGCTGTCGAGGGCACGTTTGATGAAGACAGCATCGATGTCCTTCTTCTGTAGCTTCTGGTACAGAATGTCGACGTGGGGCATGATTTTGTGAAAAAGCCCCAGGAAAAAAATAAAATCTTCTTGCTATCTATGTACCTCAGCACAAGCACCAGCTGTGTCTGTGTAGAAACGTCCGTGGTCTCGTCAGCTTGGATAGCTACGAAGTTCGCCGACTTCACCTCCTCCACAATATGTTCCCTCATGACCGCTAGCATACACTCCAGTAGCTCGTTTTGAATGGTCTTTGATGTGCCCTTGAAAACTTTAGCATTTTTAAGATGGTCATCAAACACCTCATCTAATTGTGCCACAAAGTTGACAAGTCCAAGAAAAATACCAGGGTTGGTGGAGCCCTCAGTTTCATCTTTGCCTCGCAAAGCTAACTCAAACACTCCGCAAAACTTCACACACTGGATTAGCCGGCTGAGGATGTGGCGGTTCTTGCTAACCTCATTGTTGTGGCGGCGGACAGCTAGCCTGTATCCCTCATCCAGTTGAGTGGCAATGTTCACTCTCCCCAAAGCAGACAATCTCAAACAGCTATCCATGTGGGTCTTTGACAGCTCATGTTTCTTAATCTTTTCTGAAAGATGGTGCATGTCCGTTACACCAGTCGCTGTCCAAGCGGTGCTGTCTGCCGTGCCGCCTTCAGGGTGAAAGAGTAAGCAGGGGTAGCAGAAGACTGCATTAGCTACATCGCAGCCTGCTAGCCAGGTTTTTCGTTCGTACCAATTTTTGGAAAATCCTCGGGTGTAGGACTTTCCCCCTTTAGTAGAAACCTGTTGAATTATTAAATTTGGTCTGGGAGGTCCTAATTGTTTCGTTGCCAATTTATCTTGATTTGTTCGCCGACAAAAATGAACTTCTTTCAAAGAGACAATCGAGTTGCACTGAACGCTAGCCATCTTCACAGTAGTACGTGAATTGATTGACGCTGCTACCCGCTCTTTTCTTAGTTATGTTCATGGTTATGTTACGTATGACGAAAGCACGTAAGTGCAAGCCCTCCCGGAACCCATAGAGATTGTATTGAAAGCTCTGATATTTGAAAAAAAAAAGATTTTACATGAGAGAGACTTCTGGGGCGATTTTCAACCTGACTGAAATCGCCCCAAAACGGGCGGGGCCATTTGAAGCACGATTTTAGCCTGATTGGACATTTAGTGGCAGATCAGACGTCTAGATTAGAACACTGAAAACTACTGTTGCCGTGATATAATTGATTAGAAAAAAAATCCCTTCCTTTTCCCGTTTGGCAGTGCGTCGCCCATATCGCCCTAATGAACACACCGCCCCTGGGTATGTCTACAGATACAGTTCCTTCGGAAAGTATTCAGACACCTTGACTTTTTCCACATTTTGTTACATTACAGCCTTATTCTAAAATGTATTAAAACGTTTTTTTCCCTCATCAATCAACACACAATACCCCATAATGACAAAGCAAAAACAGGTTTTTAGAAAGTTTTGCTAATTTATTAAAAATAAAAAACATTTACATAAATATTCAGACCCTTTACTCAATACTTTGTTGAAGCACCTTTGGCAGCGATTACAGCCTCAAGTCTTCTTGGGTATGACGCTACAAGCTTGGCACACCTGTATTTGGGGAGTTTCTCCCATTCTTCTTTGCAAATCCTCTGAAGCTCTGTCAGGTTGGATGGGGAGCGTTGCTGTACAGCTATTTTCAGGTCTCTCCAGAGATGTTCGATCGGTTCAAGTCCGGGATCTGGCTGGGCCACTGTTATGATGAATTTCTCGGGTATTCATGATGCAAGAAGATATTTAACACTTAGATGGAGAGTTCATACAAATATTTAATAGATTCGGTACCGGGTTCGTCTAACAAAAGGCACGTGCTTCGCCTCTTGCCATTCAAACTACTAGACAAAGAAAACCTCTCAGTTTATATAAGTCATGTTACACGTTTCTTCAACGCCATCTGTTAACCATCAGTGGGCACTCCCTTCTTTGATGTTATTACCTTGTACCCCAAGTCTGTATCTCATGTCCATCAATCATTCTAAGATAAACTTCAGTAAGCTGCCTTGACATACTGGACTCATTGGTATTCAGACTGTGCGGCACCCAGAATCACTTATCTACAAAATGTAACCTGGTTCCCACAACGCTATGAAATGACATCAGAACAATCCTTCATTTTTTTTATTTCTTTGTGGTAAGTAACATTATTCAGATATAACATTACTTAACTCAACTATTCACATAAAACTTCATATAAAATAAAATGTTCTCCAATCAGTAGTATACATGATTAGATCCTAAACTATGCTAGATAACTGAGTATTCATCCCCATCTACCTTCTATACCTGAATCCAACCAGATTCTCAATATATTTAATCAACAAAGGATTACATTCTCAGTCATCTATCTCATGCACAATCTAACCTCTCAAACCTTTATGTAGTCAATCTGAGTAAAAGATAGATACATGATTAACTACTATATATTCATGCTAAAAATCTATGTAGTCAAAACCTTACTGATGTATAAGGAAAAAATCCCACATAGAACATCCTTATTGTCTAAATGACACCCTTGTATACATTATTTTCAAATATACCCATCCTCTTAGACATGCTGCCAAGAAAAACATACATAGAAATACATTCTTAACATCATGACATCATCCACACAAATACAATGATACGTGACACTTTCTAAGTTACATGGATATTATAATATATTCAGATGGATATATCTCAATAAAAAATAACGTCAGTCTTCTTCATTAATGTTCATTCAGAGGAACCCCAAGCTTTTCTCTGGTCACTTGGGGCGCTATCTGTCACGGTTTCGGTCGAGGCTGCTCCTCCTCCTTGTTCGGGCAGGCTTCGGCGGTCGTCGTCCCCGGAGTACTAGCTGCCACCGTTCGATGTTTCATGTTTGTTTGGTTTTGTCTGTTTGTACACCTGTCCCTTGTTAGTGTTTGATTTTGTTTCCTATTTAGTTATCGTGTGTTGGGTCAGGTGTTATGTGTGATTGTTATGTCAGCTGTTACTGTTGATGGGTTTTCTCTCTCGTATTGTTTGTTGTCGAGAGTCCGCACTGCGTGCGCCTTTTCTTGTTTTTACGCACTGTTGTGTGTGTGCGTAATTTGTTCTTGCCTCCCGGTTGGGTTGGCTATTCACCTGTTTGGAGTTCTATTTTGGATTACTAAAGTCTGTTGACGAACACCCTTGTTCCTGCGCTTGATTCCCTGCACCACATCCACACTCAGCGTTCTGACAGAATCACACATCAACCCATGGAATCAGCAGGAGCAACCGCGCCAACGGACATTATGGAGGACCGTCTTCGTGGGCAGGAGGACAGGATCAACCAGATCGGTCACGCCCTGGATCGGGTGATGAACACTCTCCACCGATGGGAAAGCAGCGGGGTACCCACGCCCCCACCTACCGGACCATCCCCATCGGTCAGTCCTCCTGTCCCCCTTCCGGAACCCAGCGGGATTCGGCTCTCGCTCCCGAGGGCGTACGACGGCTCCGCTGCCGGGTGTCAAGGGTTCCTGCTGCAAGTGGAGCTCTACCTCGCCACCGTACACCCGGCGCCCTCGGGACACGAGAGCGTCTCCGCCCTCATCTCCTGTCTCACCGGCAAGGCGTTGGAGTGGGCCAACGCCGAATGGAGGAGAATAGACGCCGCTACTATTACCTATGCGGAGTTCTCCCGCCGCTTCCGTGCCGTGTTTGACCATCCACCAGAAGGGAAGGCGGCGGGGGAGCGTCTGTTCTACCTCCGACAGGGGATGAGGAGCGCACAGGATTTTGCTTTGGAGTTCCGGACTCTAGCGGCAGATGCAGGGAGGAATGAGCGGGCCCTCATAGACCACTTCCGCTGCAGCCTCCGGGAGGACGTCCAGAGAGAGTTGGCGTGCAGGGATACCACGTTGTCGTTTGACCAACTGGTCGACATGGCCATTCGGCTGGACACCCTGCTCGCCACCCGTGGACGTCCCGGGTGGGGGTTGCCCATTCCACCTTCCGGCACCTCCGAGCCGAGCCCTATGGAGCTCGGAGGTGCTGGCGCTAGAGAACGGAGGAGTAGGAACCCGAGGGGGGCCGTTCCCTGCACCAACTGTGGCCGTGGAGGGCACACCGCGGCTAGGTGTTGGGGAAGGTCCCCCGGTGGAGGTGAAGGCAGGCCACGCATTGGGGAGTCCTCCCAGGTGAGTAGGCGCCCTACTTACCCAGAGCTTTCTGTCGTTCACATAACCTTGCCTGTTTGTTTTCCACAGGTTGCACCTCGTTCCCAGCATAAGGCGCTAGTAGATTCAGGCGCAGCTGGGAATTTTGTAGATCGCCAGTTCTGTGTAGAGTTAGGGATTCCTCTCCTTCCCGTTGATCAGCCTTTCCCTGTACATGCCCTAGATAGCCGTCCGTTAGGATCTGGGTTGATTAGGGAGGTCACAGCGCCCCTTAAGATGGTGACGCAGGGGGGTCATGAGGAGACGATTCAGCTCTATCTGATTGACTCTCCTGCGTATCCGGTGGTGCTGGGGCTTCCCTGGTTGATTACCCATGACCCTACTATTTCGTGGCGAGAGAAAGCTCTTAAAGGGTGGTCTGCTCAGTGTGAGGGGCTGTGTCTGGGTGTTTCCATAGGGGCGACCTCGGTGGAAAGTCCGAATCTAATGCCAGCACTGCATATTCCCCCCGAGTATGAGGATTTGAAACTGGTGTTTAGTAAGACTAGGGCGGCGCAGCTGCCGCCTCATAGACAGGGGGATTGTGCGATAGATCTCCAGTCAGGAGCAGCCCTCCCGCGGAGCCATGTGTATCCCTTGTCTCAAGAGGAGAGGAAGGCGATGGAAACTTACATCGCCGAGTCTCTGAGACAGGGATACATACGGGCCTCCACTTCACCCGCTTCCTCAAGCTTCTTTTTTGTGAAGAAAAAAGATGGAGGTTTGCGCCCGTGTATTGATTACCGCGGTCTCAATCAGATTACGGTGAAGTACAGTTATCCACTTCCTCTGATTGCGACTATGACGGAGTCATTACACGGTGCTCAGTTCTTCACAAAATTGGATCTCAGGAGCGCATATAACTTGGTGCGCATTAGAGAGGGCGATGAATGGAAGACAGCATTTAGCACGACCTCCGGTCATTACGAGTATCTCGTCATGCCATATGGGTTAATGAATGCTCCCTCAGTCTTCCAATCCTTTGTAGATGAGATTTTCCGGGACATGCAGGGGCAGGGAGTAGTCGTGTACATAGACGATATTCTGGTGTACAGTTCTACCCGAGCTGAGCATGTAGCCCTGGTGCGCCGAGTGTTGAGGAGACTGTTGGAGCATGACCTATATGTCAAGGCAGAGAAATGTCTGTTCTTTCAGAAGTCGGTCTCCTTTTTGGGTTATCAGTTGTCTGCGTCAGGGGTGAAGATGGAGGTTGACCGGGTGTCAGCTGTGCGTAATTGGCAAACCCCAACCACTGTGAAAGAGGTGCAACAGTTCTTGGGTTTTGCGAATTATTACCGGAGGTTTATTCTGGGTTTTGGACAGGTGGCAGCTCCCATAACGTCTCTGTTGAAGGGGGGTCCGGTGCGCTTGCGGTGGTCTGCTGAGGCGGACAGGGCTTTTGGGAGACTGAAGGACCTGTTTACCTCGGCGCCGGTGTTGGCGCATCCGGATCCCGCTTTACCATTCCAGGTAGAGGTAGACGCGTCCGAGGCCGGTATTGGGGCCGTCCTCTCACAACGGTCTGGCACACCACCTAAGCTCCGCCCCTGTGCCTTTTATTCTAAGAAGCTCAGTCCGGCGGAGCGGAATTATGACGTAGGGGACAGGGAGCTGTTAGCCGTGGTACAGGCCCTAAAGGTGTGGAGGCATTGGCTTGAGGGGGCTCAACACCCTTTCCTCATTTTGACGGACCACCGTAACCTGGAGTACATCCGGGCAGCTAGGAGACTGAATCCTCGCCAGGCCCGCTGGACTATGTTTCTAGCCCGGTTTGTGTTTAAAATCACTTACATCCCTGGGTCCCAGAACGGGAAGGCAGATGCCCTGTCTCGGCGGTATGACACGGAGGAGAGGTCCGTTGAGCCCACTCCCATACTACCAAAGTCTTGTCTGGTGGCACCGGTGGTATGGGAGGTCGATGCAGAGATCGAGCGGGCGTTACGCACCGACCCAAGTCCTCCACAGTGTCCAGTGGGTCGGACGTACGTTCCGCTCGAGGTACGCGATCGCCTCATTTATTGGGCTCATACGTCCCCCTCCTCTGGACATCCAGGTATCGGCCGGACAGTTCACTGCCTTAGCACTAAGTACTGGTGGCCAACGTTAGCCAGGGATGTGAGGGTTTATGTCTCCTCCTGTTCGGTGTGTGCACAGTGTAAGGCGCCCAGACATTTGCCCAGGGGTAAGCTACAACCCCTGCCCGTTCCACAACGACCCTGGTCCCACCTCTCGGTGGACTTTGTTACAGACCTTCCCCCCTCACAGGGGAATACTACCATCCTGGTCGTTGTGGATCGGTTCTCGAAGGCCTGTCGTCTCCTTCCCATGCCGGGTCTCCCTACTGCCCTACAGACCGCTGAGGCTCTGTTTAACCATGTCTTCCGGCATTACGGGGTACCCGAGGATATAGTGTCTGATCGAGGCCCCCAGTTCACCTCCAGAGTGTGGAGAGCCTTTATGGAACGGTTGGGGGTTTCGGTGAGCCTTACCTCGGTTTACCACCCGGAGAGTAATGGGCAGGTTGAACGTGTCAACCAGGATGTGGGTAGGTTTCTGAGGTCTTATTGCCAGAGCCGGCCGGAGGAGTGGGCGAGATACGTTCCGTGGGCCGAGATGGCGCAGAACTCTCTCCGCCACTCCTCCACCCAACTAACCCCTTTCCAGTGTGTGTTAGGGTACCAGCCGGTTCTGGCACCTTGGCACGAGAGCCAGATCGAGGCCCCTGCGGTGGATGAGTGGGTGCGGCGCTCGGAGGAGACATGGAACGCTGCCCACGTCCATCTGCAGCGGGCCATCCGTCGGCATAAGACGAGCGCCGATCTCCACCGCAGTGAGGGGCCTGTAAACGCACCTGGAGATCGAGTCTGGCTCTCGACCAGAAACCTGCCCCTCCGCCTGCCCTGCCGGAAGCTGGGTCGGCGGTTTGTGGGGCCATTCAAAGTCCTGAGGAGGTTGAACGAGGTGTGTTACAGGTTAGAACTGCCTATTGATTACAGGAATATTAACCCCTCGTTCCATGTGTCTCTCCTCAGGCCGGTGGTAGCTGGTCCACTCCAGGACTATGAGATAGAGGAGACTCCTCCGCCCCCGTTGGACATCGAGGGGGCTCCGGCGTACACTGTGAGGTCCATCCTTGATTCGAGACGCCGGATGGGGGGTCTCCAATATCTCGTGGAGTGGGAGGGGTACGGCCCGGAGGAGCGGTGCTGGGTGCCGAGGAGGGACATATTAGACCTGTCCCTGCTGACCGAGTTCCATCGGGGTCACCCTACGCGCCCTGCTCCGCGTCGTCCTGGTCGTCCCCGAGGCCGGGATCGGCGCACGGCTGGAGCCGCGCGTCAAGGGGGGGGTACTGTCACGGTTTCGGCCGAGGCTGCTCCTCCTCCTTGTTCGGGCAGGCTTCGGCGGTCGTCGTCCCCGGAGTACTAGCTGCCACCGTTCGATGTTTCATGTTTGTTTGGTTTTGTCTGTTTGTACACCTGTCCCTTGTTAGTGTTTGATTTTGTTTCCTATTTAGTTATCGTGTGTTGGGTCAGGTGTTATGTGTGATTGTTATGTCAGCTGTTACTGTTGATGGGTTTTCTCTCTCGTATTGTTTGTTGTCGAGAGTCCGCACTGCGTGCGCCTTTTCTTGTTTTTACGCACTGTTGTGTGTGTGTGTAATTTGTTCTTGCCTCCCGGTTGGGTTGGCTATTCACCTGTTTGGAGTTCTATTTTGGATTACTAAAGTCTGTTGACGAACACCCTTGTTCCTGCGCTTGATTCCCTGCACCACATCCACACTCAGCGTTCTGACACTATCTGATCGAATGAGGAAGTCTTGTTTCCACATCTTCAATCCTGTAAACCCTAAATTCCACGTTATACAGTTCCAACTTAACATTCCCCATTCCTCGATCAACATTATCAATGAACTCTACACTGGAATAAGATGATATAGATGAATAATTAGTACTCTTAATACCTTCCTGTATGTCTCTAATATTTCCCATAGCTTTAGTTAAATTCACAGCACCTTCCTAATCCTGATGTTAAGTATGTACAACGTGCATCTCCCCATATAATCACATACATTCCCCCTTTATCTACACAAATAGCATCCAATGCTATGCGATTATCAATTGCATAGTGTCCAATAAGTGACATTTCAGAACCAATTGTTTGAAAACCCATGACTGTTAAAAGGTACCATCTTCAATTCTGTTAAACCCTTACTCTGTTCTGATAATATGCTTGAGTAGAGATACACAGTATAACACTCTGTTTTCAGTCCCTGTAAAATCACTACATCCCTGAACTAGTTAGGATTGAGGAATTCAACCAAAGTCAGAACAGATGAAAAATAGCATAAACATTCCTATGTCTCAAATACCAAAACCCCATGATAGGACCCAATTAAGTACTTGCCTAGCAACAGCGATATGTACCACTCTAAACATCCACATCAATACCTCCCAATATTTCAAATGTATATAGTGACTAATATGTGAATATGGTAACTTAATAATCAACATGTTCATGATATCGGTCACAATCATTACATTAACTTACATGTTTCAAACATTAAGATTCAAAAATGTCTACTCCAAATAAATCATATAAGTGTATCCTAAGACATTACCATAATGTATCGCTGTTTAACACCTAATATCTATCTATATAAGACAGTTATCTCAATTGTACAAGTAATATCCTTCATGCTGAAAATATTTATACTAATATATACTAATGATTTACTTAAATCACTCAGTCATCTTATAAATTATAACCAAAACCAAATTACTTAACTCAACCAAATTTAAAATGACAATTCTTATTGATTGACTTGGTCCTTATCAATCAAAATTAAAACCCTCAACTTTTAGCACCCATTACAACTGTCAGAATGTACACTTATATTAACATACAGTATAAATATCCATAATCCTATTATGACCTTCCTCATTCTGAGAATAAATACAGATCATTATCTCAATGCATTCTTAATACTATTAATTTAGCAGTGTATATACAGTGGGGAGAACAAGTATTTGATACACTGCCGATTTTGCAGGTTTTCCTACTTACAAAGCATGTAGAGGTCTGTAATTTTTTATCATAGGTACACTTCAACTGTGAGAGACTGAATCTAAAACAAAAATCCAGAAAATCACATTGTATGATTTTTAAGCAATTAATTTGCATTTTATTGCATGACATAAGTATTTGATCACCTACCAACCAGTAAGAATTCCGGCTCTCACAGACCTGTTAGTTTTTCTTTAAGAAGCCCTCCTGTTCTCCACTCATTACCTGTATTAACTGCACCTGTTTGAACTCGTTACCTGTATAAAAGACACCTGTCCACACACTCAATCAAACAGACTCCAACCTCTCCACAATGGCCAAGACCAGAGAGCTGTGTAAGGACATCAGGGACAAATTTGTAGACCTGCACAAGGCTGGGATGGGCTACAGGACAATAGGCAAGCAGCTTGGTGAGAAGGCAACAACTGTTGGCGCAATTATTAGAAAATGGAAGATGTTCAAGATGACGGTCAATCATTCTCGGTCTGGGGCTCCATGCAAGATCTCACCTCGTGGGGCATCAATGATCATGAGGAAGGTGAGGGATCAGCCCAGAACTACATGGCAGGACCTGGTCAATGACCTGAAGAGAGCTGGGACCACAGTCTCAAGTAAAACCATTAGTAACACACTACGCCGTCATGGATTAAAATCCTGCAGCGCACGCAAGGTCCCCCTGCTCAAGCCAGCGCATGTCCAGGCCCGTCTGAAGTTTGCCAATGACCATCTGGATGATCCAGAGGAGGAATGGGAGAAGGTCATGTGGTCTGATGAGACAAAAATAGAGCTTTTTGGTCTAAACTCCACTTGCCGTGTTTGGAGGAAGAAGAAGGATGAGTACAACCCCAAGAACACCATCCTAACCGTGAAGCATGGAGGTGGAAACATCATTCTTTGGGGATGCTTTTCTGCAAAGGGGACAGGACGACTGCACCGTATTGAGGGGAGGATGGATGGGGCCATGTATCGCGAGATCTTGGCCAACAACCTCCTTCCCTCAGTAAGAGCTTTGAAGATGGGTCGTGGCTGGGTCTTCCAGCATGACAACGACCCGAATCACACAGCCAGGGCAACTAAGGAGTGGCTCCGTAAGAAGCATCTCAAGGTCCTGGAGTGGCCTAGCCAGTCTCCAGACCTGAACCCAATAGAAAATCTTTGGAGGGAGCTGAAAGTCCGTATTGCCCAGCGACAGCCCCGAAACCTGAAGGATCTGGAGAAGGTCTGTATGGAGGAGTGGGCCAAAATCCCTGCTGCAGTGTGTGCAAACCTGGTCAAGACCTACAGGAAACGTATGATCTCTGTAATTGCAAACAAAGGTTTCTGTACCAAATATTAAGTTCTGCTTTTCTGATGTATCAAATACTTATGTCATGCAATAAAATGCAAATGAAAAACTTAAAAATCATACAATGTGATTTTCTGGATTTTTGTTTTAGATTCCGTCTCTCACAGTTGAAGTGTACCTATGATAAAAATTACAGACCTCTACATGCTTTGTAAGTAGGAAAACCTGCAAAATCGGCAGTGTATCAAATACTTGTTCTCCCCACTGTACCTCCTACCCAAATTAGCAAATTTAGATAAATCCAAATGTATTATCAACACAGCTAAGCAACCCCTTTTCTCTCCGGCACTTAAATCTTCTGGCGTCTCTTCATTATGTTCTTCAGACAGCTTCAATGTCATAACTATAATGTCTCATCCGAGTCACCACCATCCCTACAACTTCATTGTGTCTTGTCCATTTGCCAACCATTATACCAACAACATTAGAAATGTTGTATTTGAACATATCTTTCTCCATTCTCATTCAATGTTGGACTCCTGTCCCACTCCCTCAAGATAAAAACATGAGAGAAAATCTGTTGATAGTTTCGATTGGCTGTTGTAGACCGGTTGCATGTAGAAGTGGTACTGTAGAGGAACGTCTTCAACGCCGCTGATATTCATCTTCAGTCGGGTCAGAGTTTTATTTTATTTTATTTTTTAGGTTCACACCATTCTAGGCCAAATTATCCCTGCTATGCATCAAGACACCATCTGTATTTACCTCACTAGAAGACAAAACATAACAGTTTAATTGATTTCATTTCTAATCCAAGCAATCCATATAAGCATTGACTATATTACAAATTATAATGTTTTACCAATTATTCTCAATAGCAATTTCTAATATACTCCCCAATTTCTGTTAGGTAAACCCTCCACAGACTTAGAACTGAATGGTGTGACAGTCAGGTGATTCCTGATAATCTGGAAGATCTTGAAGTTCTTAGAGGTCTGTCCCTCCACCGAGGGAATCAGCCAGGACACGTAGCTCATCGACAGCATGCCCCTTGACATCGTCTCCCATCACCTGATCCTTGTCAGATCCATTATCCTCATCTCGTCGGTTTCCTCGTAGTAGTCTGTTGCAGTGGTTTACATGATACCAGGTCGATATCCCCTCTATCCGTACATCCGTTGGTGTAGACTGGGTGACGATGTAGGGCCCCTTTAGCTCTGAATCTTCTTCCGTCACTAGGGTTTAGGATCATGCAGAGTCCTTCACCATTTATCAACATCGCTCTGTGGAGTGACCCTACACCCAAACGAGGGCACTACGTTCATCCACCTCTGGCCTGCTAGCCCCCCTACCTCTACGGAAGCACAGTTCCCGCTCAGCCCAGTCAAAGCTATTCGCTGCTCTGGCACCCCAATGGTGGAACAAGCTCCCCCACGACGCCAGGACAGCGGAGTCACTGACCACCTTCCGGAGACACTTGAAACCCTACCTCTTTAAGGAATACCTGGAATAGTATAAAAGTAATCATTCTACCCCCCCCCCCCCCCCCCCCCCCCCCATAAAAAAAAGTGGTTGTCCCACTGGCTATCATAAGTTGAATGCACCAATTTGTAAGTCGCTCTGGATAAGCGCGTCTGCTAAATGACGTAAATGTAAATGTGTGTCCTTCTTTCAGCGTACCAATAGGGAAGTTGAGAGTCCCTGCTGCAAAGACACACAGACATAGACACAAACGAAAAAACAATGGGGTTAGTTTCAGAATGGGTGGCAAGGATTTAGGACAAATCTTTCACTAAACCATAAACCTCAACTAAATCTTGTAATAAATAATGTGGAAATTGAGCAAGTTGAGGTGACTAAACTGCTTGGAGTAACCCTGAATTGTAAACTGTCATCGTCAAAACATGTTGATACAACAATAGCTAAGATGGGGAGGTCTGTCCACAATAAAGCGCTGCTCTGCCTTCTTAACAACACTATCAAGAAGGCAGGTCCTACATGCCCTAGTTTTGTCACACCTGGACTACTGTTCAGTCGTGTGGTCAGGTGCCACAAAGAGGGATCTCAGAAAATTACAATTGGCTCAGAACAGGGCAGCACGGCTGGCCCTTAAATGTACACGGAGAGCTAACATTAATAATATGCATGTAAATCTCTCATGGCTCAAAGTGGAGGAGAGATTGACTTCATCATTACTTGTTTTTGTAAGAAGTGTCATGCTGAATGCACCGAGGTGTCTGTTTAATCTACTAGCACACAGCTCAGACACCCATGCATACTCCACAAGACATGCCACCAAAGGTCTCTTCACAATCCCAAGTCAAGAACAGACTATAGGAGGTGCACAGTACTACGTAGAGCCATGGCTACATGGAACTCTATTCCACATCAGGTAACTGATGCAAGCAGTAGAATCGGATTTAAAAAACAGATAACAATACACCTTACGGAACAGCGGGGACTGTGAAGAGACACACACAGGCACAGACACACATACACATGATGAGACACGCAATCTACACACACGTGCACATGGATATTGTATTGTAAATATGTGGTGGTGGAGTGGTGACCTGAGGGAACACACTGAAAGTGTTGGGTAAGGTGTTATGAAATGTAATGTCATGTAGTATTTTAAACTGTATGCAACTGTCTTATGTTGCTGGACCCCAGGAAGAGTAACTGCTGCCTTGGCAGGAACTAGTGGGGATCCATAATAAATACAAATACAAATACAAACTGTTTTAGATATATTTTACCTTCTAATCGCTGGAGACATGTGAAACCAGTCATATGGCAGCAAACTGAAGCATATCAACATATCAACTTTCCCATGCTAAAGTTGATGAAATGTTGTGTCATTATGCAGAATTTAAATTGTACGGCCTTTTAACTTGCAGGGATGGGTACTCTCGAATGTCTTAATTATAGGATACCCAACATTCTCTGTTTCCTATTTCTATCATGTTAAATATGAACCACTATCAGTATCAACCTTCAGTAGGCCTCATAACAACACATATTCAACTGCCAATTTACTGTTAGTTCCCTTCAGTTGGTATAGCCTACATTATCATCCATTTAAATACATTGTTTCGTTTAACTTCATTTGCTTCCTCTGTAAAAGCCGTCATGGCCATGTGGTTGTTGTTGCTGAGGATCATTAGTAACGGTTGAGAATAAATAAAAAAAGACAGGCTATTTAAATCGTTATGAAGCGGAGCGCAGGCCAAGCCTTAACTGTTTGAACCCGACGCATGGCGCAGTACTTGTCTGTGTCATCACACAGTTCCATGGTTAGTGCAGGCAATAGACGAGGGTATAGCCTGCTATTGTACACTATTCACCCTGTTATAATTCTATGTACATTAATCTCCGAACATTACCATGGGGGAGGGGTTAAAGAACAGAATGTGGCAATTTTCAGAATGAATCATACCACCGTTTTCATTCTTTTGTGCATAAAGTCTCTCCTAACCTTAAATAATCAACAAGATCTTTTTTTAATTATTTTTTTATCTACCATATATTTAGATGGCTTTCTTTCATTGAACCCTAATTTCTGAGCCCGTTCTCACGATATATTACATTGTGTCTGCCAACAAAATTCAAACTAAAAGGTACACCATATTTAAAGGGATGGCTTAAGATAAATGTACTGAAAACCCCATTGAATGAAAACCACTTGAGAAAATCTGTTGGCCAGCAAGTGGGATGCTTTTCAGTGGTTGAATTACATTTATTCAGCGCGGGCAAGGAAGCCCGGTTACACACCTTCATAAGGTAAGTCTGAATACCAACTACTGAGAAGTGTGTAGGAAAGGCTTGAATAAGAAAGGCATCATTTCCTAAATCGGAATTGGGCCATAGTACTGGTCTAGGATCAGGTCCACCACTCAATGTAATCCTATTTACCAGAACCAAGGGGAAGCTGAGGGAACACAGGGGGGGGGGGGGGGGGGGGTTGAAGATAAGTCAAAGGAAGATAGTACAGTTGAGGTTCTAATGACATTTTTGGAACAACAGCAGCAAACCCAATTGGGACTGCTGAAATTAAAGAGAAAGGAGAAGGCTAAGAAAGGAACTACTAAATAGCCTTACCTAATCCATTGGCAGGGAATGAGGGAGCCCCAGCCACCTTAGATGTATACAGGCCTTGGACACAGAGGGACGTGGCCCGAGCGGTAGAAGGAATGACTTACCCCAAAACAGGAATAGAAGGGTTTAGAAGGGATCTGGAAGGCATGGCAGCAAGTTTCAAGTTGAACACTGGGGAGATTGAGAGAGCAGTGAGATAAATGGTAGGAAAGGATTGGGCTGTCGTTAGAGGCCAGTGGGTTCCAGGGGATGCCATGCCATGGGCTGATCAAGGAGAGTATGTTGGGAAAATAACTGAATTGTGTAATAGCCTCAGGGAACATTACCATCGTCACGCAGACTTCTCTAATGTACATGAGTGTAAACAAGAGGATAGTGAGTCTGTCAGCCAATACTTAGAGAGGCTTAGGGATGTGTTCAATGCAAACAGTGGCATACCCAAGCCAGACCAGGCACTGGGGAATGATACGCCCTACCGTCGGCAATTAAAGATAGCATTCCTCAGTGGAATGAGACCAGAGAAAAGCAGAACCATTAAAAAGACCTTGGTGGGTTGGCATCGCTAGCTGAGGTTAAACGATATACAGTGGGAAAAAAAAAGTATTTAGTCAGCCACCAATTGTGCAAGTTCTCCCACTTAAAAAGATGAGAGAGGCCTGTAATTTTCATCATAGGTACACGTCAACTATGACAGACAAATTGAGAAGAAAAAAATCCAGAAAATCACATTGTAGGATTTTTTATGAATTTATTTGCAAATTATGGTCGAAAATAAGTATTTGGTCACCTACAAACAAGCAAGATTTCTGGCTCTCACAGACCTGTAACTTCTTCTTTAAGAGGCTCCTCTGTCCTCCACTCGTTACCTGTATTAATGGCACCTGTTTGAACTTGTTATCAGTATAAAAGACACCTGTCCACAACCTCAAACAGTCACACTCCAAACTCCACTATGGCCAAGACCAAAGAGCTGTCAAAGGACACCAGAAACAAAATTGTAGACCTGCACCAGGCTGGGAAGACTGAATCTGCAATAGGTAAGCAGCTTGGTTTGAAGAAATCAACTGTGGGAGCAATTATTAGGAAATGGAAGACATACAAGACCACTGATAATCTCCCTCGATCTGGGGCTCCACGCAAGATCTCACCCCGTGGGGTCAAAATGATCACAAGAACGGTGAGCAAAAATCCCAGAAACACACGGGGGGACCTAGTGAATGACCTGCAGAGAGCTGGGACCAAAGTAACAAAGCCTACCATCAGTAACACACTATGCCGCCAGGGACTCAAATCCTGCAGTGCCAGACGTGTCCCCCTGCTTAAGCCAGTACATGTCCAGGCCCATCTGAAGTTTGCTAGAGTGCATTTGGATGATCCAGAAGAGGATTGGGAGAATGTCAAATGGTCAGATGAAACCAAAATAGAACTTTTTGGTAAAAACTCAACTCGTCGTGTTTGGAGGACAAAGAATGCTGAGTTGCATCCAAAGAACACCATACCTACTGTGAAGCATGGGGGTGGAAACATCATGCTTTGGGGCTGTTTTTCTGCAAAGGGACCAGGACGACTGATCCGTGTAAAGGAAATAATTAATGGGGCCATGTATCATGAGATTTTGAGTGAAAACCTCCTTCCATCAGCAAGGACATTGAAGATGAAACATGGCTGGGTCTTTCAGCATGACAATGATCCCAAACACACGAAGGAGTGGCTTCGTAAGAAGCATTTCAAGGTCCTGTAGTGGCCTAGCCAGTCTCCAGATCTCAACCCCATAGAAAATCTTTGGAGGGAGTTGAAAGTCCGTGTTGCCCAGCGACAGCCCCAAAACATCACTGCTCTAGAGGAGATCTGCATGGAGGAATGGGCCAAAATACCAGCAACAGTGTGTGAAACCCTTGTAAAGACTTACAGAAAACGTTTGACCTGTGTCATTGCCAACAAAGGGTATATAACAAAGTATTGAGAAACTTTTGTTATTGACCAAATACTTATTTTCCACCATAATTTGCAAATAAATTCATAAAAAATCCTACAATGTGATTTTCTGGATTTATTTTTCTCATTTTGTCTGTCATAGTTGACGTGTACCTATGATAAAAATTACAGGCCTCTCTCATCTTTTTAAGTGGGAACTTGCACAATTGGTGGCTGACTAAATACTTTTTTTCCCCACTGTACAATCCATCATGAGCAGAATAAC
Organism: Coregonus lavaretus; assembly: GCF_964263955.1. Classification (NCBI taxonomy): domain Eukaryota; kingdom Metazoa; phylum Chordata; class Actinopteri; order Salmoniformes; family Salmonidae; genus Coregonus; species Coregonus lavaretus. The sequence continues at coordinate 73,056,993 of NC_139991.1, forward strand.
AGACAGGACAGAGCCAAGAATGAGCAGAAAGGAGCATAGTACCTAATGGCCACTCTTGGGGAAATAGCGGGTAAAGGTAGAAACACATGGAAAAGTGAAGGCTACAGCGGGGGAAGTAGGTGCTTCAATTGTAACAAAGGAGGGAATTTCGCCAGAGAGTGTGAGGCCCCATGTAAATACTGTGGGAAGACAGGCCATAACTCTCTTCAAAGCAAACCTAAAGGAAAAGGAAAGAAAGAAAAAAGAGAGAAGCCTAACAGAAGTCCATTCCCCAGCTTTGAGCATGAGGAAGAGGAAGATGAGCCGTAACTAGCCCTTGAGGGAGGAAGTGTAGATTCTAGTGAGGGGAGACTAAGGAACCCATTGATCCAAATTGTCAGGTGTTTGAATTGGCTACTATTGACTTGGCACTTCAACAGGAACAAAAACCTTATTTGACATTGACAGTAATGGGTAAGAAAATTAAATTCCCATGTAATACAAGGGCCTGCAGGACAGCAATCTGTGCAGCAGATATACCAGAGGGAGTAAAAATTGATGGGGAGAAAGTTATAGTTCGATCCACCTCTGGTCATCAATTTGTCGAAAGGTTATCAGCCCCAATAACCCTAAAACATGACCAATCAGGAGGAGAAACAACCATACCCGTCCTGATATCTAAGCTGTGTCCGGTAAACTTACTAGGACGTGATGTAATGACAAAATTGAATGTGGCTGTCGCTCCCACTGTGAGGGGAATGAAGGCACATATAGTCAGAGACAATATGGTGGTCTGGGGGGAAGGGGAACCATGTTATTGGTATAGTCAAGATTTGTTAAGGGGGGGAATAACTGATATTCCCCGAACCCTAATGGAACTTAATGATGATGTGGTAACAGACGCCACTAAAATGTCCCCCCGATGACCTACACTGTACTCTCTGGTATAACCAACACCCAGGTCCAGATGCAATCTATGAGGAAGCATTATTTAAAAACACAGAAAAGACTGTAGCCTTGAAATGGTTTCACAATGACAACACCCACGCAGCAGTGGAAGTGGAACTAGGGCCCCAAAGTCAGTGACTGTTCAGGGAGAGATGGAGCCCACATGTGTCCCTAGCAAAGGAGCCAGCAGAGGACTGGAAAGACATGGGCCAGTGGGTATCCAAGGGTAAGAGGATCACTGATTCGGTCAATATTGTGAGTGGAGATCAACACAGCCCATCCACGGATAGGTATCAATTTGAAATTGAATTGGAGAGCCAATTCAATTCCCGGGGTACATTTAGATGAGAATAGCAGATACTGAGGAGAGGAATACCGGTTGACAGAGCAACAGGAGTCAGACTTAAAAGAAGTTCCAGAGCATTTGTGGTCCCAGGGTCCAGCAGACATAGGATTAATTCCAGTACAGGTGATACCCAAATTTTACATTTCAGTCATTTAGCAGACGCTCTTATCCAGAGCGACTTACAGTTAGTGAGTACATACATTTCATTTTATTTTTCATACTGGAATCGAACCCACAACCCTGGCGTTGCAAATGCCATGCTCTACCAACTGAGCTACATCCCTGCCGGCCATTCCCTCCCCTACCCTGGGCCAATTGCGCTACGACAGAGCCTGGATTTGAACCAGGATCTCTAGTGGCACAGCTAGCACTGCGATGCAGTGCCTTAGACCACTGCGCCACTCGGGATACAATCTACAGAAAGGCCATATCAGAAACAATACCCTATGAAACCAGAAGCAATAAAAGGTATTACTCCAACTTTTGAACAGTCAAGGAAAGGAGGGGTAACCTGTTCCCAGTTAAGAAAGCAGCTCCAAGTACAGATTGGAGAATGGAGATGGATTTGCAAGGGGTAAACAATAGTATAATTCCAAGGGCACCTTGTGTGCCTGACCCACATACTTTGTTGAACTAATTGAAACCCGAGAATGCTTATTTTACAGTGATAGATCTAGCTAATGCATTTTTTTAGCATACCGGTACATATACATTTACATTTACGTCATTTAGCAGACGCTCTTATCCAGAGCGACTTACAAATTGGTGCATTCACCCTATAGCCAGTGGGATAACCACTTTACAATTGTTTTTTTTGTTGGTACACCCAGATAGTCAAGGCTGGTTCGGCTTTACCTTTCAAGGTCAGAAATGGAAATATTTGCGTCTCCCCCAAGGATTTTCGGGGAGTCCCACGATATTTAGTCAGGCAATAACCCGGAATTTAGGCCAGTTTGACCCTCAGGAGGGCAGCCAAATGTTGGTATATTTGGACGACATATTAGTTGCGAACCCCACCCAGGAAGGTTGCAGGGCTAATACCATAGCACTGTTGCTGTTCTTGGCAGAGCAGGGTCGCAAAGTCAGTAAGAAAAGGTTACAACTGTGACAGGAGGAAGTAATCTATTTAGGACATACGCTAACTCAGGAGGGAAGGATTTTGAATGCCTCTAGGAAGATGGCTATCTTAGAAGCTCCAAAACCTATTAACAAGAAACAAATGATGAGTTTTCTGGGTATGATTAACTACTGCAGGGCTTGGGTGCCACACTTTGCATTACATACGGGGAAGCTAAGTGGACTGATCTATGGAAAAGCAATGGCTGCTAAGGATAAGATCGAGTGGACAGAGGTGGCTGAGGTACAGTTTGCTAACATAAATAAACTATTAACATCAAATACAGTTCTAGCCTTCCCTAGATATGACCGCCCTTTTACACAAACTGTAGATTGTAGACAGGGGTTTATGACATCAGTTCTTACACAAAAACATGGGGGGAAAAATAAGCCCATTGCATATTACTCCTCCAGATTGGATGAAGTGGCTCAAGCTATGCCTTTATGTTTACAATCTGTGGTAGCAGCAGCCCAAGCAGTGGAGGATTCGGCCTCAGTAGTACTTTACCATGACTTAACGTTAAAAGTACCACACGCAGTGTCCATTTTATTATTAGAGCATAAAATGGCCTATATGTCACCAGCTAGACACTTATCTTGTATGATCATTCTGTTAAACATGCCCAATTTGACCATAGAACGATGCACAACTCTCAATCCCTCTACTTTGGTTCCCATTGCAAAAGATGGGAGCCCTCATGATTGTGTAACCGAAACTGAGAAGCTTGTGTTGCCAAGACCGGACTTAACAGACATAGCCTTGCCCGATGGAGAAATAACTATGTTTGTAGATGGCTCATCCAGAAAAAACCCTGATGGCACTAATGCTACAGGATATGTGGTTGTAACAGAGAACAGACGTTCTAGAAGCTGAATCTTTACCTAGAAATTATTCTGCACAACAGGCAGAAATAGTGGCTCTCACTCGTGCATGTCATTTAGGTAAAGTAAAACGGGTTACCATTTATGCATTTAATACAGTCCACGTATTCGCTGCACAATGGATAAATAGGGGAATGGTAACTACTTCTGGCAAACCTATAACACAGGCTCAATTGATTTTAAACTTGTTAGACGCTGTTCTCTTACCAGACAAGATAGCTATTTGCAAGTGTGACGCTCATACTAAAGGGAAAGACAGTATTAGCAATGGTAACCTGGTAACCGGAAGGCAGATGAGGAAGCGAAGAAGGCAGGCAGCAAACCCCAAACCACTCAGCTACATCTGAAAGAGGAAGTGAGTATTGACACAGACTTACTGAGAGAAAGTCAGTTAAGAGCCTCAATGAAAGAAGTTACTAAATGGGAAAAGCTAGGAGCAGTTAATAAGGAGGGGATTTGGTATCAAGGTAAATTACCCATATTATCAACATCTCTGTTTAGATATGCAGCAATTTTGATACATGGCTAAACCATTTATCAACAAGAGGGATGGTAGAAATAATTAGAAAACACTTCGTAGCCTATGGGATAACAAAATTACTTTTAAAAAAATTGTTCAAGGTGTGTTATATGTGCACAAAGTAATCATCAAGGGAGACAGAGAGCACCAAAAGGGGAATATCCTAAGGCAAGATATCCATTCCAGCAGTTGGAAATTTACTTCATAGAGCTTACAAGAAGTGAAGGAAATAAATAGTGTTTGACCATAATAGACAAGTATACTAAATGGGTAGAAGCATTTCCAACCTCCTCTGCTGATGCACTAACAGTAGCGAAGGCTTTATGCCAAGAAATAATCTCTAGATTCGGATTGCCGGAAACTATATACTCCAATCAGGTAATAGATAATATTGGACAGAAGTTACATATTAATATGAAGAAACATTGTTCATATCATCCGGAATCAGCTGGTTTGATAGAACGCACTAATTATTCAATTAAATTACGCCTGAGAAAAACGCACATGAGTACAGGGAGAAATTGGATACAATGTCTACCGATAGTGTTAATGACGATTAGGATAACTCCAGATAAAGAGGGGCTATCCCCCTTTGCAAAGGTTTTTGGAAGACCATATAGAATGCCCGAGCTAGGAAGACTAGAACAGGCAGACATAGAAGTAGAAGACACTTTGGCAGAACATATGAGGAGACTGTTCGTTAACCAAACACGTATGTCAAAGATTTTGTGCCCAACAGGAGAACTAAAGGAGAAGGTAACCCACTCTATCCAACCAGGTGACTGGGTGTGGTTCCAATCCTTAAAGAAGAAAGACTGGAAGCAGCCCCGTTGGGAAGGTCCATATCAGGTCCTGTTGGTGACGGCCTTCGCTGTAAGAATCGCCGAAAGATCCACCTGGGTGCATGTCACACACTGCAAAAAGGTAAACCCAGCTACACCCGATGAACAAACACAGAGTTAGGAGAAAGAACCGATCACCATTGGGCTCGGGGGTTGGCTCCTTAACGAAGATTCCCCTACCCCTGTCTGATCATCCCTGTGTGAGTTCGATAGAAGGTGAAGCAATGGGTTGGCCTCTGGCGTCTGACATGTTCGCAGGGCGAGGGTGTGGATTCACAGGTCTCCTGATGGTAGGTAGCTGTCTGATTGTGGGGGCCATACTTCTAGCACACTCAAACCCGCCCGACCAGCCAGAAGTGGTAGTTAACCTAACTCAAGTCAGTAAGGACATGCCCGAGGAAGGCAAGAGCAGGCAAAAAAGGCAGCTTGACGCAGGGAAAGGGGAAGTACTAGTTACTGTAGGAAAGGACATCACCTTTGAGGTTTTTGCGGACCAGTTGGGGAGTTGGGGACTACTGGCTGGTAATATTGTAAGGGACGGTAGGGATATACAGTGAGGGAAAAAAGTATTTGATCCCCTGCTGATTTTGTACGTTTGCCCACTGACAAAGAAATGATCAGTCTATAATTTTAATGGTAGGTTTATTTGAACAGTGAGAGACAGAATAACAACAAAAAAATCCAGAAAAAGCATGTCAAAAATGTTATAAATTGATTTGCATTTTAATGAGGGAAATAAGTATTTGACCCTCTCTCAATCAGAAAGATTTCTGGCTCCCAGGTGTCTTTTATACAGGTAACGAGCTGAGATTAGGAGCACACTCTTAAAGGGAGTGCTCCTAATCTCACCTTGTTACCTGTATAAAAAACACCTGTCCACAGAAGCAATCAATCAATCAGATTCCAAACTCTCCACCATGGCCAAGACCAAAGAGCTCTCTAAGGATGTCAGGGACAAGATTGTAGACCTACACAAGGCTGGAATGGGCTACAAGACCATCGCCAAGCAGCTTGGTGAGAAGGTGACAACAGTTGGTGCGATTATTCCCAAATGGAAGAAACACAAAAGAACTGTCAATCTCCCTCGGCCTGGGGCTCCATGCAAAATCTCACCTTGTGGAGTTGCAATGATCATGAGAACGGTGAGGAATCAGCCCAGAACTACACGGGAGGATCTTGTCAATGATATCAAGGCAGCTGGGACCATAGTCACCAAGAAAACAATTGGTACCACACTACGCCGTGAAGGACTGAAATCCTGCAGCGCCCGCAAGGTCCCCCTGCTCAAGAAAGCACATATACAGGGCCGTCTGAAGATTGCCAATGAACATCTGAATGATTCAGAGGAGAACTGGGTGAAAGTGTTGTGGTCAGATGAGACCAAAATCGAGCTCTTTGGCATCAACTCAACTCGCCGTGTTTGGAGGAGGAGGAATGATGCCTATGACTCCAAGAACACCATCCCCACCGTCAAACATGGAGGTGGAAACATTATGCTTTGGGGGTGTTTTTCTGCTAAGGGGACAGGACAACTTCACTGCATCAAAGGGATGATGGACGGGGCCATGTACCGTCAAATCTTGGGTGAGAACCTCCTTCCCTCAGCCACGGCATTAAAAATGGGTCGTGGATGGGTATTCCAGCAATGACCCAAAACAATGACCCAAAACACACATGTGAATCTCCATACACAGTACAAGCACAGGTGGAGTATCGTGAAAGTAGGGAATTACCAGGGATGGCAGTGCGACCCATACAAGGGTAAGTACTGTCTGAAAGTCCGAATCACGCTAAAACAGGTAAAGGCTACTGATGTGGGTTTGTGGTATATTGGATTTGACTGCAAATGTTGTGAAGATCCATTAGTGGCTTTCCGGGTAGAGATCAACCCAGCGGATGTTACAGTCCTGACTAGTGAAATATCTCCTTCAACTGAGGTGAGTGAGACTGGGGCCGTGGTGAAGATCTGAAGGAAGTAGTGGAGGTGGAAACTGGGTATAGCGATCTGAACCTATGGTTGGAATGGATACAGTATACGGCAAGAACTATGTCCCAAGAGGACTGCAACGCCTGTGGGACAGCCAAACCTAGATTAACCACTACTCCGTTCCCCTTGACGGGCCTTAACTCTCCGTCAGGTTTATCTTGCATAGTTAAATTGTTAAAGTCACCTGGGAATGTGGTGAAGGAGTCTTGTATTAACTTGCACTATCTGTATCCCCCGGTAATGAAGTCCCCCCGACCTAGATTACCTCTGTTTGAAGTCTCAGGGGAATCTTATTATTGTTTTTATAGGATTGACAAGATAGGATACGGGGTAGGGCATCTTAGCTCCTGCTCCCACATTGAGAATGTCACAACTAAAGAGACCATGACCAATCGCTCCTCTTTGTGTCATGATTTAACTGGATTTGAACCCAAATGCAGACAACTACACCAAGCCAGAGAAGGTTTAACAGGTTTATTTACAATGTTCAATTAGTCCAGGTTTCCAATAATAGGGGAAGAGCAAGTCCAGGTTACAGGGAGGGTAACAGATCCAGGTCAGGGCATGTGTGGTACCGTAATGTCCTAGTGTCCGTGGTGAGTCCAAAAGGGAGGTCCGGTAGTGGAAAGCAGGATGGTGGTGGCAGGAGTGAAGCGGAGGCAGGAGTCAGGTTCCAATAATCTGTGGCACAGGAGAAAAGTAAATAGAACAGGCCAAAAACACAAAGAGCGAAAACAAACAGGTTGAGTCGACAGCGAGACTAACATGGTCGTCTTGACTATGATCTGACGATGAGTGACAAGTTTGACCGGGTCTTAAAGGCTGAGGTGATTATGGTGAATGAGCTGCAGCTGGAACCCTGACTCCCGCACACCAGACTTCACTCCTGCAATCAAGGACAGACAGAGGGGAGGGGGAGAGCAGAGAGAGAGCTACCTAGCAGCAGTAGGCCTAACAGTACCCCCCCCTCTACGGACGCCACCTGGTGGCCGACAGGGTTTATCAGGATGTAACCTATGAAACTCACGGACCAGAGCAGGATCCACAATGAAGCTCCTGGGCACCCAGGAACGTTCCTCAGGACCATAACCCTCCCAATCCACCAGGTACTGGAAACCACGACCCCGGCGGCGAACATCCAGAAGTCGCCGGACAGTGTAGACCGGACCCCCACCCACGATCCTGGGCGGAGGAGGGGGACGAGAGGGCGGGCACAGAGGGCTAACCGACACAGGCTTAATCTGGGAAACATGAAAGGTGGAATGAACCCGTAGGGAGGCAGGAAGCTGTAGCTTAACCGCGCAGGGGTTAACAATAGACAGTATCTTGAACGGTCCTATAAAACGAGGCGCCATCTTCTTAGACTCCACTTTCAATGGAAGGTCACGTGACTTAAGCCATACCTCTTGACCAGGAGAGTAACCGGGAGCCTGGGACCGGTGACGGTTGGCTTGCCTCTGCATGTACGCCGAAGCTCGGGACAGAGCTACCCTGGCCTTCCTCCAGACCTTGAAGCAGCGGCGCATGTGGGACTGCACCGAGGGTACCGCCAGTTCCCTCTCTTGAGAAGGGAACAGGGGAGGTTGATAACCCAGAGCACACAGAAAGGGAGACAAACCAGAGGAAGCGTTAGTCAAGGTGTTATGAGCATATTCCACCCAGGGGAGCATGGAGCTCCATGACCCAGGGTTAGACCCTGTGACACAGCGGAGAGCGGTCTCCATCTCCTGGTTCGCTCTCTCGGCTTGCCCGTTGGTCTGGGGGTGATATCCAGAGGACAGGCTGGATGTGATGCCCAAAGCTTTACAGAAAGCTTTCCATACCTGGGAGACAAACTGGGGACCCCTGTCAGAGACAATATCCGTGGGTAGACCATGAGAGCGGAACACATGTTCAACCAAAATATCAGCCGTCTCTCTGGCAGTGGGCAGTTTAGGTAGGGCCAAAAAATGAGCAAACTTAGAAAAACGATCAATCACAGTAAGAATGACAGTCTTTCCAGACGAGGGGGGAAGTCCAGTGACAAAATCCATAGCAATGTGCGACCAGGGCCGGCTGGGTATAGGTAGAGGTCGTAGATGACCAGCGCTGGCCTGGGTGGAGTTCTTACTTCGTGCACATACCGTACAAGCAGCAATGAAGGCTCGAGTGTCCGCCTCCATCGTGGGCCACCAGAACTTCCGTCGCACAAAGTCAAGGGTCCGCGAAACTCCAGGGTGACAGGTAAGGGGAGACGAGTGAGCCCACTGAAGTACCTGGGAGCGAGCAGACTCAGGGACAAACAACCGGTTAGGAGGACCCCTCCCAGGGTCAGCTTGATGATGTTGAGCCTGTCTAACAATCCCTTCGATGTCACATGTGATGGCCGCAATACTGAAGGTAGGAGGCAAGATGGGTTCAGGGTTACTACCAGTATCAACAGCCGAATGAACACGAGACAGGGCGTCAGGCTTGACGTTGCGTGACCCAGGACGGTAAGACAGAGAAAAATTGAATCTCCCAAAAAATAGTGCCCACCTGGCTTGACGGGGGTTGAGCTGCGTCGCTGACTGGATGTAAGCCAGATTCTTATGATCCGTCCAAACGATGAAGGGTTGTTCCGCCCCCTCCAACCAATGTCGCCACTCCTCGAGAGCCAGCTTAACGGCGAGCAGTTCACGATTGCCAACATCATAATTCCTCTCTGCCTGAGAAAGTTTCCTTGAAAGAAAAGCACAGGGATGCAGTTTGTTATCTTCAGGAGAACGTTGTGACAACACCGCACCTACCCCAGTGTCGGATGCATCCACCTCCACGACAAACTGGCGGTCGGGGTCCGGCTGCATCAGAATGGGAGCCGAGGCGAAGCGATGTTTCAGTTCTTCGAACGCTGATTCGGCCCCTTCATTCGAAGCGAACGGTCGTGAGATGGAGGTGAGAGCGGTGAGTGGCGCCGCAATGCGGCTGTAGTCCTTGATGAACCTCCTGTAGAAGTTCGCAAACCCCAGGAATCGTTGAAGTTGTTTGCGGGTGGAGGGGGCTGGCCAGTCCGTGACAGCAGAGATCTTAGCTGGGTCCATGCGCAACTCCCCCTGAGCTATGATGTAACCCAAAAAAGAGGTCTCAGACACATGAAATTCACATTTCTCCATCTTCACAAACAGTTTGTTCTCCAACAACCTTTGCAACACCTGGCGCACATGCAGTTCATGTTCCTGGGAGGACTCTGAGAAAATCAAGATATCATCCAGATAGACAAAAACAAACCGATTCAACATGTCCCGAAGGACATCATTGACTAGTGCCTGAAAAACAGCAGGGGCATTGGACAACCCAAAAGGCATAACTAGATACTCAAAATGTCCCAAGGGTGTGTTGAAGGCAGTCTTCCATTCATCACCTTTACGAATGCGCACCAGGTGATACGCATTTCGTAGATCCAGTTTGGTAAAGATAGTTGCACCATGAAGGAGGGGAAAAGCAGAATTAATTAATGGCAGAGAATATTTGTTCTTAATGGTGATGTTGTTAAGTCCACGGAAATCAATACAGGGTCTGAGGGTCTTATCCTTCTTAGCAACAAAAAAGAATCCCGCTCCTACAGGTGACGAGGAAGGACGAATAATACCTGCCGCTAAGGAGTCCCGAATGTAGTTCTCCATAGCCTCCGTCTCCGGGCGGGAGAGATTGTACAGGCGACTGCTGGGGAGCGGGGCTCCTGGCTGGAGGTCAATGGCGCAGTCGTAAGGCCGGTGAGGAGGAAGAGAAGTAGCTCTGTGTTTGCAGAAAACAGATGCCAGGTCATGATACACGTCAGGGACAGCAGAAAGATCAATGGACTCCAGTGGAGGTTGAGGCACAGTGCTGGCAGGGGTCTGAGCAGAACACAAACAATTCACATGACAAAATGTGCTCCATGAAACAATTCTACCTGTCACCCAATCAATGTGTGGATTGTGTCTTATGAGCCAGGGGATACCAAGGACCAGGGGGGTCTGTGGGCAGTCGATTATATGGAATTGAATGTTCTCCTGATGATTACCCGACACTCTGAGACAAACAGGAACAGTCTGATGAGTAATACGGGTCAACAATTGTCCATTTAGACCCTTAGCCTGCAGCGGACAGTCCATAGGAACAGTCTCCAAATCCATTTGTTGAGCCCACTCTCTATCCAAAAAGTTTCATCGGCACCAGAGTCAACCAGCGCACTAACAGAGAAATTCTGGGACTGCCACTGGAGGGATGCCTGGAGCAGAATGCGGGGAGAAGAGGAAGAATCCGCTGCTCGGCTCACCAAAACTTCTCCCAATAATGATGAGCCGGCCCTTTTCCCGGACGAACTGGGCAGGAAGGAACGAAATGACCAGCTTCTCCACAATACAGGCAGACCCGAGCCTGAATACGACGTGCACGCTCCTCTGAGGACAACCGTGCACGACCCACCTCCATGGCTTCGGGTTCAGTGCTCCTCGTATCGACTCGGGAAGACACGGCTCTCTCTGTAGGGAAGATGCGGGGAGGAGTTTGTTGACGACAGACAGGTTGCTCGGAACTAACACTCCTCTCCCGGCGGCGCTCCCGAATCCGATTATCCAACCTGATGGTGAGTGAAATAAGATTATCCAGCGTAGGCGATTCATCATATGACACCAATTCATCTTTTAAAGTCTCAGACAAAGCATTGATGAACACTCCTTGTAATGCCTCGTCATTCCAACCACTCACTGCCGCTAAAGTCCGAAACTCCACTGCCATCTCCGCCACACTGCGAGCCCCCTGCCGAAGAGAAAACAACCGTTTCGCAGCCTCCTTGCCCCGTACGGGGTGGTCAAAAACCTTCCTCATCTCAGTGGTGAAGGCAACGTAAGCGTTGCAAATGTCCGACTGACTCTCCCAGACAGCGGATCCCCAGGCACGAGCGGAACCACTAGTAGAGTTGATAAGGTAGGCAATACGGGCTCTTTCTGAGGCGTAGGTGAGGGGCTGTTGTTCAAACACTAACGAGCATTGAGTCAAAAAAATCGCCACAGGTTCCCATGTTCCCGTCATAGCGCTCTGGAGCAGGAACAAAAGGCTCTCTGATCTGGGCTGAAGGGGTAGGAAAAACAGGTGGAGCAGGAGAAGGAGCAGTTTGTATGCCATGCCCGAGGGGTGCATTATTAACTTGGGTAGTAAGGGCAGACACTTGATTGGTGAGTAATTGAACCTGATTAAGCAGCACCTGACTGTTCTCAGCAATAGTCTTAAACAGGGTATCATGTTGGCCAAGTAAAATGCCCTGATTGACTATGGCAGTCCGAATTTGAGTGCACTCTGGGGTGGTATCCGAGCTACTGTCTGCTGGGTTCATGTTGGTCAGATCATACTGTCATGATTTAACTGGATTTGAACCCAAATGCAGACAACTACACCAAGCCAGAGAAGGTTTAACAGGTTTATTTACAATGTTCAATTAGTCCAGGTTTCCAATAATAGGGGAAGAGCAAGTCCAGGTTACAGGGAGGGTAACAGATCCAGGTCAGGGCATGTGTGGTACCGTAATGTCCTAGTGTCCGTGGTGAGTCCAAAAGGGAGGTCCGGTAGTGGAAAGCAGGATGGTGGTGGCAGGAGTGAAGCGGAGGCAGGAGTCAGGTTCCAATAATCTGTGGCACAGGAGAAAAGTAAATAGAACAGGCCAAAAACACAAAGAGCGAAAACAAACAGGTTGAGTCGACAGCGAGACTAACATGGTCGTCTTGACTATGATCTGACGATGAGTGACAAGTTTGACCGGGTCTTAAAGGCTGAGGTGATTATGGTGAATGAGCTGCAGCTGGAACCCTGACTCCCGCACACCAGACTTCACTCCTGCAATCAAGGACAGACAGAGGGGAGGGGGAGAGCAGAGAGAGAGCTACCTAGCAGCAGTAGGCCTAACACTTTGTTGCAGCCAGAGGATTTTAGGAACCAAAATCAGGCCAGTGCTGACATCTGGTGGTTGTGTGGTGGTAACAGACTATGGGCTAACCTACATGCGAATTGGACCGGAACCTGTGCGTTGGCCCAGCTGGTAATGCCTTTCACTCTCATCAAACGATCCAACATGTCAGAAACTGGTGGGTTGTCACGTAGAAGGCGAGACCTCCTCCCAGGATCCTTTGATGAGAGAGTGTATATCGATGGGATAGGAGTACCTCGAGGGGTTACAGAAGAATTCAAAGCTAGGAATCAGATCGCAGCTGGTTTTGAATCAAGTATTTTCTGGTGGTCAACAATTAATAAGAATGTGGATTGGATAAACTACATCTACTATAACCAACAGAGGTTTATTAACCACACACGTGATGCAATAAAGGGATTGGCTGAGCAGACAGCGGCAACTAGCTTAATGGCATGGCAGAATAGAATAGCTTTAGATATGCTTTTGGCTGAACGGGGCGGGGTTTGTGTTTTGTTTGGATCTATGTGCTGTATTTTCATCCCCAATAATACAGCACCTGACGGGTCAGTGACCAACGCTCTCCAGGGACTCTCCACGCTGGCAAACGAACTGGCTGAGAACTCTGGCATTGACAACTCACTAACTGGTTGGTTTGATAACATGTTTGGAAAATGGAAACAGATTGTGGCAACAGTAGTGGGGGCAGTTCTGGTGGGAATGTTCAGTTTGGTGTTATGTGGATGCTGCTTAATCCCGTGTGTGCGAGGTCTTGTGTTAAGGTCTTTGGAAAAGGCAGTATCCCTGCAGATGGTGAGGTGTGGATCCGTTCCAAACTCAGATTGATGGAATGATGATCTATATCCTCCTGCTTTGGTGAATGATGTGGAAGATTTCAATCCTGAGGAACCTCAATTGAATGAGACTATTTTTAATGTCTAGTGTACTGTCTTTTTAATGAAGATCGTAACGAAAATCCTAACCAGAAGTGTTATGATTGGAAGAGAAAAAATTGACAGTATGTCAGACAATTTTATTTTTTGTAGTGTTGTTATGTACTGGTGATCAATTTCATATGTAAATCAACTTATATGCTTCGATATGTGTGTGTTTCATTTTATAACCATGTATGTTTTAGGGGTATGTGTGTAATATTTAGTCAAAGAGTGGATTGATAGAAGAATTTAGAAGTGACTAATTATTACACTCCGAAAACTGTGTGAAATGTGTTGGAATCCTAAAACTGTAAACTAGTAGTGTGTGTGCGTAGGACAAAGTTAAGATGAGGACATTGTGTTACTGTTTAGCAGTGTGAGTAGGAGTTAGGCTAGACAATGAAGGGGAAGGAGGACTGTCTACAGACAACTTGTGATAATGGTGAAACTAATAACAGGATGTAGGCCCCCCAACCCAAGGAGGGAAAAAAACATTAGGTTTGGAGGAGATTAGGGAACATGTTGCAGAATATGACAATGATTTTTATGTGTACAATGGGAAAATACAGCCCGCCTAAAGTGGGGTGGGATTCTTTTGCTGATGATTTGTGTGTATAAAAATGAATGTGCACCCATTCAAGGGCAGAACGTTCTCATGAATAAAACCTGATGATTGTATGCTGGGCGACTTGGTCTGATTATTAGAGATTTACAACCTCTGGGATACAGACTGAGTAATAAGTTCATTTTTGAAACATTGAGATAGAAATTCTCGTGACAGACGGAGGTTCACCTTCCAGCAGGACAATGACCCTAAGCATACTGCTAAAGCAACACTCGAGTGGTTTAAAGGGAAACATTTAAAAGCCCAGACCTCAATCCAATTGAGAATCTGTGGCATGACTTAAAGATTGCTGTACACCAGCGGAACCCATCCAACTTGAAGGAGCTGGAGCAGTTTTGCCTTGAAGAATGGGCAGAAATCCCAGTGGCTAGATGTGCCAAGCTTATAGAGACATACCCCAAGAGACTTGCAGCTGTAATTGCTGCAAAAGGTGGCTCTACAAAGTATTGACTTTGGAGGGGTGAATAGTTATGCACGCTCAAGTTTCTGTTTTCTTGTCTTATTTTGCATCTTCAAAGTGGTAGGCATCTTCAAAGTGGTAGGCATCTTCAAAGTGGTAGGCATCTTCAAAGTGGTAGGCATGTTGTGTAAATCAAATGATACAAACCCCCCCAAAAATCCATTTTAATTCCACGTTGTAAGGCAACAAAATAGGAAAAATGCCAAGGTGGGTGAATACTTTCGCAAGCCACTGTATGTCATTTAGTTAAGCATGTACTGTACCCAAGTAATGGATAAGAATGGCACACTTCATTTAGAGCTGTTGATGTCGTGAAAGTGGATTTGATAAGCTCCCGAGTGGATTTTAGTGGATTTTAGGCCTCCCGAGTGGCGCAGCGGTCTAAGGCACTGCATCACAGTGCTAGAGGCGTCACTACAGACCCGGGTTTGATCCCGGGCTGTATCACAACCAGCCGTGATTGGGATTCCCTATGGCGACGCACAATTGGCCAAGCGTTGTTAGGGGAGGGTTTGGCTGGGGGGGGGCTTTACAAGTAGGCTGTCATTGTAAATAAGAATTTGTTCTTAACTGACTTGCCTAGTTAAATAAAGGTTCAATAAAAAAAAGAAGCTAGCTAACGGTACTTGACCAGTTTCTCAGGAATTAATAAGCTCTATTACCACATTACACCCAGAATGTTCATACAATACCTTAACAATTTGTCACGCAACCAGTACATGTCTAGAAGGTATTGTACGTAGCTATGTCCATGGACAGTGTGTCATGGTAGATTAAAGTATTATAGACACATGAATCAAAGTCACCTCTGGAATCTGCCTGCTTGGCTCCTATAGGCCTGTCCTGTGCATGTTCTTTTGGGAGTTACAGAACAATGTGCAACACTGTCAGGCTTTCCTTTGGCACGCCACACGTATCCTCAGAGTAATGGAATGTGCTGGAGTTTTTAAAAAACACACAGGAAGCTAGAGAGGTTCTTTGCTGAGTTATAGCTACTGAACAGGCCACATTAATTCCATGAAGTAGCCTAAAGGTTAGAGAGGCGGGCCAGCATCCAGAGGGTTGCCGGTTTGAATCCCAGCTCAGACGCGGAAAATATAGTGCAGCGTGAAATGGCAACCGGAGGGTTTGTGGTTTCATCATCCTACATTCCACCTTCTGTTATTGAGCCTAACTGGTCCTGTAGCCCTTAGCTGCAGCTGGCCCTTAGCTGCCAGGCCCTCGGGTTCTGTGTGAGCAGAAACACACATATCCGTTCTCAAGATAATGGGACAATAACGTTTTCTTCATATTGAATTCTTCCTTTGCCTATTTTTGTAACTTCAAATCCTCTCTCATAAATAGCTTCACCTAGAGAAGCTTTCATTTTCAAACTATTCCAGGCTACTTGGAATGGTTTTGGAGATGGTGACTGAAGGAGCTGATTGAGTTTTGACACGTTCAGTGGTTTAACCTCAGCTGTGAGCATGGAGACAAAAACACCACTTTTAGAATCTTACAGTATCTTGTTCCAGCATGACTTTCCATGTGGTCCTAAAACAGAGAAGATGGACAACTCACACTCTGGCTCAGTTCTTGTAAAACAATAATATATATATATATATATATATATATATATATATATATATATATATATATATATATATATATATATATATATACAGTTGAAGTCAGAAGTTTACATACACCTTAGCCAAATACATTTAAACTCAGTTTATCACAATTCCTGACAATTAGTCCAAGTAAAAATTCCCTGTCTTAGGTCAGTTAGGATCACCACTTTATTTTAAGAATGTGAAATGTCAGAATAATAGTAGAGAGAATGATTTATTTCAGCTTTTATTTCTTTCATCACATTCCCAGTGGGTCAGAAGTTTACATACACTCAATTAGTATTTGGTAGCATTGCCTTCAAATTGTTT
This sequence comes from Coregonus lavaretus, assembly GCF_964263955.1. Taxonomy (NCBI): domain Eukaryota; kingdom Metazoa; phylum Chordata; class Actinopteri; order Salmoniformes; family Salmonidae; genus Coregonus; species Coregonus lavaretus. The sequence continues at coordinate 73,073,454 of NC_139991.1, forward strand.
AACTTGGGTCAAACGTTTCAGGTAGCCTTCCACAAGCTTCCCACAATAAGTTGGGTGAATTTTGGCCCATTCCTCCTGACAGAGCTTGTGTAACTGTCAGGTTTGTAGGCCTCCTTGCTCGCACACGCTTTTTCAGTTCTGCCCACATATTTTCTATAGGATTGAGGTCAGGGCTTTGTGATGGCCACTCCAATACCTTGACTTTGTTGTCCTTAAGCCATTTTGCCACAACTTTGGAAGTATGCTTGGGGTCATTGTCCATTTGGAAGACCCATTTGCGACCAAGCTTTAACTTCCTGACTGATGTCTTGAGATGTTGCTTCAATATATTCACATCTATTTTGTGAAGTGCACCAGTCCCTCCTGCAGCAAAGCACCCCCACAGCATGATGCTGCCACCACCGTGCTTCACGGTTGGGATGGTGTTCTTCGGCTTGCGTACTATTGTTTGTACAGATGAACGTGGTACCTTCAGACGTTTAGAAATTGCTCCCAAGGATGAACCAGACTTGTGGAGGTCTACCATTTTTTTTCTGAGGTCTTGGCTGATTTCTTTTGATTTTCCCATGATGTCAAGCAAAGAGGCGCTGAGTTTGAAGGTAGGCCTTGAAATAGATCCACAGGTACACCTCCCATTGACTCAAATTATGTCAGAAATAATCTGTCTGTAAACAATTGTTGGAAAAATTACTTGTGTCATGCACAAAGTAGATGTCCTAAACAACTTGCCAAAACTATAGTTTGTTAACAAGAAATTTGTGAGGTGGTTGCAAAACAGGTTTTAATGACTCCAACCTAAGTGTATGTAAACTTCCGACTTCAACTGTATATATATACATATATATTTGTTATATATATATATATGTTTTATTGTCACATACACTGGATAGGTGCAGTGAAATATGTTGTTTTACAGGGTCAGCCATAGTAGTACAGTGCCCCTGGAGCAAATTAGGTTTAAGTGCCTCCCTCAAGGGCACATCGACAGATTTTTCACCTTGTCCGCTCGAGTATTCAAACCAGCGACCTTTCAGTTACTGGCCCAACGCTCTTGTGTTTAAAGTGGATAAATAGGAAACCAAGCGAGCTTTCCCATACATTGGACTAGCCCACACTATGGTTGCATCCCAAATGGCACCCTATTCCTTATAGTGCACTACTTTTGACCAGAACCCTATGAGCCTTGGTCAAAAGTAGTGCACTATAGAGGGAATAGGGTGCTATTTTGTATGCATACAATTAAACCATGAATTAATCAATGCCCTTTTGTCCTTAGAGGAAATTAGTCACAGATTGGGTTCCTATAGAAGATTAAACATATTATACAATCTGAGGAGTGGAACCACGAGCCTCTCTTGTCCCTGGCTGGCTGGTTGGTTGGCTGGCCTCTCTTGTCCCTGGCTGGTTGGTTGGCTGGCCTCTCTTGTGCTTGGCTGGCTGGCTGGCCTGTCTTGTCCGTGGCTGGCTGGCTGGCCTCTCTTGTCCCTGGCTGGTTGGTTGGCTGGCCTCTCTTGTGCTTGGCTGGCTGGCTGGCCTCTCTTGTCCCTGGCTGGTTGGTTGGCTGGCCTCTCTTGTGCTTGGCTGGCTGGCTGGCCTGTCTTGTCCGTGGCTGGCTGGCTGGCCTCTCTCGTCCTGGTCCCTTTGCAGAAAAACAGCCCCAAAGCATGATGTTTCCACCCCCATGCTTCACAGTACGTATGGTGTTCTTTGGATGCAACTCAGCATTCTTTGTCCTCCAAACACGACGAGTTGAGTTTTTACCAAAAAGTTCTATTTTGGTTTCATCTGACCATATGACATTCTCCCAATCCTCTTCTGGATCATCCAAATGCACTCTAGCAAACTTCAGACGGGCCTGGACATGTACTGGCTTAAGCAGGGGGACACATCTAGCACTGCAGGATTTGAGTCCCTGGCGGCGTAGTGTGTTACTGATGGTAGGCTTTGTTACTTTGGTCCCAGCTCTCTGCAGGTCATTCACTAGGTCCCCCCGTGTGGTTCTGGGATTTTTGCTCACCGTTCTTGTGATCATTTTGACCCCACGGGGTAAGATCTTGCGTGGAGCCCCAGATCGAGGGAGATTATCAGTGGTCTTGTATGTCTTCCATTTCCTAATTAATTGCTCCCACAGTTGATTTCTTCAAACCAAGCTGCTTACCTATTGCAGATCCAGTCTCCCCAGCCTGATGCAGGTCTACAATTTTGTTTCTGGTGTCCTTTGACAGCTCTTTGGTCTTGGCCATAGTGGAGTTTGGAGTGTGACTGTTTGAGGTTGTGGACAGGTGTCTTTTATACTGATAACAAGTTCAAACAGGTGCCATTAATACAGGTAACGAGTGGAGGACAGAGGAGCCTCTTAAAGAAGAAGTTACAGGTCTGTGAGAGCCAGAAATCTTGCTTGTTTGTAGGTGACCAAATACTTATTTTCCACCAGAATTTGCTAATAAATTAATTAAAAATCCTACAATGTGATTTTCTGGAGAAAAAAAATCTCAATTTGTCTGCCATAGTTGACGTGTACCTATGATGAAAATTACAGACCTCTCTCATCTTTTTAAGTGGGAGAACTTGCACAATTGGTGGCTGACTAAATACTTTTTTTCCCCACTGTACATGGTCCATGCCAGCTGGGGTTCATGTTCAGCTGACATTCCCAACTCTTCTCTAAGACATTCACACACACAGGCACCATATGTTGTCTATTTGATTCCCTGATCATACTGCGTATGTCTATATAAATGGTATGTGTAATACAGTAGATTATTTTTATTTTTTTAATGTTTAATACATAGAGGAACCGTAATATGTATAACAGTATAGGCATTTTACTGATGATTGACCCACCTAACAAAATCACACACTATTTTATATGACTTAATTTAACCACCATTTTGGTAGATTTGTATTGCACATAGTTAATAGATGGCATATGAGACAGACTTTATAAGAATATGACACATTAATTGTACATTTCAAGGTCCAATTGCACATCAGTATACACCATTGTGGAGAGGTGAGAAGGTAAACTACAAAACAACTTAACAGTATTAGTGACGAGTGTGAATACATTAGGGCATATATAGCAATAACAATACAATACTCATATAAAACACTTCCTGCATGATATCCAACACATACAATACAGCATAACACTTGCAGCTCTAGTACTTGTAACCAAGTGAACACCCTGGGAAAAAGTGATTTGACTTTCTTAATTGACAGTAAGTCAATTGTATTGGAGTTAGAACATTGACGGGTAGATTGTATTCATGAACATTTTTGAATTTTAACACCACAATTTTATAGAACACATTGTATACATTCCTACTTGTGGTAACTATAGCTATTATTCTGTACATACCATATACACATATTACATAGTTAAACCAACAAAAGACAAGGACATTCATTCTGAGCAAATGTCAAACTTGGGTTGAGCAATATGAATTCTCTTTCATCAATGTTTTAAAGACACGCTCCGGAACTCTGCCGACTACTAAGCATTTTTTAAACATCCCACATTGGGCTGGATGTGTCAATGTGTAGTTCATACATTCATAATCTATGAGCAGAATGACTGTCTTACCTCAATTTTCCATGAAATCCCTAGTTTGAAAAGCTGTGCTGGTCCATTTTCCCTACACGTGGGACAGTTTGATTTCAACCAATGAGCTTCAACCCCTCGCCATATTAGTGACAGCTAGCAAGAGGCACATCATGCACCACAGCAGAGCGATGACACGTTGCGCATACAGCATCTGCACATGAACTGACATAGTATGCCATTTTCTGGGACTTTTGGCTTGTGAGAGCTACTTTCAGAACTACTGGCTAAAAGGTATACAAAAGTACTGGAGAATCTCTTTAATTATTATTGAAAATAGTTTGAATATGGAATCTGAATAGGAATCCTTTCCAGTGACATCTATGCCTCTTCTTTAGTTGCTGGTTTGTAGATAACGTTCTGTCTGGAGTCCTTTTTGATACTGCAGAGAAAGGAAATACATACACTTAGTCTACAACACATGTACCTGCAGCCTGTGTCCTCTGCTTAACTCAGTGGCATAAGAGTGTACTTGTAGCCCGTATGAATGACATAACAATGGTCAATATTGACCAGTTTATATACACTGTATGTGTACGTATAGCTGTATGTATAGTATGCAGAGGGTCCAATCGTTAGAAAACATGACGAATCCCGGAATCAAGGGAACAGAGGGTCACGATACGACTTATTCTTATTTAAACAATCTTTGACAAAATACATTTTGGTCTTTGACAAAGGACATTTGGTCTTCAGCAATAAACATACGTTGCACACCAAAACAGAGGAATCTTTCCATGGATATTTGGTTTTATGATTGGACAGGCCAGCCAAAGACTGTCTTCATTCTGGAAAATGCCGGGAACAACACCAGAACTCATCATTCGTCAGAAATGAGAAGAACAGGAGTCTTACTTACACAGAGTATTTTTTACGCTGTTGGTATGCGTAGAGCGTGAATAGCAGCAAGGTGACGGCAAAGAGAGCTCCAAAGGCTATGGCCAAGATATCTCCTGTAAATCAAGAGATACATTTGATGTTTACCATGTAGATGTTACTTATGAACCTACCTTAATAGGGCAGTTTCAAACCAATTCTGAATTTTTAAAGTTTAACATAATCAGTAATCAATTACATATTCAGTGTTTAAATTCATTTAAATACTGTGTAAAAAGTGAATAAATTGGAAAGTATTTAGACCGTTTAAAAATGTATTTCTTAGATTTAGATAGAAGTTGTGCATGTTGGATTTGTATTACTGTTGAGCACAGCTTACCTCTTGCCAGGCCCTCTTCAGGAACATGAAAAAGAGAGGGACATGTATATTAAAACATGTAAAACTGACCTTACCCCCACAAGTAAACTGTCCTACACATAAACAGTCTGTGTTCTTGCCACACAGGTAAGGTCAGCATGGTGAACATATAACATCAGCTCAGAGCACAAGGCCTTGTTTAACTGATACGTACAATCTACATCTAAAGTTTCCCCTAGGCACAGATCTAGGATCAGCTTTCCCTTCCCCAATCCTAACCTTAACCATTAATGGGGGAAATGTAAAACTGGCCCAAGATCAGCGTCTTGGAGCAACTTCACTCTACTCCGATAACAGTGTACCTTTACAACTCAAAGCCAGTGACATCGATCACGTCAATAATGAAAAGTCAAGGTGCTGTGTACACACTACATAGCACACACAGGACTCCAGTTATCTGCATGGCAAACAGCCTAAGAGCATGTTCAATGAAACATTAAGACAAGGGAGCATGGCTACCATGTGCCACCTGCCCTTATAAAATCCATGTACGTCCAGACAATCCTTTTCCTATGCACCACCAGCGTTTTAGCTTGGTCCCAGATCTGTTTGTGCACCACCAGCGTTTTAGCTTGGTCCCAGATCTGTTTGTGCACCACCAGCGTTTTAGACTGGTCCCAGATCTGTTTGTGCACCACCAGCGTTTTAGACTGGTCCCAGATCTGTTTGTGCTCATGTCAGCTACTTGTTAACTCCTTGTCACTCTTTGTCATGCCAAACAATGTTGAAATGATAGCACAAACTGATCTGGGATCAGGCTACCATCTTTTTTTAAAATGGATGACAATTGGTGCCTGCATAGTCAACACGATTATCAAATCAAATCACATTTTATTTGTCAAGTGCCGAATACAACAGGTTATCCTTACAGTGAAATGCTTACTTACAAGCCCTTAACCAACAATGCAATAAAATAACAGTAGCGAGGCTATATACAGGGGGTACCGGTACAGAGTCAATGTGCGAGGGCACAGCTTAGTTGAGGTAATATGTACATGTAGGTAGAGTTAAAGTGACTATGCATTGATAATAAACAGACAGTAGCGCTTGCCGTGCAGTTGCAGAGAGAACAGTCTATGACTAGGGTGGCTGGAGTCTTTGACAATTTTTAGAGTCTTCCTCTGACACCGCCTGGTATAGAGGTCCTGGATGGCAGGAAGCTTGGCCCTAGTGATGTACTGGGGATTATTAGCCCACATTTAAACGAAATGGTTGTCCTTACATTTCTAGTCTCTCGGTGCTCCGCATGACAGCGGCTGTGAGAAGGGACTATTGTACATCATATAACTCCAGAGTCGTCAGAGTTGGACTTTTTAAAATCATACTAAAAATAGTCTTTGGACTTATAATACTTTGCTTACTGGATGGCCCAGTTGATGGCCCTTCACTGTTAGAGGCATCAGTCTCCGACAAGGTGTTGATAGAGATACTTGGACGTCCTGCAACTGCAAGCAAAAACAATGACTTATCTCAATGTCAACGGGAATAGATAGAAAGTACAATAATAATAATAATATTAATAACAATAATAACAATACTCTATCAATGTGAAAAGTGTAGTGGTGAGAAGAACATGAATGAATGAATAAATTACAGAATTCCCTAGATTCGACCACCTGTGGCCTCTCATGCAACCGTCACACCAATAATATGAGATGTATCATGTAGAAGGAATTTTCAGATTTTCTTGTGAACTGGTGCCGAAGGTTGTGTGTTATCACGCAATACCTCTGCCTTTGAGTGGTGAGTTTGTCTCTGAAAGATAAGTACTCCCAACCTTTACAAGGTCATGCATGAACCCACGTGACATGAAGTATGTACCTGACAGCGAGGTTGCCTAAGGTGGAACACACGTCAAGTGTACATAGGGGGGGACGATGTTTACTAACCGACTATGGTGGGAGTGTCCGTGAACGAGGCGAGGACGTGTCTCCCGTGTAGAAGCTGAGGTGCTCTGAAGTTCTTGGTCAGGTGCTGGTGTTGGCCTGCTTTCAGGGTGTCCTCCAGAGCAGCCAACTGGAGAACAACACAACATGGACACCGTCAACATGGAGATCCATTACCAGATTGTAGATTGAAGATAGATTCTACTGTTATGTTCAGCCCACATGACCCACACAGTTTTCAAACAGATTACCAGATCATTGAATTGAATAAATGACTAGAACAAATTAAAACAGTATCTAGTAGTGCTCTTTCTAAATGCTCTGTCTAAATCTCTCTTGTTTGAAGATCTATTTTTAGACATGAAAATACAGACATACAGTACTTGTAGTTGTGGATCGCTTGTACTCTCCAGGAGGTATACATGATGCAAGTCAATCTGTAACTCTCCAGGAGGTATACATGATGCAAGTCAATCTGTAACTCTCCAGGAGGTATACATGATGCAAGTCAATCTGTAACTCTCCAGGAGGTATACATGATGCAAGTCAATCTGTAACTCTCCAGGAGGTATACATGATGCAAGTCAATCTGTAACTCTCCAGGAGGTATACATGATGCAAGTCAATCTGTAAATCAATCTCCAGAGTCATAGTAGGTTGGTGACCGACCTGCCTCCTGGACACTATGGTGGTATCATTACTGACCTGCCTCCTGGACACTATGGTATCATTACTGACCTGCCTCCTGGACACTATGGTATCATTACTGACCTGCCTCCTGGACACTATGGTATCATTACTGACCTGCCTCCTGGACACTATGGTATCATTACTGACCTGCCTCCTGGACACTATGGTGGTATCATTACTGACCTGCCTCCTGGACACTATGGTGGTATCATTACCGACCTGCCTCCTGGACACTATGGTGGTATCATTACTGACCTGCCTCCTGGACACTATGGTGGTATCATTACTGACCTGCCTCCTGGACACTATGGTATCATTACTGACCTGCCTCCTGGACACTATGGTGGTATCATTACCGACCTGCCTCCTGGACACTATGGTGGTATCATTACTGACCTGCCTCCTGGACACTATGGTGGTATCATTACTGACCTGCCTCCTGGACACTATGGTATCATTACTGACCTGCCTCCTGAACACTATGGTATCATTACGGACCTGCCTCCTGGACACTATGGTATCATTACTGACCTGCCTCCTGGACACTATGGTGGTATCATTACTGACCTGCCTCCTGGACACTATGGTATCATTACTGACCTGCCTCCTGGACACTATGGTATCATTACTGACCTGCCTCCTGGACACTATGGTGGTATCATTACTGACCTGCCTCCTGGACACTATGGTATCATTACTGACCTGCCTCCTGGACACTATGATATCATTACTGACCTGCCTCCTGGACACTATGGTGGTATCATTACTGACCTTCCTCCTGGACACTATGGTGGTATCATTACTGACCTGCCTCCTGGACACTATGGTATCATTACTGACCTGCCTCCTGAACACTATGGTATCATTACGGACCTGCCTCCTGGACACTATGGTATCATTACTGACCTGCCTCCTGGACACTATGGTGGTATCATTACTGACCTGCCTCCTGGACACTATGGTATCATTACTGACCTGCCTCCTGGACACTATGGTATCATTACTGACCTGCCTCCTGGACACTATGGTGGTATCATTACTGACCTGCCTCCTGGACACTATGGTATCATTACTGACCTGCCTCCTGGACACTATGATATCATTACTGACCTGCCTCCTGGACACTATGGTGGTATCATTACTGACCTTCCTCCTGGACACTATGGTGGTATCATTACTGACCTGCCTCCTGGACACTATGGTGGTATCATTACTGACCTGCCTCCTGGACACTATGGTGGTATCATTACTGACCTGCCTCCTGGACACTATGGTATCATTACTGACCTGCCTCCTGGACACTATGGTATCATTACTGACCTGCCTCCTGGACACTATGGTATCATTACTGACCTGCCTCCTGGACACTATGGTGGTATCATTACTGACCTGCCTCCTGGACACTATGGTATCATTACTGACCTGCCTCCTGGACACTATGGTATCATTACTGACCTGCCTCCTGGACACTATGGTGGTATCATTACTGACCTGCCTCCTGGACACTATGGTATCATTACTGACCTGCCTCCTGGACACTATGGTATCATTACTGACCTGCCTCCTGGACACTATGGTGGTATCATTACTGACCTGCCTCCTGGACACTATGGTGGTATCATTACTGACCTGCCTCCTGGACACTATGGTGGTATCATTACTGACCTGCCTCCTGGACACTATGGTGGTATCATTACTGACCTGCCTCCTGGACACTATGGTGGTATCATTACTGACCTGCCTCCTGGACACTATGGTGGTATCATTACTGACCTGCCTCCTGTACACTATGATATCATTACTGACCTGCCTCCTGGACACTATGGTATCATTACTGACCTGCCTCCTGGACACTATGGTGGTATCATTACTGACCTGCCTCCTGGACACACGCTCTTGTTGGCTGGTCCTCACTACATGTTCGTCGTCAAACCCACTGGCTCCAGGCCATCTATAAATCACTGCTAGGCAAATCCCCGCCTTATCTTAGCTCATTGGTCACCATAGCAGCACCCACCCGTAGTCTGCGCTCCAGCAGGTATATCTCACTGGTCATTCCCAAAGCCAACACCTCCTTTGGCCGCCATTCCTTCCAGTTCTCTGCTGCCAATGACTGGAACGAATTGCAAAAATCTCTGAAGCTGGACACTCTTATCTCCCTCACTAACTTTAAGCATCAGTTGTCAGAGCACCTTACCGATCACTGCACCTGTACACAGCCCATCTGAAATTAGCCCACCCAACTACCTCATCCCTATATTGTTATTTATTTAGCTCTTTTGCACCCCAGTATCTCTATTTGCACATAATCTCTTGCACATCTAGCATTCCAGTGTTAATACTATTGTAATTATTTTGCACTATAGCCTATTTATTGCCTTACCTCCATAACTTGCTACATTTGCACACACTGTATATATATTTTCTGTTGTATTTTTGACTTTATGTTTTTTACCCCATATGTAACTCTGTGTTGTTTTTATCGCACTGCTTTGCTTTATCTTGGCCAGGTCGCAGTTGTAAATGAGAACTTGTTCTCAACTGGCTTACCTGGTTAAATAAAGGTTAAATAAAAAAATAAAAAAAACACTATGGTGGCATCATTACTGACCTGCCTCCTGGACACTATGGTGGCATCATTACTGACCTGCCTCCTGGACACTATGGTATCATTACTGACCTGCCTCCTGGACACTATGGTGGTATCATTACTGACCTGCCTCCTGGACACTATGGTATCATTACTGACCTGCCTCCTGGACACTATGGTATCATTACTGACCTGCCTCCTGGACACTATGGTATCATTACTGACCTGCCTCCTGGACACTATGGTGGCATCATTACTGACCTGCCTCCTGGACACTATGATGGTATCATTACTGACCTGCCTCCTGGACACTATGGTGGTATCATTACTGACCTGCCTCCTGGACACTATGGTGGTATCATTACTGACCTGCCTCCTGGACACTATGATGGTATCATTACTGACCTGCCTCCTGGACAGTATGGTGGTATCATTACTGACCTGCCTCCTGTACACTATGGTGGTATCATTACTGACCTGCCTCCTGTACACTATGATATCATTACTGACCTGCCTCCTGGACATTATGGTGGTATCATTACTGACCTGCCTCCTGGACACTATGGTATCATTACTGACCTGCCTCCTGGACACTATGGTATCATTACTGACCTGCCTCCTGGACACTATGGTGGTATCATTACTGACCTGCCTCCTGGACACTATGGTGGTATCATTACTGACCTGCCTCCTGGACACTATGGTGGTATCATTACTGACCTGCCTCCTGGATACTATGGTATCATTACTGACCTGCCTCCTGGACACTATGGTGGTATCATTACTGACCTACCTCCTGTACAATATGGTGGTATCATTACTTACCTGCCTCCTGGATACTATGGTATCATTACTGACCTGCCTCCTGTACACTATGGTGGTATCATTACTTACCTGCCTCCTGGATGCTATGGTATCATTACTGACCTGCCTCCTGGACACTGTGATGGTCTCATTGAACATGGTCCAGTTGACTGTTTGGAAGCAGGGTGGAGTGGTAAGGGAGCCGTTATATCTGTAGAAGTGATCCAGCTTGTTTGGCAAAAGATGACGGACATTGAAGGCGGGGATCTCAGTGTTAGACTCTGGAAAGGTGTAAAACAGTTAATCAACTGTGTGGACCATGTGGGTCCTTAAGCTGCCATTTTGTTTCTCATGAATGTTTATGTCTCTCCTTTTGTTGTGAATCTCTTTTAACGCACTGCAATTTCTGTATGGAATACACATTTCTGTGAAAACTGACACTAAAGTACTATCTAACCTAATCTAATCAATAAGAACGTGAGAAACGCCATGGGGGTTCTTAGTCATCTGTTGTGGACAGACGCACATAAATGCTAACTCCCGTTCGCATAAACTGGTAGCATAGCTAGCATACAGAAATCGGTGGTGGTAGTCAAAGTCATTTTTAACTGTAATGCAGTTCGGGATCTTTCTCCCACTGCATCCATCTTTCCCCAACGCGTTTCCATGGCAATTTCCATTGTTTTGGTTGAGTTCCATTGACCTCTTTCCGCATCTATGGAAAGGGAAGCTTGCCACAAGAAGTGGAGGCAGTTGCAGGACAAGCTCGTAAAGGTAAATGAAGGTTTGAAGTGGAGATGCAGGTGGGAAAACTTTGCCGCCTTTTTACTTAATGCCATCTTGGCTGAGTTCCTACGTCAAGCACCAGGAAATGGACTCCAACATCTGAGAAAAGGTAAGGTCTTGTCTTTTCGTTTAGCCAGTTGCTCGTAATTAGCTGGATGGCTATAGAGATTAGCCCTGAATCTCTACGAGTGGTGCGGTGCAGACCAATTTATTGAATGCGTATGACAGCTCCCCGAAGCGCAAGAAGTATGACTGCTCTGACTTCTGCAGATGTCGAATCGCCGTAAATGCTGCACGGCCATAAATCGGCTGTGCACAGATTTCGCTGTCACTGATCTATTGGACAAATCACAATTTCACAGGTGTTCACATCTTTTCAGAAGGGGAGGGGACATTTGGCCATTGCTTAGGCTGAGAGTCAGGGCTGGGGTCAATTCCAATTCAATTCTTGAATTCACTCATGAAGTGGAGAATTTAATTTGAATTTAATTTGAATTTCAACAATCTTCAAGTTATGGAATTGGAATTAGACTGTTTGGACTGTTTGAATTGGAATTTAATTGGAATTCAATATTTGTAAATTTCCCAGTTAATGGAATTAATGCACTTAGTATCAACAATTTACTATAGGATTTGTTTTAAATAATTTCAACTTGTATGTATATATTTCCATTATAGCTAGGCTGTCTGAAAAGTAACATGATCAGCCTGAAAGCCTGAGGGAATTGAATTTGATCTAGAATTCATAGAATTGTTGGGGATAATACTAAAGTGGGAATTGAATTCTTGGAATTTACCTAACATTTGAATTGAGAGGAATTCAATTATCTCTGAATTCAAAGACTGACCTGGAATTTAATTGAATTAAATGGAATTTACATGGAGCGGGAATTGAATTAGAATAGAATTTGCAGAATTGACCCCAACCCTGCTGAGAGTTTCTGTTTAAGGGGGTGAAGACTTTGCTCATCTTGTTAGCATCTTTTCTCATATATCTCTGATACAATTATGCAAGATTTTAGTTCTGGGTTTCCGAGATTAGGTTCTCAGTAATAAAGTGCTATTTAATTTTCAGTAAATTCTCTTGCTATGTTCATTTGTGACCTAGAAAGCATAAATGAGAAAACAGTCTCCAATCTGTTGGAGACAACACGAGGACATTTCAAGAAAGGAGTATGTAAACTACATCTAGCGTTGGTAGTACACAATGTTTTGGCCACAAAACATTGTCTTTGGCTAGAGGCGTATCCCGGGGTTACCTTCAATGCTAACATCAGTGAGTGCAGACAGGATCTTTTCATAGTTGTCATTCTCATGAAGACCAATCTAAATAAAAAAGAGTCAGGAAGAATCCTATTAAAGTGATTACTTTTGTATAAAATATTTAATAATCTTGAGGATTCTCCTGATTAATGTCTGTTTTTAAGTGTGTGAAATTTAAAACAAATGTCTTATCCTAGAATCTTATCCAATAGTGGTGTATGAAAATAGACTAATAAAACTTCAAACCTTTGAGTCACCATGATGAGTTATTATGAGGGTACTGGTATACAGTGGGGAAAAAAAGTATTTAGTCAGCCACCAATTGTGCAAGTTCTCCCACTTAAAAAGATGAGAGAGGCCTGTAATTTTCATCATAGGTACACGTCAACTATGACAGACAAAATGAGAATAAGAAAATCCAGAAAATCACATTGTAGGATTTTTTATGAATTTATTTGCAAATTATGGTGGAAAATAAGTATTTGGTCAATAACAAAAGTTTCTCAATACTTTGTTATATACCCTTTGTTGGCAATGACACAGGTCAAACGTTTTCTGTAAGTCTTCACAAGGTTTTCACACACTGTTGCTGGTATTTTGGCCCATTCCTCCATGCAGATCTCCTCTAGAGCAGTGATGTTTTGGGGCTGTCGCTGGGCAACACGGACTTTCAACTCCCTCCAAAGATTTTCTATGGGGTTGAGATCTGGAGACTGGCTAGGCCACTCCAGGACCTTGAAATGCTTCTTACGAAGCCACTCCTTCGTTGCCCGGGCGGTGTGTTTGGGATCATTGTCATGCTGAAAGACCCAGCCACGTTTCATCTTCAATGCCCTTGCTGATGGAAGGAGGTTTTCACTCAAAATCTTTGAGCCCTTTGACAGCTCTTTGGTCTTGGCCATAGTGGAGTTTGGAGTGTGACTGTTTGAGGTTGTGGTCTTTTATACTGATAACAAGTTCAAACAGGTGCCATTAATACAGGTAACGAGGGGAGGACAGAGGAGCCTCTTAAAGAAGTTACAGGTCTGTGAAAGCCAGAAATCTTGCTTGTTTGTAGGTGACCAAATACTTATTTTCCACCATAATTTGCAAATAAATTCATTAAAAATCCTACAATGTGATTTTCTGGAAAAAAAAATCTCAATTTGTCTGTCATAGTTGACGTGTACCTATGATGAAAATTACAGGCCTCACTCATCTTTTTAAGTGGGAGAACTTGCACAATTGGTGGCTGACTAAATACTTTTTTCCCCCACTGTAATTCAACATGTCTGGAATAACTTACCCCGATGAAGCCCCCTAATACAGCCAGGCCATCTGATTTGGTGGCTGCCTCTGACAGATTTGCATATTTAGAGTTGTAATGAACAACGTGGATCTGGGAAGAGAAGCACAGGAACATGTCAGTCACTGTTTGGCACAGTATTATTTAGAGCCATGATTGCACGGAACTCCCTTCCATCTCCTATTGCTCAAGTGAACAGCAAACGTGGTTTCAAAAATCCGACAAAGCAACACCTCTCCCCTATTTGACCTAAATATTTTGTGTGCATGTACTGATATGTAGGCTATGTGTAAGTGATGGCCTAGATGCTACTGAATATAAATGTAATATATGAAAATGTAAATGTTAAAAGCCTAGAATAGTAGGCTTCTTTTCTCAGTATTGAGTCAGTACAGAACCTTTTTCTTGTTTTACATTTCTGTAGTTCTGTCCTTGAGCTGTTCTTGTCTATGTTCTGCATTATGTCATTATTCATGTTTTGTGTGGACCCCAGGAAGAGTAGCTGCTGCTTTCACAACAGCTAATGGGGATCCTAATAAAATACAAAAAATGTTGTGTTGTCGTGTCAGTGTTGTCTTGTTGTCTTGTCAGTGTTGTTGCTTTTAGTATGTTGACTATCAGCCACATGCCAAAGACAATTTCCCATCTTTACATATACATTTGATGGACAATGAAAGGATTTTGAGTTGAAACTAATTGAACCGGCAATAATTCTGGGCATTTTTCATTTCCGCAGTATTTCTGACTTCCTCACCTCCGCAGGGAAATGGACTTTATCTATGGTGTGTTCAGATCCTGGCACCTCTTTGGTCCCCCAGTGGAAATGCAGTTGGGCGGCCCGGAACTCGTTGTCAAACCCACTGACGATGCGCATAGTGTTGGGTAGAATCAGCTGCACTGGAGACACACACAGACCACAACACATCAAGCAACATGGAACTACTTCCGTCTGTTTAGCCTTTCCTGTGTAGAACCCTCTGCAAAGCCATCCACGTTTTAGTACAGCTTTATTAGGAAAAAATGTTGCCTAATAGATGTTGCCCGTACCTTCAATATAATGCATATTAGACAGCCAGGAACTTACAGGTATGGCCGTTGTTCAACAGTGTCAATGCTGAGCTATCTGTCAGATCGTAGCCCTCCAGTGTTATGGGTGGCAGGCTACGGTCATAGACGGCTCTCCTGGTATCAATGTCAATGGGAGACTGGGATTTTCCACTGCAGTGCAAGAACTCGGAGGACCAGGCCGCTTGATCTGTCAATAGGATGTGGGGAAATGATTAACAGAACAATGACCCTTCGGCAGTGTGACTTAGTTAATGATAAGACACAGCTCTCTTCTTATGAATACAAGTTTTTTGCACATGGGATTTACACAGTAAATCACGGAAGACAAATATGCATGACACTGCAAGTGTCACTGAAACTACGAACACCAGCAAGAAAGAGTTAGTAGTAAATCATGAAATAGTGATGCCCACCAGTAAATAGTGATGACCACCAGGAAATAGTGATGCCCACCAGTAAATAGTGATGACCACCAGGAAATAGTGATGACCACAAGGAAATAGTGATGAACACCAGGAAATAGTAATGAATAAGCTGTATACCGTCTTATTTAGCTCCAGTAGGATAATATTTGATTAATGATGTGGGAGTATTAATGTGTTTGGTTCAACACCTGTAACAAGAGGCTATAAATTAAAGTTCATGATCACAACCAGTCATGAAGAGATCAACAATAGCAAATACAATTATTATTATTATTATTATCAATAAACTGTTTTATAACTATCAAGCAATCTTAAGTCACTCTAATTTCACTCATTCAATTACATGATGGCTTGTTCTCACTGAGTAATACCAAGCAACAGGTACAAGATCGATCATGGAGGTGGACATTAACAGTGGGATGTTCCACTCATATCAATGAAGACTAGATGCTAAGTAAGGTGTCTTGAGTATTGGTAGAGTTCGCACCTGTGACTCACATTATGATCTTATTTTACCACCGTAACTAAAGCAAAACATGCTTATCTCCTATTACAGACTTGATAAGCCTTTCTTTGAGCGATAGAAAAAGAAACTTGTGTTGGTAACTGATAGTTGGACTGATAAAGCAGATGACCCTGTGCAGAGAGAAGGATACAGTGCATGTACAGTTGAAGTCGGAGATTTACATACACCTTAGACAAAAACATTTAAACTCAGTTTTTCACAATTCCTGACATTTAATCCTAGTAAAAATTGTCTTAGGTCAGTTAGGATCACCACTTTATTTTAAGAATGTGAAATGTCTGAATAATTGTAGAGAGAATTATTTATTTCAGCTTTTACTTCTTTCATCACATTCCCAGTGGGTCAGAAGTTTACATACACTCAATTAGTATTTGGTAGCATTGCCTTTAAATTGTTTAACTTGGGTCAAACGTTTCGGGTAGCCTTCCACAAGCTTCCCACAATAAGTTGGGTGAATTTTGGCCCATTCCTCCTGACAGAGCTGATTTAACTGAGTCAGGTTTGTAGGCCTCCTTGCTCGCACACACTTTTTCAGTCCTGCCACACATTTTCTATAGGGTTGAGGTCAGGGCTTTTTGATGGCCACTCTAATACCTTGACTTTGTTGTCCTTAAGCCATTTTGCCACAACTTTGGAAGTATGCTTGGGGTCATTGTCCATTTGGAAGACCCATTTGCGACCAAGCTTTAACTTCCTGACTGATGTCTTGAGATGTTGCTTCAATATATCCACATATTTTTCCTTCCTCATGATGCTATGACGAGGTGTGAAAGAAGGAGTCAGGCGCAGGAGGTAAAATCCAGAGTCCAGAGTTTAAACCGTTTGCATAAATCAAACGCCCCAAGCGTCAAACGAAACTGTACAAGGGAAAACATCCACCTTGGCAATAACACAGTGAAATGTAGTTCAACCGAGCTACACGCACGCACTCACAACAAAACAATCACTCACAAAGACAAGGGGAACAGAGGGAACACTTATACACATACTAATAAGGGGAATGAGCACCAGGTGTGTGTGATTGACAAGACACGACAAGTGGAGTGATGAGAATGGGATCGGCAGTAGCTAGTACTCCGGTGACGACGAACGCCGAAGCCTGCCCGAACCAGGAGGGGGGGCAGCCTCGGCGGAAGTCATGACAGTACCCCCCCCCCCCCCCCCCCCCCCGATGCGCGGCTCCAGCAGTGCGTCGACCCCGGCCTCGGGGACGGCCAGGAGGACGCGGAGCAGGGCGAGTTGGATGGCGACGGTGGAAATCCCTCAACAGGGAGGGATCGAGGATGTCCCGCCTTGGGACCCAGCACCGTTCCTCCGGACCGTACCCCTCCCACTCCACGAGATACTGAAGGCCCCCCACCCGACGCCTCGAATCCAGGATGGAATGGACCGAGTACGCCGGGGCCCCCTCAATGTCCAGAGGAGGCGGAGGAACCTCCCGTACCTCAGACTCCTGGAGCGGACCAGCTACCACCGGCCTGAGGAGAGACACATGAAACGAGGGGTTAATACGGTAATCAGGGGGAGTAACAACCTGTATGTCACCTCGTTTATTCTCCTCAGGACTTTAAATGGCCCCACAAACCGGCGGACTCAGCTTTCAGCAGGGCAGGCGGAGGGGCAGATTCCGGGTCGAGAGCCAGACTCGATTCACCGGTACGAACACCGGGCCTCCCAGCATTGGCCTTCTGACGACGCACAGCGCACTGGAGGCGAACGTGGGCAGTGTCCCAAGTCTCCTCCGCACGCCGAAACCAGTCATCCACCGCGGGAGCCTCGGTCTGGCTCTGGTGCCACGGTGCTAACCCAAAACACATTGGAAGAGTGTTAGGTTAGTGGAGGAGTGGCGGAGAGAGTTCTGAGGATATTCTGCCCATGGCAGGAACACCGACCACTCCCCCGGCAAGGTCCTGACAGTAGGTCCGCAGGAACCTACCCACATCTTGATTCACCCTTTCCACCTGCCCATTGCTCTCGGGGTGAAAACCAGAGGTCAGGCTGACCGAGACCCCCAGACGTTCCATGAACGCCTTCCAGACTCTAGACGTGAACTGGGGACCTCGGTCGGACACTATATCCTCTGGTACCCCGTAGTGCCGGAAGACGTGAGTAAACAGAGCCTCCGCAGTTTGTAGGGCCATGGGGAGACCGGGCAGAGGAAGGAGACGGCAGGACTTTGAAAAGTGGTCCACAATGACCAGGATCGTGGTGTTACCTTGGGAGGGGGGAAGATCAGTGAGAAAATCAATACTCAGGTGAGACCATGGTCGTTGTGGAACTGGTAAAGGTTGTAGCTTACCCGCTGAGAGGTGCTTGGGTGCCTTACTCTAGGTGCACACTGAGCATGAGGAAACATACACCCTCACGTCCTTAGCCAAGGTAGGCCACCAGTACTTCTCGGTCAGGCAGCGCATTGTACGACCGATACCTGGATGACCAGAGGAGGGTGACATGTGTGCCCAGTAGATCAGACGATCACGGATAAGCGCAGGCACGTACTGCAGCCCAGCTGGACACTGCAGTGGAGATGGATCTGTGCGTAATGCCTGCGCTATATCTGCGTCCATCGCCCATCCTACCAGCGCCACAATGCATGAGGCCGGGAGTATGGGGGTGTTGTCTCTGGTGCTCTCCTCTGTGTCATACAGCCGAGACAGTGCGTCTGCCTTCACGTTCTTCGTACCCGGAATGTATGAGAGTGCGAAATCAAACCGGGTGAAGAAGAGGGCCCACCTTGCCTGGCGAGGATTCAGCCTCCTCGCTGCCCGAATGTACTCCAGGTTACGGTGGTCTGTCCAGACGAGGAAAGGGTGTTTCGCCCCTTCGAGCCAATGTCTCCACACCGTCAAAGCTCAGACAACAGCCAACAGCTCCCGATCACCAATGCCATAATTCTGCTCAGCCGAGCTGAGCTTCTTAGAAAATAAGGCACGGGGCGGAGCTCGGGTGGCGTGCCCGAGCGTTGGGATAAGACAGCTCCTATCCCTACCTCGGACGCATCCACCTCCACTACGAACGGTAGTGATGGATCGGGGTGAGCCAGTACCGGGGCTGAGGTGAACAGACCCCGCAATCTACTGAATGCCAAATCAGCCTCAGCAGACCAGCGGAGCCGGGACGGCCCACCCTTCAACAAGGAGGTAATGACCTTGCCAAAACCCCGAATAAACCCTGAATAAACCTTCGATAGTAGTTGGCAAAGCCAAGGAAGCGCTGCACCTCCTTTACCGTGGTTGGAGTCGGCCAATTATGCACGGCTGCAATGCGGTCTCCGTCCATCTCCACTCCTGTGGTGGAATGCGATATCCGAGGAAGGAGATTGACTGCTGGAAAAACTCACACTTCTCTGCCTTGGCATAAAGATCATTTTCCAGCAGTCGGACCAGTACTTTGCGAACCAGGGACACATGCTCGGCGCGCGTAGCGGAATACACCAGGATGTCATCGATGTAGACCACCACACCACGACCAAGCATGTCCCGAAACACCTCGTTCACAAAGGACTGGAAAACGGATGGAGCATTCATCAAACCGTAGGGCATCACCAGGTATTCATAATGCCCCGAGATTGTGCTGAATGCTGTTTTCCACTCATCCCCTTCCCGAATACGCACCAGGTTGTAGGCACTCCTGAGGTCTACTTTGATGAAAAAACAGGCCCCATGCATTGACTCAATCACTGAAGGAATGAGGGGAAGAGGATAACTAAATCATACCGTCACATTATTCAGTGGTCGATAATCAATTCACGGGCATAAACCGCCATCTTTCTTCTTCACAAAGAAGAAACTCGAGGAGGCAGGTGAAGTGGAGGGACGTATATACCCCTGGCGCAGGGACTCGGTGACGTATATTTCCATAGCATCCGTTTCAGCCTGCGACAGGGGATACACAAGACTCCTGGGAGGTACAGCGTCTACCCGAAGGTTTATCGCGCAATCCCCCTCCCGATGAGGTGGTAATTTAGTCGCTTGCGTCTTGGAAAACGCGAGCACCAGATCATGGTATTCGGGGGGAATGCGCACGGTGGGGGTACCGTCTGGACTTTGTGGGGGTACCGCCTCCAGACCCAAAAGAACGTTGACTGCATCATAAGGTGGATTTTTCCTACGTGCCACCAGAGTGGCACTGTCGCTGTCCTCCTGCGCTCTCTCGACAGGCGGCTCCCCCCAGCTCCATCTGCTCGGGGTCAGAGTCGTCTGGAGTGGGAACGGGCAGACCCCTACCAGGACGTCCTCTGGCTGCTAGCAGATTGTCCAGGCGGATGGCCATGTCCACCAGTTGGGAGAACGATAGCATGGCATCCCGGCAGGCTAGCTCCCGTCGGACGTCCTCCCTTAGGTGGCACCGGAAATGGTCTATCAGGGCCCGCTCGTTCCACCCGGACCCCGCTGCCAGCGTCTGGAACTCCAGCGCGTAGTCCTGAGCGGTCCACGTCCCAGTCGTTCACCCTCAGGCTGGTGATCAAAAACGGCCCGAAAGAGGCGAGCAAACTCCCTGTAGTTATCCAACGTGGTACCACCTTCGTTCCATACCACGTTGGCCCACTCCAGGGCTCTCCCACAAAGGCAGGAAACGAGGACGGATACCTTCTCCCGCTCCCGGGGCTCCGGTCTGATGCTGGAGAAATACAACTCCAGTTGGAATAGGAATCCCTTACATCGCGCTGCAGTCCCGTCAAACGCCGGTGGCCTGGATATCTGGATCCCTCCAGGGGCTGGGGTGTAGGTGGCTGGATCCGGTTGAAGAGCTGGTCTCGATAGATCGGATCCTTTCCTCTCCAGGCATTCTACCACCTGTAGAACCCGATCCATCGCTTCCCCCATGCTGGCCAACATTGAGGAATGCTCCTGGACCCTTGCCACAACTCCAGGCATGCGGTCTTCTCCTGCTGTCTCCATATCGGGTGAGTGATTCTGTGACGAGGTGTGAAAGAAGGAGTCAGGCGCAGGAGGTAAAATACCGAAGTCCAGAGTTTAATCCATTTGCATAAATCAAATACCCCAAACTTCAAACGAAACTGTACAAGGGAAAACATCCACCTTGGCAATAACACAGTGAAATGTAGCTCAACCGAGCTACACGCACGCACTCACAACAAAACAATCACTCACAAAGACAAGGGGAACAGAGGGAACACTTATACACATACTAATTAGGGGAATGAGCATCAGGTGTGTGTGATTGACAAGACATGACAAGTGGAGTGATGAGAATGGGATCGGCAGTAGCTAGTACTCCGGTGACGACGAACGCCGAAGCCTGCCTGAACCAGGAGGGGGGGCAGCCTCGGCGGAAGTCTTGACAGATGCCATCTATTTTGTGAAGTGCACCAGTCCCTCCTACAGCAAAGCACCCCCACAGCATGATGCTGCCACCCCCGTGCTTCACGGTTGGGATGGTGTTCTTCGGCTTGCAAGCTACCCCCTTTTTCCTCCAAACATAACAATGGTCATTATGGCCAAACAGTTCTATTTTTGTTTCATCAGACCAGAGGACATTTCTCCAAAAAGTATGATCTTTGTCCCCATGTGCAGTTGCAAATCGTGGTCTGGCTTTTTTATTGGCGGTTTTGGAGCATTGGCTTCTTCCTCGCTGAGCAGCCTTTCAGGTTATGTCGATATAGGACTTTTGTACCTGTTTCCTCCAGCATCTTCACAAGGTCCTTTGCTGTTGTTCTGGGATTGATTTTCACTTTTCGCACCAAAGTAAGTTCATCTCTAGGAGACAGAACGCGTCACCTTCCTGAGTGGTATGACGGCTGCGTGGTCACATGGTGTTTATACTTGCGTACTATTATTTGTACAGATTAACGTGGTACCTTCAGGCGTTTGGAAATTGCTCCCAAGGATAAACCAGACTTGTGGAGGTCTACAATTCTTTTTTTGAGGTCTTGGCTGATTTCTTTTGATTTTCCCATGATGTCAAGCAAAGAGGCTCTGAGTTTGAAGGTAGGCCTTAAAATATATCCACAGGTACACCTTCAATTGACTCAAATGATGTCAATTAGCCTATCAGAAGCTTCTAAAGCCATGACATCATTTTCTGGAATTTTCCAAGCTGTTTAAAGGCACAGTCAATTTAGTGTATGTAAACTTCTGACCCACTTGAATTGTGATACAGTGAATTCTAAGTGAAATAATCTGTCTGTTGTCACGATCGTTACCGGATGAAGCGGACCAAGGCGCAGCGTGATAAGCATACATACTTTATTTGTACTGACACGAACAAAACAACAAACGAAACGTGAAGTCCTAGGTTATACAACACAAACCTTAACGGAACAAGATCCCACAAAACTAACATGCCAAAAGGCTGCCTAAGTATGGTCCCCAATCAGAGACAACGAGCTACAGCTGTCTCTGATTGGGAACCACCCTGGCCAACATAGATATAAACGATCTAGAACGAAAAACATAGAAAACTAAACAATGAAAAATCCACACCCTGGCTCAACATTTAAGAGTCCCCAGAGCCAGGGCGTGACATCTGTAAACAATTGCTGGAAAAATTACTAGTGTCATGCACAAAGTAGATGTCCCAACCGACTTGCCAAAACTATAGTTTGTTAACAAGAAATTTGTGGAGTGGTTGGAAAACGAGTTTTAATGACTCCAACCTAAGTGTATGTAAACTTCCGACTTGAACTGTATTCTCATACTACCAACGGTTGTGTATATTTACCTTCGTAGCCCCAGTGTCCACCATGAGGGACACCTGCAGAAAGGAGGGAAGAGGATTAATTAATCAGTGATTTGTATTGAAAGGCAGCAAAATAATATGAGCTGTGTGAATATGTGTATTTTAATTTGTGAGCTTATATTTGTACTGGTTACTAAAAAAGTGGCCTCTAAAAAAATTGAAATTATTAGAGAATAATAATTCAAACTTTTTAGTCTGGTAGTGGTTAAAGCTTCAGGTCAACAGGTTGTCTCAGGATCAGATATGTGGGAGCAAATAGCGGATCTTTACATATGTTGTCTATTAAAGTTTGTTGCAAATTATGCTTAAGCAATATCAGGCTATTGCAGCAACCAAACAGAAATTGACAAATGCATTTATCAAAACAATCAGTCAGCCACCAATTGTGCAAGTTCTCCCACTTAAAAACGAGTGGCTTCGTAAGAAGCATTTCAAGGTCCTGGAGTGGCCTAGCCAGTCTCCAGATCTCAACCCCATAGAACATCTTTGGAGGGAGTTGAAAGTCCGTGTTGCCCAGCGACAGCCCCAAAACATCACTGCTCTAGAGGAGATCTGCATGGAGGAATGGGCCAAAATACCAGCAACAGTGTGTGAAAACCTTGTGAAGACTTACAGAAAACGTTTGACCTGTGTCATTGCCAACAAAGGGTATATAACAAAGTATTGAGAAACTTTTGTTATTGACCAAATACTTATTTTCCACCATAATTTGCAAATAAATTCATTAAAAATCCTACAATGTGATTTTCTGGATTTTTTTTCTCATTTTGTCTGTCATAGTTGATGTGTACCTATGATGAAAATTACAGGCCTCTCTCATCTTTTTAAGTGGGAGAACTTGCACAATTGGTGGCTGACTAAATACTTTTTTCCCCCACTGTAGGCTTACCCAATACATATCAATTTACGAAAGTACATATTTAGGCATAACCATACAATTCTGGTCAACCATTCAGGATGTATTTCATCAGTGTATGTGCCTTAAATGGTTAACAGGAAGCAGCCAAATTCTAATCCAAGTTGAAAGAGCCATGTATCTGAGCACTTTGGTTTTGGATGACTCAGATATTTGCTTTTACTCTTTTAGCCACACACACAATCCCCACTGTATGCTCTTGTGTGAACGTGTCCATTATCAATCCCCACTGTATGCCCTTGTGTGAATGAGTCTATTATCCAGCCTGCCAGTAAAGGCGTCAGAAAGCTTCAGCTCGTCTGGCGCCTTGCGGAGAACCGAATGAGTGTACTCGCATACTCCCTTAAAAGACTTTCACTTGAAATACGTGAAAAAAGCGGCAATAGTACTGTTTGTCCATTTTGAGACGCCGTAGCTAGTATACACTTTCCTTAAAATAGTCAGAATTAATCTAAGATAACTAAAAAAATCTGTCATTAATTTTGACGTTTTTGCAGAGGAGATCTTAGTCACGAAATTTTACATCTAACTAGGATGTTTGGTGCAGTATTTCTCAATGAAATAATTTGCATGAAAACGAATCGTCTCTCGTTGAATGACAACAAATACTTTATTGAAGAATCCCTACTGTTGACCAATCACCGATGAAGGGGCGTAGACTTCGGCTACCGATTTCAGCTTGCCTCTAGAAAAATGGTTGTGTGCCCGAACAGCCGCAATTATTATTTTTTGAATCCAAAACTTCAAAGTGTCATAATATATGCACGAATAATTTCGAACTGTTTTGGCTGAGAAACACGCGGACACCTTAAGCCTTGCTCAGGGGGATCAGATGGGACAGAGAGCCATGTTCCTAAGAGGGCAGACGGATCCAAACAGCCTGATTGTAAAACTCTGGGTCATTGTTGCGTTACATGGCCCCTGAGCCACCAGGGAGACCGAGGGGACAGACTGGGCTCCATTATAGCTCCTCCGTCAGTTTCACCATTATGAGCATGTCATCACCTAAAGACATGCCTGATGATGATATCATCAGAATGCTGACATCACTAAAACCATGATTCAATTTGGAATACAGTTATCCCCCTTCAAGAATAGACCATAGGACTGGACTGAGGAATCTTAGTGAGAAGTTTGATGCATTGAACAACTGGCAGTGAGACTGGACTATGAAAACCTCACTGTGTCTGTCAAATACATACTTTAGGGAGGGAGGTGACCCTTAATTTAAGAAACCGGTAGTTCTGTGATGTGACGTGTTCAGACTTGATTTAGAAACGGGTGAGAAGTCACCCACTGCACACAGCCAGACTGAGTTGACTTTCAGTTTGATATAATTTTCTCAAAAGGTTTCAGTTTTTTTATTTTCATTTCAGTTTACTCTCTTTTTCCCCCTAGTTTTAGTTTACTATAACAACCTCGCCAACAAGTTTGGAGGGAACGTTCAGTTGATTCACCTGTCTGTTTGACTTACCACCCACTGAGAAAAGCCACAGGCAGAACCCCATGTTTAACACTTGGTCAGTAAATCATGAATTCAATATTTTACCCGAACATTGGTGATGCCTCTTTTTAATTCTACAGCCACCATGCTATTGGTTTGTGTGTTTCTGTGGTAGGTAGCCACACAGAAGACAGGAGTGTATTACTGGTATTGAGTCTGACACATGGTGGAAGGATTGGCTGATGAAATGCTGGACTGCACATTCTGAATCACTGCACCTTTTGCCAGGGCCAGGGCCTCTACGTGCCTTGGAAAACGTACAGTCAGGTCTTGTGGCAGAATGTGATGTGTGTGTGATTCGGAATGTGCAGTCTAACATTTAGTACGTCATTTCTTCCACAGTGTGTCAGTAGAACTAAAACCCTGATCCTGATGTCAGTATATATGAGTCATTTCAAATACATTTGACCTTATTAGTCCACCTCATCAGAGATCATTGCATTATTACGCCAAAAGATGGTAAAGAAGCATGAATTTGCTTTTATTTTTGGTAAGCTGTAATTTGACTTTTTTATTGCCCATAAGGTGGATGAACTAAGGTAATTCTGGAAATGATTAGTTAGGCTACAATGGTTAACATTTAATTGGGTGTAAATACTTTTCTATAAACGACTTTTCCAAATCCCACTGCATCTGATTATTGTATCAAAAGAAAGATAGTGTTGGAAATAAAAGTCCTTCCTATTCATAACAAGGATGTGTTAAAGTAAATGTTTAACCTTTCTTTAGACAGTTCAAAATACCAGCCAAATTTAGTTTCAAACAGCCACCATGGAAGCATGTCTCTGTGTGAAAATAAACAGAAGATGTGCTTGTTCTCACAAGTGCTTAATATGGATTAGTACACTCACTGTTTTGGTATTTGTAAACACTGAAACCCTAATAAGTTTGTTGGGCAACTTCCATCGATGCCAACAATCTTGTTTTAAAAGAGCTAAAGGATTCCTTGTTTTTGTCTTCAGGTATTTTCAAAGGTCTGATTATTTGTATGAAAGAATTGAACCGTTTCTTTTTTTTCTCTCACATGAGGCATGGGATGTTCTATCCAAATTGTCTGTCTATTTAGCAAAACACAGCATGTCCTTTAGGGACAGCTATCTTTTTGACATCCCTATTTTGCTTCATAAATCCAGTTAGAGAATGTTCATCCATAATCTTTACAAGGTTTTAGTTTTAGTCTTGTTCTTCATGAAAACCTTTCTCAGTCACATCAAAAACGTGTGTATAAAATCGTATGTATAATATTGACTAGATCCAATATTTGGGACCAGATGCTGCCAAGTCAAGTGTGTAGTCTACAGTGTCAACACTAGTCTTATGAGTGGAGACATGGTGTATAGAACGTGTCTTGCTGTCCCCACTTTGTGATTTCCTGTCAAAGACAGAGTGAGACAGCCACGATGAAACATATCTTTAGTTTAGTTATCAGTACTCCCAATACAGCACGTAGCCCAGTGACTGTGCCCGTATCCCCCACAAAATACCACAGAAGCCAACACCGTCGGCTGAGGAAAATCCTACTCGGGTAACTTTTTTCTGAGGTATTTTCTTTGGGGCCGAGCACTTAATTGTAAGCTGTCAGTAGAGTACAACTTGATGGAAATAGGTTTTACAGTGACAAAATTAAATCGTTTTAATTTAGAAATTGGGCTGCCATGGCATATTCATAAAGAGCCAACAATTGAACTTTACATGCCATGAGAAAAATGAATGTAAAATATGATTTTGAATCTTGAAATCCTTACTTTGATGAATCATGTATGCCTTTTCATGATGGAACATATCAAATCAAATCAAATGTTATTTGCCACAACAGGTGTGGACCTTATAGTGAAATGCTTACTTACAAGCCCTTAACCAACAATGCAGTTTTAAGAAAAATAAGTGTTAAGTAAAAACTAGTTTAAATCAAACAAATGGTACAATAGAATGGTTAAATACTGTATATTGCCTAATGTTATAATCTCAGGTGTAGGCTACCCCCTGTTGAAATCAAAGACATTGAACTAGGAAGCACTAAGTCGTCACTTGTTGGAATATAGTACTCTTGGTTATGACTCGCCATAAACAATATCCTCAAACTATTTGTTGAAATTTAAGATAATACTGTAGGTTATAACAAAATATATACACCTATCCCTGTCCCTGTATGTCTCATCCATTGTCCAAAGTCTAAAGGAAGGACTTGTTTATCTAGGTGGTAATTGCGTCTGACACATTTAGGAGACTTATCTGCACTGGGAAATTAACTTGAAGTGATCTGGAGGAGTGATTATGACAGTGGTGAAAAACACTGGCTCTATTTTCCTCGTGTTAAAACGCTTACCCACACACATCCGCAGCTTTGCCTAATCACTCTTACGGGCTTTAAAACACATGTTTTGGGTTAAAAAAATTGTTTAATTAACTGTAATCAAAACCAGTTTTATAAGACTTGCATAAAGGTGAAAAGTATTGCTGGAAAGTCTAGCTTTTGAATACAAACATGAGTAGCAGTCTTCATTGAGATGTTACAATAAAAAAAGCATTATTTAAAAAAATAAAAATACATGTATATCTAACCAAGTATTCAAATAAAAAAGTGAATCATGAATGAATCTCGAAATGAAGCGATGATGCAATACCAAAGACCTTGTCTGAAGGAACTGAAACCAGGTCCACTGTCCATTCAACACTTAGCCAATGTCTTCTGAAGCACCAAACACATCACACTACTACACACTACACACATCACACTACTAGTCCCCAAACATCGTAAAACATCCCATCTGACCAGTTGAAATAACACCACCTTGCTAGGGCAGTAGCAGCAACAACAACACTCACCTTTAGGATGATGCTCCCCGCTCTCCTTCTCACTGCTCCCGCCATCCTCCTCTTCGGAGGATGAGGAAGAGGAGGATGCATTTAGCACCAGACCATGGAGGAATAGGAGGGTGAGGAAGATCTTGAGAATCATCTGGTCAAGGTATTGTTGGTAGGATCTCCTGTGTCAAACAAGCACTGTGGCAGTTCTCTGGAAATGGTCTGTCAGGTCTACAGTTAAACTATGCAGGTCTACAGTTAAACAGGTCTACTGTCTGTCTGTTAGGTAGTCTACAGTTAGACTATGTAATGAAGTCTACTGTCTGTCTGTGTTCAGTCAAACAGTCTTTAGTGAGACAGTACCCAGCTAGTTATCAACCAAACACTCAATAATAATGTTGTCCTGAATAGAGAAATATTCAGCTAGGCAAGAGAGCAGGTTTCAACAGAGCACACTTAGCAATAAGGTAGAAGGAGTACGGTTGTCTTCAATATGCCGAGCTTCAGTCTTCAGACTCTTTCTCCACTCATTGACCTGTGTCTCCTCTACTTCTCCGTTACTGGATCCAGGGCCAGGTCATCTGTGCTGGGCTTTTTAAAGGCAACTCGGAGGACAGCCCAGCCACCAATCAGGAACCCAGGAGCTGCTCAAGGTGCCCGGTACATTCCCTGTTCTCCCCCACCTCTCTCCCTCCCTCTCTGCTGGACTAGACCCACACACAGGCACGGTCGGTCACACACACACACACAGACACACACACACACACACAGACACACACACACACACACACACACAGCCCCTATCTAATCTCCTGCCTTGTCACACTCTCTCTTTTTCTATCTCTCAGTCCCGATAGCTGTACAGAGCGAAGTCCAGAAGACTGCCCAGAGGAGGTGTGAGAGGGGGAGTTTGATGGAGTGAGGAGAAATAAAATAAAATCAAAATGTATTTGCCACATGCGCCAAATACAACAGGTGTAGAACTTACAGTGAAATGCTTACTTACAAGCCCTTAACCATGAATGCAGTTTTAAGAAAAATAAGTGTTAAGTAAAAATTGATAAGTAAAAGATAAAAGAGCAGCAGTAAAATAAAATAACAGCAGCGAGGCTATATACAGGCGGTACCGGTACAGAGTCAATGTGCGGGGGCACCGGTTAGTTGAGGTAATTGAGGTAATATGTACATGTAGGTAGAGTTATTAAAGTGACTATGCATAGATATGCCTCCTGTAGCTCAGTTGGTAGAGCATGGCACTTGCAACGCCAGGGTTGTGGGTTCGATTCCCACGGGGGCCAGTATGAAAAATGTATGCACTCACTAACTGTAAGTCGCTCTGGATAAGAGCGTCTGCTAAATGACTCAAATGTAAAATAATAAACAGAGAGTAGCAGCAATGTAAAAGATGGGGTGGGGGGACAATGCAAATAGTCCGGGTAGCCATGATTAGCTGTTCAGGAGTCTTATGGCTTGGGGGTAGAAGCTGTTAAGAAGCCTTTTGGACCTAGACTTGGTGCTCCGGTACCGCTTGCCGTGCGGTACCAGAGAGAACAGTCTATGACTAGGGTGTCTGGAGTCTTTGACAATTTTGAGGGCCTTCCTCTGACACCGCCTGGGTCCTGGATGGCAGGAAGCTTGGCCCCAGTGATGTACTGGTCCGTACGCACTACCCTCTGTAGTGCCTTGCGGTCGGAGGCCGAGCAGTTGCCATACCAGGCAGTGATGCAACCAGTCAGGATGCTCTCGATGGTGCAGCTGTATAACTTTTTTAGGATCTGAGGACCCATGCCAAATCTTTTCAGTCTACTGAGGGGGAATAGTCTTTGTTGTGCCTTCTTCACGACTGTCTTGGTGTGTTTGGACCATGATAGTTCGTTGGTGATGTGGACACCAAGGAACTTGAAGCTCTCAACCTGTTCCACTACAGCCCCGTCGATGAGAATGGGGGCGTGCTCAGTCCTCTTTTTTTTCCTGTAGTCCACAATCATCTCCTTTGTCTTGGTCACGTTGAGGGAGAGGTTGTTATCCTGGCACCACACGGCCAGGTCTCTGACCTCCTCCCTATAGGCTGTCTCATCATTGTCGGTGATCAGGCCTGCCACTGTTGTGTCGTCGGCAAACTTAATGATAGTGTTGGAGTCGTGCCTGGCCATGCAGTCATGGGTGAACAGGGAGTACAGAAGGGGACTGAGCACGCACCCCTGAGGGGCCCCCGTGTTGAGGATCAGTGTGGCAGATGTGTTGTTACCTACCCTTACCACCTGGGGGCGGCCCATTAGGAAGTCCAGGATCCAGTTGCAGAGAGAGGTGTTTAGTCCCAGGGTCCTGAGCTTAGTGATGAGCTTTGAGGACACTATGGTGTTGAACGCTGAGCTGTAGTCAATGAATAGCATTCTCACGTAGGTGTTCCTCTTGTCCAGGTGGGAAAGGACAGTGTGGAGTGCAATAGAGATTTCATCATCTGTGAATCTGTTGGGGCGGTATGCAAATTGGAGTGGGTCTAGGGATTCTGGGATAATTGTGTTGATGTGAGCCATGACCAGCCTTTCAAAGCACTTCATGGCTACAGACGTCCCCACAGTGACCGTAAGTAATTAACTTATTTCCTAACCTGATTTGAATTTAAACCAACTTTAATAAGCTACAAGAAGTCAGGTCTCTAAAACAATCTTAGATAAATACTAATACTAATATTCATTCACAGTAGTTATAGTTGTCCAGGGAGGGGTTTGACTCTGTCTACTTGACCAAGCTTCAGATCAGGTGTGGCTGAGTTAGGTTCTGTTCGTAACTGTCTGTACCTTTGTGCAGTCACAAAACCTCTTTCAATGTTTACATTTTAGTAGACGCTCTTATCCAGAGGGACTTACAGGAACAATTAGGTTTAAGTGCCTTGCTCAAAGGCACGTCAACAGATTTTTCACTTAGTCAGCTCAGAGATTCGAACTAGCAACCTGCCAGTTAATGGCCCAACACTCTTAAACGCTAGGCTACCTGCCGCCCAATGTTCATGTCATTTCCTTGTGGTTCTGTGGATACCAAAATGGACATAGTAATAACAAAGCATAGTGATCAAAGCAGAATTACACAATCATTCATTTGTAACGCTGGATATCAGAAATACTCGTTGGCACTCCATGTGTCCTTAGGAAAAAGAGAATGTAAGGTTTTTTGGAAGTTTCCGTGACTTTTCACTGTAGCAGTCTGGTTCCTGGGTGTCATCCAGGGCCTACAATCTGCATATCTCTTTGTTGTGCAAAAGTTGAATAGTCTTCCATTGAAAGCTACTTCCTTTTTTGTTAGACTGGCGTTGCAAGCGCCATGCTCTACCAACTGAGCTAGGGGACCTGTAGCTCAGTTTCTGTAAACATTAGCATTTCGCAACTGGCCTGAGTAATGGAATTTCAGTAGAGAAAATGAATCATTCTTACCCTCTATGCTGTGGAAAACACTATTATGTGGAATACACATTCACCCTCTATTCTGTGGAATACACATTCACCCTCTATTCTGTGGAATACACATTCACTCTCTATTCTGTGGAATACACATTCACTCTCTATTCTGTGGAATACACATTCACCCTCTGTTCTGTGGAATACACATTCACCCTATATTCTGTGGAATACACATTCACCCTCTATTCTGTGGAATACACATTCACTCTCTATTCTGTGGAATACACATTCACCCTATATTCTGTGGAATACACATTCACACTCTATTCTGTGGAATACACATTCACCCTATATTCTGTGGAATACACATTCACCCTCTATTCTGTGGAATTCATCCCCTCGGTATTGGAATGATCAGGTGACAATTCTAGTCATAAAATAAGGTAGACAGGGACAGATACAGTGTCTTTATAAAATAATAATGTGCATTGCAAATGGGTAACTGTTTGATGACTCTAGGTCTAGGACAATCCAAAACCATGTTTTATCCCCCCAAAATTCACGTGATACTGTACATCCGAAAACCGTGTGTTTCGGTGATATCGCACGTGTACTTTCACTGTAACGTTGATTTAGAGCTGGGAAACCAGGTGTGGGACATCCCCAGGTGTGGGATGTCTTTAGCGCCCCTCACCCCCCTACTCTGGCCCTCGAGGGCTTGAGCAGACTCTATCTCCAGCTGGAGGTCATCAGGGATCGGTATGATCACGTCTCTCAATAAATCACACATACAGATGAATTCCTTAGATAACTGATCCTACTCCAAGATCACAGTACATGAGGCTGTTCATATTAATCTCCTGTTTAGGCACTTATATATAGAGGTAGCATGCTGCATTCATCAATCAAATTAATTAACTTCTAAACTGGTTTTCAAAAGTATTGACCGATAAATCATTGGGAAAAAAACATTTATATCTGCGTAGAGAGGTATCTATAAAAAGCCAATACTACTTATTCCTCCATAATTATTGGTATTGAGGAGTCACTGAGTGTGCAGGCATTTGGGAGATCAACACGAGGAATACATGGGATAGGATAAAGTAATCCTTCTACCACCCCCCCCCCCCCCCCCCCCCCAAAAAAAAAAGTGTAAAGTGGTTATCCCACTGGCTATAGGGTGAATGCACCAATTTGTAAGTCGCTCTGGATAAGAGCGTCTGCTAAATGACGTAAATGTAAATGTCACCCCTGGATGATGGAAGCTGATAATGGATGCATGGAAGTCAAATGGCAGTAAGTAGGTAGCCTTGCCTCATAGGAGCAGTAACCTATCTCTTGTTTCTGTAGCATGAGGGAGCTTGGTGTACGACTACACCACCTGGACAGGACGCCAGTCTATCTCAGGGCCTTACCCCCAAGCCATCTCCCTTAATGCTGAGTGCCAAGCAGAGATGCCTCGGGTCCCATTTCTACAGTCTTTGGTGTGACTCAAGTTTCAAGTTTTAATGTCACATGCACAAGTACAGGTGAAATGCCTTTCTTGCAAACTCAAAACCCAACAATGCAATAATCAATAACAAAGTATTGATAGAAAAAAAAACAAAACAAAAAAAAAACACGAGAAATAAGAATAATAAATATACAATAAAGTAATAAAGTATATTATATACAGGAAATATTTAAAAAGTCAGTTCCAATACCATATATGCAGGGATACTGGAGTGATGGAGGTAGATACAGTATGTATTGGATGAAGGGAGCTAGGCAACAGGATATATGATACACAGAGTAGCAGCAGTTTGCATGTGAGTGGGTGTGCGGGTGTGTAGAGTCAGTATAAATGTATGTGCATATTATGTGTGTGTGAGAAAATGATGGGGTGAGTGTTTGTGTGTGTGTGTGTGTTGGAGTGACAGTGTGTGTGTGAGTGTGTAGGGCCCTGTGAGTGTGCATAGAGACAGTGCAAATACTGAAATAAAAGGTCAATAAAGATACAAGGTGAACTCGGTCCGTGTAGCTATTTTGTTAGCTATTTATCAGTCGTATTGCTTGGGGATAGAAGCTGTTCAAGAGCCTGTTGGTGTCAGACTTGATGCACCGGGTACCTCTTGCCGTGCGGAAGCAGAGAGAATAGTCTATGGCTTGGGTGGTTGGGGTCTTTGACGATTTTCCGGGCCTTCTTTTCACACCACCTGATATAGAGGTCCAATCACATGGTGGACACTCTAACCACGAGGCTGCATTGTTGGACAAATGCAGGTAATCCTCCTGAATCCCAATGGCGACCAGTCCCCCCTAGTGGCTTGTTAGACAGGTGCAGCCAGACACCTAGACCGCTTTCCTAGGATCTGCTTGTGAGGGGAAAAAAAGTTATTTAGAGTTTGCAATATACTTTGTTTCTTCATCACACAATAGCTTCCCACTGGGCACACACTGGTTGAATCAACGTTGTTGCCACCAACGTGGAATAGACATTTAATTGAGGTCTGTGCCCAGTGGTTTACTTTCTGACACCGCCCTCGTCCACACCGTCTGGCCAGGAAGGACACCTTCTCCCAATCTGCATCTCCCAATCTGCATCTCCCAATCTGCATCTCCCAATCTACAAATTAACACTAAAATGGAGAAGGCCGACCAATCTCCAAAGTCACAGATGGAGACACCTCTCCACCAGGAAGGAGGACCCCATTCTACTTCAATGGTTTCACCTTATCCAGGAAGGCGCCCAGCTGAGAACCCTTCTCCCCCCTGCATTCAAATGGAGATTAGACTGAGATTAAACTGAGATTCGAATGTTGCCAAATGGCCTGGTTGGATAAAAAAAAGGAAGTAGCTTTCAATGGAAGACTATTCAACTTTTGCACAACAAAGAGATGTGCAGATTGTAGGCCCTGGATGACACCCAGGAACCAGACTGCTACAGTGAAAAGTCACGGAAACTTCCAAAAAACCTTACATTCTCTTTTTCCTAAGGACACATGGAGTGCCAACGAGTATTTCTGATATCCAGCGTTATAAATGAATGATTGTGTAATTCTGCTCTGATCACTATGCTTTGTTATTACTATGTCCATTTTGGTATCCACAGAACCACAAGGAAATGACATGAACATTGGGCGGCAGGTAGCCTAGCGTTTAAGAGTGTTGGGCCATTAACTGGCAGGTTGCTAGTTCGAATCTCTGAGCTGACTAAGTGAAAAATCTGTTGACGTGCCTTTGAGCAAGGCACTTAAACCTAATTGTTCCTGTAAGTCCCTCTGGATAAGAGCGTCTACTAAAATGTAAACATTGAAAGAGGTTTTGTGACTGCACAAAGGTACAGACAGTTACGAACAGAACCTAACTCAGCCACACCTGATCTGAAGCTTGGTCAAGTAGACAGTCAAACCCCTCCCTGGACAACTATAACTACTGTGAATGAATATTAGTATTAGTATTTATCTAAGATTGTTTTAGAGACCTGACTTCTTGTAGCTTATTAAAGTTGGTTTGAATTAAAATCAGGTTAGGAAATAAGTTAATTACTTTTTGATATTCGACCAACCCCGCACGTGCATCCGCATTTTGTCTATCCCCACCAGACGCGTTCATGACAGGCAGATTAAAATATCAAAACCAACTGAGAACCAACTATATTCATTTGGGGACAGATTGGACATTTAGCTAGCTAGCTGTTGATAGCTAATTTGTCCTGGGAGATAAACATTCTCAGAAGACCAATTTTGTCCAGTAACGGACTGGTGTCCCGATTTCATAACTTCTAGTAGTAACTTGACACTGCTTTACACTGATATAAATAGGATTAAAAGCTATGTTCGCCGTTGTAATCCCTCATTAAATTCACGCTTTCCTGAAGGAAGTTTTAATGAATAACTCCTGTCTTTCCAATTCCCCGTGGACTGTGCAAGGCTTCCGCTTGACTGAGCCGACCCAATGCCTTTACAGGAGCAACAATGCGGCTGGTTAATGACGTTAAATAATTGTCATAAATGTCTCAGGCGAGTAGCATACTTTTTAGTAGGATTGCAAAGAGGTGGCCTCCCTATGTAAGTAGTGACAAAGGCATTTGTGACTTAATTCAAATGCATTCAGTTTAAATGTTCCTCTCAAACTTTCCAAATAAAGCAACCAAAAAATAGCCGTTTAAGTACTAAGCAGTTCAATTGAAACAATTTCCCCCCTGGGGAATCATATACAGGTTTTTGGATGATAACAGTGAGTGGAAGTACATTCATTAATTGTTCTCGAATTGGCATACGGTTGAGACTAAAGCAGGTAGCCTAGATGTTGGCCAGTGGTGGATGGAACAGTGTTGTGTCAAGTAAACGTTGCTAATTATGCTGTGAAACCAAGGAGTCCGCTTATACTGTACTTTGATTATAAGTTTTATTTATATCACAAGATTTCAGCATAAGTTTACAGACTTCTGCAGCATCTGGAGAACAGTGTCCCAAAATAATATGTCTGTTCTGATCTTCTTTGTCTCAAACCAGTACTTATAATCTTTACCAGGATATGGGTGGTTTCCCATACTGACCAATCACCTGTCTCCACACAACAGACTTACTCAGTTCTATGGGGTGTCCCTCTAAAACTGCTCCCCCTAAAACTGAATAAACATCCTCTCAGGTTCCACTTTGAAAACATTAGCAAAGTCATAATCCCTGAGACACTACAACAGCCTAGCTTTAGAATAACCCTCTGCTATAGGAGTGATGTTGGTTGACCAGTGGAAGGCAGGTCTTTATTCTTTAAGCTCAATTGTGGATAATTGCAGAACATAGACATTCTATCCCAAAATGCATGTGCCGCCTCCATTTCTACGAGCAAGATACACTACATGAACAAAAGTATGTGGACACCTGCTCATCGAATAGCTCGTTCCAAAATCATGGGCATTAATATGGAGTTGGTGCCCCCTTTGCTGCTATAACAACCTCCACCCTTCTGGGAAGCCTTTCCACTAGCCCTTGAGCAAGGCACTTAACCCTAATTGCTCCTGTAAGTCGCTCTGGATAAGAGCGTCTGCTAAATGACTAAAATTTTAAAATGTAGATGTCGGGCACTGATGTTGGACGGTTAGGCCTGGCTCGCAGTCGGCGTTCCAATTCA
This sequence comes from Coregonus lavaretus, assembly GCF_964263955.1. NCBI lineage: Eukaryota > Metazoa > Chordata > Actinopteri > Salmoniformes > Salmonidae > Coregonus > Coregonus lavaretus. The sequence goes on from NC_139991.1 coordinate 73,110,076, forward strand.
TCCCAAAGGTGTTCGATGGGGTTGAGGTCAGGGCTCTGTGCAAGCCAGTCAAGTTCTTCCACACCAATCTTGACAAACCATTTCTGTATGGACCTTACGTTGTGCACGGGGACATTGTCATGCTGAAATATGAAAGGGCCTTCCCCAAACTGTTGCCACAAAGTTGGATGCATAGAATCGTCTAGAATGTCAAAGACCAGTAACCCAGTCATAGACTGTTCTCTCTGCTACCGCACGGCAAGTGGTACCAGAGCACCAAGTCTAGGATCAAAAGGCTCCTTAACAGCTTCTACCCCCAAGCCATAAGACTGCTGAACAATTAATCAAATGGCCACCCGGACTATTTACATTGCTGCTACCCGCTGTCTATTATCTATGTATAGTCACTTTACCCCTACCTACATGTACAAATTACCTTGACTAACCTGTACCCCCGCACATTGACTCGGTACCCCCTGTATATAGCCTCGTTATTGTTATTTTATTGTGTTACTTTTTTTATTTATTTTTACTTTAGTTTATTTGGAAAATATTTTCTTAACTCTTTCTTGAACTGCATTGTTGGTTAAGGGCTTTTAAGTAAGCATTCCACGGTAAGGTCTGCACCTGTTGTATTTGGCGCATGTGACAAATGAAGTTTGATTTTATTTGAATGTCATTGTATGCTATAGTGTTAAGTATCCCTTCACTGGAACTAAGGGGCCTAGCCCGAACCATGAAAAACAGCCCCAGACAATTATTCCTCCTCCACGCAACTTTACAGTTGGTACTATGCATTGGGGCAGGTAGCGTTCTCCTGGCATCCGCCAAACCCAGATTCATCTGTCGGACTGCCAGATGGTGAAGCGTGATTCATCACTCCAGAGAACGCGTTTCCACTGCTCCAGAGTTCAATGGTGTTGAGCTTTACACCACTCTAGCCGACTCTTGGCATTGCGCATGGTGATCTTAAGCTTGTGTGCGGCTGCTCGGCCATGGAAATCCATTTCATGAAGCTCCCGACAAACAGTTATTGTGCTGACATTGCTTCCAGAGGCAGTTTGGAACTCGGTAGTGAGTGTTGCAACCGAGGACAGACGATTCTTACGCGTTACGCGCATCAGCACTCGCCGGTCCCGTTCTGTGAGCTTGTGTGGACTACCACTTCGCGGCTGAGCCGTTGTTGCTCCTAGATATTTCCACTGCACAATAACAGCACTTACAGTTGACCAGGGCAGCTCTAGCAGGGCATAAATTTGACTAAATGACTTGTTGTTGGAAATTTGGCATTCTATGACGGTGCCATGTTGAAATACACTGAGCTCTTCAGTAAGGCCATTCTACTGCCAATGTTTGTCTATGGAGATTGCATGGCTGTGTGCTCGATTTTATACACCTGTCAGCAACGGTGTGGCTGTAATAGCCGAATCCACTAATTTGAAGGGGTGTCCACATACTTTTGTATATATAGTGTATCTCTGTGCATCGCTTACATCGGAACTTATCAGCAGTTATGTTTTCCTTCAGACAACATATCCTGATAGGACTGTAACTGTAACGTAACGTGGTCCTCTGTAGCTCAGCTGGTAGAGCACGGCGCTTGTAACGCCAAGGTAGTGGGTTCGATCCCCGGGACCACCCATACACAAAAATGTATGCACGCATGACTGTAAGTCGCTTTGGATAAAAGCGTCTGCTAAATGGCATATTATTATTATTATTATTAAACTCTACTCTCACAGCAGCTAATACAGATATGCATCTGTTGTTCACAGATACTGATACCTTGAAAAAAATGGGCCTCACAATGGGCCGTAGGATCTCGTCACGGTATTTCTGTGCATTCAAATTGCCAATCGATAAAAAGGCAATTGTGTTAGTTGTTCGTAGCTTATGCCTGCCCATACCATAACCCCACCGCCACCATGGGGCACTTTGTTCACAACGTTGACATCAGCTTGGGTTTTGCAGTTTACTGTTATTCTATCATTAATGTGTAGGCTACCTCGTGCATGTACTGGTAACTGCCAAAATAAAGGAAACACTTGAGTAAATGTATATTGAAAGCAGGTGCTTCCACACAGGTAATTAAGATATTAACATCCCATGATGCTTAGGTTCATGTATACAAATGCACAATTTCCCATTATTTTGGCTACCATGGCCAGAAGAGATCTCAGTGATTTTGAAAGAGGGGTCTCAAAGGAGCATAGGGGTTTTAAAGGGTGGGTGTCAGTCACCAGATCTCAACCCAATTGATTCTGGAGCGGTGCCTGAGACAGCGTTTTCCACCACCATCAACGAAACACCAAATGATGGAATTTATTGTAACATGGTATTGCATCCCGCCAATAGAGTTCCAGACACTTGCAGAATTTATGCCAAGACGCATTGAAGCTGTTCTGGCGGCTCGTGGTGGCCCAACACCCTATTAAGACACTATGTTTGAGTTTATTTTAGCAGTCTCAGTGCCTTCGGAAAGTATTCAGACCCCTTGACTTTTTCCAAATGTTGTTACGTTACAGCCTTATTCTAAAATGGATTAAATAAATAAAAATCCTCAGCAATCTACACACAATACCCCATAATGACTAAGCGAAAACAGGTTTTTAGAAATTTTAACACATTTATTAAAACAAAAAACAGAAATACCTTATTTACATAAGTATTCAGACCCTTTGCTATGAGACTCGAAATTGAGCTCAGGTGCATCCTGTTTCCATTGATCATCCTTGAGATGTTCCTACAACTTTATTGGAGTCCACCTGTGGTAAATTCAATTGATTGGACATGATTTGGAAAGGCACACGACTATCTATAAAAGGTCCCACAGTTGACAGCGCAGTTGACAAAGCCATGAGGTCGAAGGAATTGTCCGTAGAGCTCCGAGACAGGATTGTGTCGAGGCACAGATCTGGGAAGGGTACAAAAAATGTCTGCAGCATTGAAGGTCCCCAAGAATACAGTGCCCTCCATCATTCTTCAATGGAAGAAGTTTGGAACCACCAAGACTCTTCCTAGAGCTGGCCGCCCGGCCAAACTGAGCAATCGGGGGAGAAGGGCCTTGGTCAGGGAGGTGACCAAGAACCCGATGGTGACTCTGACAGAGCTCTAGAGCTCCTGTGGAGATGGGAGAACCTTCTAGAAGGACAACCATCTCTGCAGCACTCAACCAATCAAGCCTTTATGGTAGAGTGGCCAGACGGAAGACACTCCTCAGTAAAAGGCTTGGAGTTTGCCAAAAGTCACCTAAAGACCTTCAGACCATGAGAAACAAGATTCTCTGGTCTGATGAAACTAAGATTGAACTCTTTGGCCTGAATGCCAAGCGTCACGTCTGGAGGAAACCTGGCACCATCCCTACGGTGAAGCATGGTGGTGGCAGGATCATGCTGTGGGGATGTTTTTCAGCGGCGGGAGACTTTTCAGGATCGAGGGAAAGATGAACGCCGCAAAGTACAGAGAGATCCTTGATGAAAACCTGCTCCAGAGCGCTCAGGACCTCAAACTGGGGTAAAGGTTCACCTTCCAACAGGACAACGACCCTAAGCACACAGCCAAGACAACGCAGGAGTGGCTTCGGGACAAGTCTCTGAATGTCCTTGAGTGGCCCAGCCAGAGCCCAGACTTGAACCCGATGGAACATCTCTGGAGAGACCTGAAAATAGCTGTGCAGTGACGCTCCCCATCCAACCTGACAGAGCTTGAGAGGATCTGCAGAGAATGGGAGAAACTCCCCAAATACAGGTGTGCCAAGCTTGTAGCGTCATACCCAAGAAGACTCAAGGCTGTAGTCGCTGCTTCAACAAAGTACTGAGTAAAGGGTCTGCATACTTATGTAAATCTGTTTTTTTTTTAAGTTATAAATTAGCAAAAAAATCTAAAAACCTGTTTTTGTTTTGTCATTATGGGGTATTGTGTGTAGATTGATGAGGGGGAAAAAACGATTTAATCCATTTTAAAATAAAGGCTGTAACGTAAAGGTCTGAATACTTTCCGAAGGTACTGTATCTGTATGTTGTAGATATTACATTTACATTTAAGTCATTTAGCAGACGCTCTTATCCAGAGCGACTTACAAATTGGTGCATTCACCTTATAGCCAGTGGGATAACCACTTTACAATGTGTTATTGTTTTTATTTCTTTGGGGTGGGGTAAGGGGGGGTAGAAGGATTACTTTATCCTATCCCAGGTATTCCTTAAAGAGGTGGGGTTTCAAGTGTCTCCGGAAGGTGGTGAGTGACTCCGCTGTCCTGGCGTCGTGAGGGAGCTTGTTCCACCATTGGGGTGCCAGAGCAGCGAACAGTTTTGACTGGGCTGAGCGGGAACTGTGCTTCCACAGAGGTAGGGGGGTCAGCAGGCCAGAGGTGGATGAACGCAATGCCCTTGTTTGGGTGTAGGGACTGATCAGAGCCTGAAGGTATGGAGGTGCCGTTCCCCTCACAGCTCCGTAGGCAAGCACCATGGTCTCGTAGCAGATGCGAGCTTCAACTGGAAGCCAGTGGAGTGTGCGGAGGAGCGGGGTGACGTGAGAGAACTTGGGAAGGTTGAACACCAGACGGGCTGCGGCATTCTGGATGAGTTGTAGGGGTTTAATGGCACAGGCAGGGAGCCCAGCCAACAGCGAGTTGCAGTAATCCAGACGGGAGATGACAAGTGCCTGGATTAGGACCTGTGCCACTTCCTGTGTAAGGCAGGGTCGTACTCTCAGAATGTTGTAGAGCATGAACCTACAGGATCGGGTCACCGTCTTGATGTTAGCGGAGAACGACAGGGTGTTGTCCAGGGTCACGCCAAGGCTCTTTGCACTCTGGGAGGAGGACACAACGGAGTTGTCAACCGTGATGGCGAGATCATGGAACGGGCAGTCCTTCCCTGGGAGGAAGAGCAGCTCCGTCTTGCCGAGGTTCAGCTTGAGGCGGTGATCCGTCATCCACACTGATATGTCTGCCAGACATGCAGAGATGCGATTCGCCACCTGGTTATCAGAAGGGGGAAAAGAGAAGATTAGTTGTGTGTCGTCTGCGTAGCAATGATAGGAGAGGCCATGTGAGGATATGACAGAGCCAAGTGACTTGGTGTATAGCGAGAATAGGAGCGTGCCTAGAACTGATCCCTGGGGAACACCAGTGGTGAGAGCACGTGGTGCGGAGACAGATTCTTGCCACGCCACTTGGTAGGAGCGACCTGTCAGGTAGGACGCAATCCAAGAGTGAGCCGCGCCGGAGATGCCCAACTCGGAGAGGGTGGAGAGGAGGGTCTGTAAAGCATATACAGTAAAACTATGTCCACCACCAATTAAAAAGATGCTGACAAAAAATTGTATTGTCAACATTTGAATCCTCTAAACTAACAGAGACATAGGAGGTTATCCAGTTTCACATGAGAAGTGATTCCCATCAGATCAGGTAGACTCTATAAAAGCCTGATGTTGTTTCGCTCCATTGACAGACACATCAGATGTTGTTAATGGGGGCGGGGGGGGGGGGGGGGGGGAGAAAGAGGTCATTCTGACTGAAGAGAACAGTGTCTTTAATGAAAAATAACAATAAACAGTCGGAGGAGATTACTTCCGGGGACGACAGATGAGACAAGCAACTTGTACAATAAATGAATTTTTTTACCCACCAAAAGCATGATGGACTGCTTTTCTTAATTATCTGACTGCATTTACTTCACAATTTCAGTAAAAACTATTGCCAGATCTACTTTATGCAAAAACAGGCTTAACAGTGTTTGATAAAGACTTCATAACCCATACATAAAACATTCATAAGCAGTGCATGCTTATGTCAACAATAACAAGTAAATAAAACACAGTATAAGTGACGTTACTGTGAAATAATGAACAGATAACATTGTGGTTGTTGACATAGCCATTTATGAAATGAATGTGTTATGAAGTCCTTACTAAGTACACTTTCAAATAAAGTGTTACCCATAAAGTATAGCGAATGGTTGAGAGAAATGATTTTCTAAATGAAATTGAGCTGCAATTGACCATCTTACAAAAAACTATTCAACTTTCTTTAACAAAACTACAGTACAGTATTTAAAATAAAAGCTTATGATCTCAAAATAACAATGAGCATTGAAAACACGAGTTACACACGAAGATAAAGGAGGACGTCCTGCTTACAGTGCTTTGCAAAAGTATTCATCCCCCTTGGCGTTTTTCCTATTTTGTTCCATTACAACCTGTAATTTAAATGGATTTTTATTTGGATTTCATGTAATGGACATACACAAAATAGCCCAAATTGGTGAAGTGAAATAAAAAAAATAACTTGTTTCAAAAAATTAAAAAAAATAAATAACGGAAAAGTGGTGCGTGCATATGTATTCACCCCCTTTGCTATGAAGCCCCTAAATAAGATCTGGTGCAACCAATTACCTTCAGAAGTCACATAATTAGTTAAATAATAATAATAATATGCCATTTAGCAGACGCTTTTATCCAAAGCGACTTACAGTCATGAGTCCACCTGTGTGCAATCGAAGTGTCATATGATCTGTCACATGATCTCAGTATATATACACCTGTTCTGAAAGGCCCCAGAGTCTGCAACACCACTAAGCAAGGGGCACCACTAAGCAAGGGGCACCACCAAGCAAGCGGCACCATGAAGACCAAGGAGCTCTCCAAACAGGTCAGGGACAAAGTTGTGGAGAAGTACAGATCAGGGTTGGGTTATAAAAAAATATCTGAAACTTTGAACATCCCACGGAGCACCATTAAATCCATTATAAAAAAATGGAAAGAATATGGCACCACAACAAACCTGCCAAGAGAGGGCCGCCCACCAAAACTCACGGACCAGGCAAGGAGGGCATTAATCAGAGAGGCAACAAAGAGACCAAAGATAACCCTGAAGGAGCTGCAAAGCTCCACAGCGGAGATTGGAGTATCTGTCCATAGGACCACTTTAAGCCGTACACTCCACAGAGCTGGGCTTAACGGAAGAGTGGCCAGAAAAAAGCCCTTGCTTAAAAAAAAATTTAAGCAAACACATTTGGTCTTCGCCAAAAGGCATGTGGGAGACTCCCCAAACATATGGAAGAAGGTACTCTGGTCAGATGAGACTAAAATTGAGCTTTTTGGCCATCAAGGAAAACGCTATGTCTGGCGCAAACCCAACACCTCTCATCACCCCGAGAACACCATCCCCACAGTGAAGCATGGTGGTGGCAGCATCATGCTGTGGGGATGTTTTTCATCGGCAGGGACTGGGAAACTGGTCAGAATTGACGGAATAATGGATGACGCTAAATACAGGGAAATTCTTGAGGGAAACCTGTTTCAGTCTTCCAGAGATTTGAGACTGGGACGGAGGTTCACGTTCCAGCAGGACAATGACCCTAAGCATACTGCTAAAGCAACACTCGAGTGGTTTAAGGGGAAACATTTAAATGTCTTGGAATGGCCTAGTCAAAGCCCAGACCTCAATCCAATTGAGAATCTGTGGTATGACTTAAAGATTGCTGTACACCAGCGGAACCCATCCAACTTGAAGGAGCTGGAGCTCATACCCCAAGATACTTGCAGCTGTAATTGCTGCAAAAGATGGCTCTACATAGTATTGACTTTGGGGGGGGGGGGGTGAATAGTTACGCATGCTCAAGTTTTCTGTTTTTTTGTCTTATTTCTTGTTTGTTTCACAATAACAAATATTTTGCATCTTCAAAGTGGTAGGCATGTTGTGTAAATGAAATTATACAAACCCCCCAAAAATCCATTTTAATTCCAGGTTGTAAGGCAACAAAATAGGACAAATGCCAAGGGGGGTGAATAATTTCGCAAGCCACTGTGCTAGTCAATGGTGTTCAGATGTACACCACTAATGCAATTCTCCAATCAACAGAGGAAGTGCAGAACGTTGCAGATTTAAATGTAACGAATAGAGCTAACATGGTTCTCTATTCTGTGACAGACCATCGTATCCATTCTGCACAATACATTTCTATTCCTCCTGAACAGACCCCAGATCTCATAGGTATGTGTTACAGACAAATGAAAATGACCCATACACAGCGAATACAACACTGTTAAATCAGAGGAAAGTCCTGCTTTTTCATAGTCCCGCGGGTTCATCAGCATACCATACCTAATACCAAAACTCTTATCCCATTTGTTCTCAGCAGGCACATGGGTTAACTATGGTTCAAACGCTAAGGGCCACAAAATGTCTTGACTTATTGCAAGACAGAAGACAAAACACTGCCTCGAGCAGACAGACGAGAGCATGTGGTTATGGACTCACACAGTGACTAATTCTAGGACTAGAAAGTAGCCTACTATTTGAGCTATTCGTAAGACAGCAGTGAGACTCTATTTTAAAAGCAGCTATTCCAATAAAAGTGTGATGAAGCTACAGGACACTTCTGACCAGTATAAAATTATTCATTTTCAGAGCTTGTTGCTGGAAAAGCTGAAATCCAAAAATACACCCCAACACACCTGGGCTCATTAGCCTTTATCAGTGCAGAGTGCCGACCACCGAGACGGGGAAATGACTGCCCTGTTAGCAAGGGCCACCAGAACAAGATCAATGAGTGTTTCTCCTAAGAGGGGCTGTGCATTTCTTCTAACATCTCCAACAGGTTCCTGTTGAGACTGTCTCCTACTCAGATTGAATCATGGGGCTGATTCCGTGGTTTGCAACGTAGGCATGTAATGATGAAGAGTCTTGATTCTACATTAAGTGTGTATGTTCTACACAATACATTTCTACGTAAACATTCTGTAATGTTGCGCCCTCCTGAACGAGAAGCCCATGTTTCATGTACTGTTGAATAACCACCTCTATACAGTTTGTAACGCTCTACTAACTTCATGCCAGCAGGTATGACGCTTTGTTACTTGTTATAAGCAGGTATGAGCAGGTATGAGCCCTTCCAATGCTTCAGACAGAAAATAGCGGTGACTTATTAAGGATCATTAAGAGATGATACTTACTAAAACATAGTGGGGTTTCATATATGCTTATGACAAGTATTACATGCATTATAACCACAACGCATTACTTAGCATTAAGTCAAGTGTTACCTTTAAGCGCTCTAAAAGAACTACCGTTGACTACATGCAAGTTCAATCATACATTACATTCCAGTCACAGATGGGGGGCTCTATGACTTGCTGACATCAAAAACATTGAGTATAGTAGCCTAGCCAGCACGGTACTATGATTCAGAGGTCTGAAATACTTCAAACAAGCATATTGTATACGATTCAAGGGTAAATTGATTTTATTCATAGTTGTATGCCAGTTAGCAGTATGCTTTGTACCACACGTATTGGGCCAAATTAACTAAGCCTTTGCACCTGTGCTTTTAGTTTTGAGTCAAGGCAGAACAAAACACAGGATACTGCTTTTATTTGGGTTTTATCTTAGGATTCTATCCCCCTTACGGTTCATGTTACCTAGTGTAAAAGGTGGTGTCTTATTGCGTGTGTAGAATAGGTGAAGATACTTAGTTAACCAGGCCCGTTGTGAAAGAGATGTGTTTTGCACAGAGGAATCTTAACAGAAGCCATTTCAGAGTCTTACAACTCCGCCATCTGCCTCTGAAGTCAGGCTAGCTACAGACCCCAGACAAGAAATAAAATAGGACACGTTCCAGGTTGTCTTTATTGCAGCCGCGCTGCGCAGATCACATTAACATTGTAGAAACCACATTCGTATCATATAGCAATCTTCTGAGATGGGCGACTGCAAAAAAGGTTGACCTGGAACGCGGCCATTGGAATCACAGTTAGGAGGACAAGTCTACTTGGAGCTGACACTGCTTGGAGATAAAAGCATAGCAGCACAATGTACCGTAGTCTGTGCTTAGCCTCACATCAGTTCACACCAGCTATACCCTAAAACAGCGGTTCCCAACCTTTTGTTTACTGTACCACCAACTGAATTTTACCCTGTCCGGAGTACCACCTGAAGTACCCCCTCATGTGCATTTTACCAGTAGGCCTATGGTCTCATGAGTCTTCTAAAGTAACCCCCCAGGGGTCTTAGTACCCCTTGTTGGGAACCACTGCCCTAAAACATATAAAAATCGGGAGCTCAGTTGGTAAGGCGGTGAAACTGACCAAATTGGACTATGTCGTCCATTAAATTACACAAAAACACTTAACTGGGCAAGTTATGGCGCCGACTTCACTGGCCAGATTTACTAAACATATGCTTTGTTCACGTCAACAGGGGATGAAACCCCAAAGTTAAAACACTATCTTTATCTACCTTCACTGTGTTTCTTCTCAGAACCTTGTATTTGACCTTTTCGTCCTCTACTTTGTGATTAATTCCCTCTATAAAAATACAGGTACAAACTTTGCACCTGATGTACATGCTTAGTAAATCTGGATCATATGGGGTGAATCCTAAATAGAGATCTGTGAACACTAACCTTTCCTCCCTATTTTTGCCATTGACATCACTGCATGACTTCCTGGAAGCGAAACCAAGTTACTAAGAATCCTCAAGTAAGGATTCAGCTCTGAATAAACAAACAGCGGCAACTAGTTAACCTTTCTGTGCTTGACAAAATTAAACCTACGACAGAAGGCATATATATATATATACAGTTCTCTTCATCTCAACCCTAAGGTTGAGGGGCTGCCGTTCCATAGAACTGAAGTATCTGCTAGTCTGCCATTCCAGGGTCGTGTTCATTAGGGCATACAACGGAAAGCAAAAACATTTAATTTCTTAAAATCGACAAGTCCACGTAGGCTCTCTCCGTTTCAATTAGTTTACTTCCTTTTGGTCCCTAATGAACACGACCAAGGTGTCCGTCGGCTATTTCAGGAGTCAAAGCATTTCATGATGGCCTCCCTGTCGAACTTGAAGTTGAGGAAGGACCTGGAGGAGAGCTGTTCACAGTTGCCGTTACAGACCGCCTGCTGCCCATTGTTGGAGCTGCACGTGTCAGATGGCAATGCTGCATCTACGAAGATAGAGAGAGTAGTTTTACTCAGAAGGCCAGTGGACAGTGAAAACATCAACTTTAAAAGGGAGAGTTCATCTCAACATAAGTTTCCCCCCCCCCCAGACGTTTTGAAAAATGTCTGACTGATGTTGAAGTGAACAATAACTTTAAAATTCTCACCTCAGAACTACTCAACTAATCCAGGTGGCCAACCCTCTTGGAGAGCTACCCTCACAACAATTTTGTTACAAACTAAAACAACAACAACCTAAACTAACAAAATATTATTCTACTCAGGATCTTGATTAACTGAATCAGGTGTGTTAACTGTAGGGCTGAGGTAGTTAGAAGTCTCCAGCAGTCTCGGCCACCCCTGAGCTATTTAAAAGTGTCTATAGTGAAAGAGGGACCCAAAACAGTATGTGTCTGAAAAAAATGAATGTATAGTTGCTTCATACAGCATTTAAAAAGCTGTTACATATCTACTGAAATCTGTCTCATTCCTAATCTTCACTTTGTGCAATACCTGTGTCGAAGTTGTCCTGTAGTCTCCTGGGCTGAAGTCTCTTCTCCTCTTTCTGGAAGAACAGTTTTACCATTTTAAATGCATCGCTAGTGAAAACAAGTATGTCCATGATAAAAATCAACAGACTATGATCAAACATCATGCAAAAAAAACAACAACAGCTGAACACATGAATATAATTGAAATTTAAAATGTAAAATGGGAGACCGATTTGTATTAAATTAGGTAATAACTAGAAAACCTTTAGAAAATGTGTGTACTTGCTTCAGGTATTACCAGTTCACTTGTTTTCGATCTAGTTTAATCTTGGGGACACCCAGAACTAAAATATTGCGTAATTGTGTCAGATGCTCGATTGAGTTCTGGGGGGAGACATGTTAGAAAATGTACTAACGAGACTAGCGAAGTCTCCACCCCTCTCAACGGAAACTATCAGTCAGTTTCGGGCAAGTCCCTTCTAAAAATTGGAAAGACGCAAATACCTGCAAAATCAGTGACAGGAAAATCAGCGTACTGGAACAAAAAATTCCTCGTTAATCGTCGCATGCCACAGTCTGTTCGACAGATGCTACTACCATTTTATGTTACCTGCATCTGTCCACAAGAAATTAGATCTAGTTAGATGTGCTGTTAGTATCGGTCTAGATTACATCTAACCTGGGCCCAGATCTGTTTGTGCTCTTGCCAACTTCACTGCTGTTATTGTCAAGCTGAGTGACATGACAATGAGTGACAAAGAGTTGGCGTGAAAAGACTGGCATTCAGTCTTTCTACAATCTAGCTGGTCTTAATCCATGTTCTTATAGTTGGCCACGATCTTAAGACTAGTTGGTCTAGATCCTGGTCTATACTTTAGACTAGTTAGATGTCTAGTTTGTATAGTTGGTTGTATTTACGGAGCGGTTTAGTTGGTCTGTAAAGGGTCTAGGTATGTTATAGTTTGATGTCTAGTTGATCTAGATGTAAAATGTAGTTTGATACCTAGTTATAAAGGACAGATAAACATCTCCTGGAGTACAGCCAGCCAGTCCACTGATTTAAAAATAAATGAGGGGCTTGATTATATGGTGACCATTTAAAAATCAGCTGTGCTAGTTCTGGAATACATTAATAAGTGAACTGGCTAGGGGTACTGGAGTACAGGTTTGGGAAACACTGGTCTAATGCATAAACAACAAGAGGAAAGGGAGACAGAGACCGAGGTTGTGTTCCGATTCCCTACACTTCTCCTATAGGGTGCGTAGAAGGTTTTGCATATTGCAAGTTTGATACATGACAAAGGAAGTAGTGACTGCAGCAGTAATGTAGTGGTGGTAACGGTAGAGGTTATAGTGAGCTATTTTGGGGTGGTTTGTAGGTATGGCGTTATTATAGTGGATTTAGACAGTAGGGTAGTGTGAGTACTATTGCATCAGAAGCAATAGAATGTGTTTTAAGCTCTCAAAATGTTTTAGTTTGAACATTCTGCACCAGTGATTTAGAATTTGGAAGTGTGCATTCCCCTATTGACATGGGGGATACAGGACGCTGTATGGTTTTACATCTACAGTCATTTTAGCACTCTTATCCAGAGCAACTTACAGTTAGTGCATTCATCTTAAGGTAGCTATAAAAAGGCTTTATTGATGCAATCTAAGTAGAGACGGCCCGCACTTGTCAACGTCAGTTTGGTGTTTGTAGCGCAAACGGTTGAAGACCAGTGGCAAATCCAAAATGGATGGCCTATGGGGCTTCAATTAAAACAAATGGTAATAGTTTCTAATATTACTAATGGTAACAGTATACACAAAATCCAAAAGCTTTTAGCAAGCAATGCAAGTTGAGTCAGTATCATACTAAAAAAAGATATATATATATATATATATACACACATATACATACACACACAGTGGGGAAAAAAGTATTTAGTCAGCCACCAATTGTGCAAGTTCTCCCACTTAAAAAGATGAGGCCTGTAATTTTCATCATAGGTACACGTCAACTATGACAGACAAAATGAGAAAAGAAAATCCAGAAAATCATTGTAGGATTTTTAATGAATTTCTTTGCAAATTATGGTGGAAAATAAGTATTTGGTCAATAACAAAACTCTCAATAGTTTGTTATATACCCTTTGTTGGCAATGACACAGGTCAAACGTTTTCTGTAAGTCTTCACAAGGTTTTCACATACTGTTGCTGGTATTTTGGCCCATTCCTCCATGCATATCTCCTCTAGAGCAGTGATGTTTTGGGCCTGTCGCTGGGCAATACGGACTTTCAACTCCCTCCAAAGATTATCTATGGGGTTGAGATCTGGAGACTGGCTAGGCCACTCCAGGACCTTGAAATGCTTCTTACGAAGCCACTCCTTCGTTGCCCGGGCGGTGTGTTTGGGATCATTGTCATGCTGAAAGACCCAGCCACGTTTCATCTTCAATGCCCTTGCTGATGGAAGGAGGTTTTCACTCAAAATCTCACGATACATGGCCCCATTCATTCTTTCCTTTACACGGATCAGTTGTCCTGGTCCCTTTGCAGAAAAACAGCCCCAAAGCATGATGTTTCCACCCCCAAGCTTCACAGTAGGTATGGTGTTCTTTGGATGCAACTCAGCATTCTTTGTCCTCCAAACACGACGAGTTGAGTTATCATCAAAAAGTTCTATTTTGGTTTCATCTGACCATATGACATTCTCCCAATCGTCTTCTGGATCATCCAAATGCACTCTAGCAAACTTCAGACGGGCCTGGACATGTACTGGCTTAAGCAGGGGGACACGTCTGGCACTGCAGGATTTGAGTCCCTGGCGGCGTAGTGTGTTACTGATGGTAGGCTTTGTTACTTTGGTCCCAGCTCTCTGCAGGTCATTCACTAGGTCCCCCCGTGTGGTTCTGGGATTTTTGCCTCCCGTTCTTGTGATCATTTTGACCCCACGGGGTGAGATCTTGCGTGGAGCCCCAGATCGAGGGAGATTATCAGTGGTCTTGTATGTCTTCCATTTCCTAATAATTGCTCCCACAGTTGATTTCTTCAAACCAAGCTGCTTACCTATTGCAGATTCAGTCTTCCCAGCCTGGTGCAGGTCTACAATTTTGTTTCTGGTGTCCTTTGACAGCTCTTTGGTCTTGGCCATAGTGGAGTTTGGAGTGTGACTGTTTGAGGTTGTGGACAGGTGTCTTTTATACTGATAACAAGTTCAAACAGGTGCCATTAATACAGGTAACGAGTGGAGGACAGAGGAGCCTCTTAAAGAAGAAGTTACAGGTCTGTGAGAGCAAGAAATCTTGCTTGTTTGTAGGTGACCAAATACTTATTTTCCACCATAATTTGCAAATAAATTCATTAAAAATCCTACAATGTGATTTTCTGGATTTTTTTTCTTCCAATTTGTCTGTCATAGTTGACGTGTACATATGATGAAAATTACAGGCCTCATCTTTTTAAGTGGGAGAACTTGCACAATTGTTGGCTGACTAAATACTTTTTTCCCCCCACTGTATATATACTAAAAAAATATATACCACACGGGATTAGTGCTAGCCTGGACGTTTTAAAGTAGTTTTGGTGTTACGGTTTTGGGGCTACAGGTGGCAGAGAAAAGCAAATAATGAGAAGTAGATTTCAGTAGTTGTTTTTGCTTTCAGCAAGCACACCTAACAAACTATGGGTGAGGCTTTACACACAGCTTCAGCCAAGTTAAGTTTCACCTGCTGGTTGCCGACTCCATTGGTCCTTTTCTTCAGGTTGGGAGAATCCTGGTGCTTCTTCCCATTGACTTTCACATTGGGGTTCTGCAGACAGGAGCATGTGCCATAGAACCAGGACTCATACTTTGGACATTCAAAAAAATATATATATTGAGAAGCCACTGATGCAGTTCAACTACTCCAGTGTCTTCTAAACAACATGGACAATTTGGATTTTGGTTTAGGGGTCGGTTAGTTTTGATTAGAGGGTGCTGTCAGAAAAGCGGGAATTATTGATTTAAAAAAATCATAGCAGGCTAGACAGAAATATTTTAGCATTCTACAAGGCCCGATTCTGAATAAGGCCAAACTGGGAAGACCAAGCCGACGTCGCCCTCTGCTGGTGACAGAAAAAAACAAACCAAAAACAGACCTTTTGCCGTTGAGTGAATTGATGCTGGATTACAATTGCTGCATTGTTTTGCTCAGGCTAAGAGATATTGGTATGCTACAGTATCCTAGCACAAAGTAAAAAACACACTCAATGTTGCCTCTGCCATTAATTAAAACACTCCAAATAAAGAATATGGCTTTGCCCGAGGAAGACGGATAGGTTGAAACACATTGCATGCTCTCTGAGTGTTCGTCATGCCTTTGATAGTTGATCTGTTGTAGTATTTTTGAAGATGTACCACAGACATTTCATACATCTATTCCCCCCCCCCCCAATCTTGTATTTGGTCTAAACTAAATGCGTCAGCAGCAGTAGGCCTCAGCACTCTGAAGTTAAATCTGTGGATACCTGCCCAAAAGTATCCAATTTATGGAGTCTGCTGAAGCAAGTGTGGGGTACCTGAGCAGTAACATTTTCTGATACGGCCAGATTCAGAGTTGAGATAAGTCCACGCAACCGACTTTCCCATAAGTCATTTATTCATGTCAATGGGAGACTTGAGAAAAAAAATTGAGTCAAGCACGCGTGAGCATCTCGTCAATATATACCGATCTCTGAACGGATACACTGCTACGCCTGCTACGTTAGGTTAGTTACACAGAGCGCATGAGAGGAATGTACTCAACACAATGACAAGAGGGACAGAGACGGTTCGTGAAAGTGTGCCTTATCTACTTTGAAGAACAAGTAAAATGATTGTCAGACAGCTCTGCAGCATACTTAGGCAGGCTAGCTAAATAGGATGACTAAAGACAGTACAGTATGGGGATAACAGATTACGTTGTCTGGCTGGCTGCCTGTTACTGCCCGAGCAGAGATTATGACTTTAAGGAACGACAAATAACAAAGTAATCAAGTAAAAACTAAGTAATGTAATCAACTGAAATATTGTATTATTTCATAGTAATTTCCTATTGATGTCTACCCAATGTGGACCTGACAGAGACAGAATATTTTCTATGTTTTGGCAATTGAATGTTCACTATTGTTTGCTTAGGAATTTCCATTAGAAAGCTCAAAAAAATAAAATAATTTTAATGTCATTACTTCATAATGCATTTAATGTTTTTATTTTGTTATTATCAAAACAAAAATCGAAAACAGTGATAATTTTTTAAAATTATCTAACCTAAACAGACCTCAAAAAGCACCAATCTCTCAGCACTACCCCCAACAGACCCTTCAAACAGCAGAGACCAACCAACCTTGGCTTTCAAGAGTTCCGAGAGCTCGTATTGGCTCAGCTGTCCCAGAGGCTTGGGTTGCTTCTGCTTCCCCCAGCCCTCTCCTGGAGACGCCTCAGGCAACAGCTGGGCCCGCCTATGCTTGGAGCTAGAGAAGAAGAAATTATTCAATTCATTTTCAAAAAGCTTTATTGTCCACCAAATGTATAAAAAAATTGTCTTTAGCATGGGCATAAGTGTCTTACCGGGCTTTGTCCAGAGGTTTGCATGGAGTGCTGCCGTTGGATGCAAAATCCTCATCACTATCTGTAGACTCTCCTTTACGCTTGGCAATCCATTCTCGGAGTGGTCTGTGGAGGCCAAAGTAGACATGCTAGAATCAATGACTGAATTATTAATGGTATTAAAAACTGATGTCAGCTTTATACACATAGGATAGAAGGTTACACAATAATACTGTCAAAGTTGCTACAACTATAGGCGGCGCATCCATTAGGTTAGCGGATGCTAAGCTTCCCCTAAAGTAAATTGATTCAAATTGCCTACTCCCGTCTTCACAGAAATAAATACAATCATTCAAAATAGGCTACCACACCAGAAAGCATGATTTGGCCACAGAGGATCATTTGCTTCTTTGCAAAAAAATAAGCTGCAGACTGTTTTCAATCGCATTGCCTACAGTCGGAAGGGCAATTTTTTAAACCCCTTTTCTCCCCAATTTCGTGATATCCAATTGGTAGTTACAGTCTTGTCCCATCGCTGCAACTCCCGTACGGACTCGGGAGAGGCGAAGGTCGAGAGCCATGCGTCTTCAGAAACACGACCCTGCCAAGCCACACAGCTTCTTGATACACTGCTCGCTTAACCCGGAAGCCAGCCGCACCAATGTGTCGGAGGAAACACCGTACAACTGCCGACCGAGGAGGAGTCGCTAGAATGCGACGGGACAAGGACATCCCGGCCAGCCAAACCCTCCCCTAACCCGGACGACGCTGGGCCAATTGTGCGCCGCCTCGACCCGGGTCTGTAGTGACGCCTCTAGCACTGTGATGCAGTGCCTTAGACCGCAGCGCCACGTGGGAGGCAGAAGCGCGCAATTTGGTCAGCGCCCGCTCTGCAAATACCAAATAGACGATTGTCGGGTAGCGACTCTCAGTGAAAAGTAGAGAGGCCCAGTCAGGCATATCGCAATATTTCAAAATACAATCTCTGGAAAACATAGTTTTGGGAAGCAAATGGCTATTGCTGTAAAGAGAAGACAATGAAAAGACTAATCTGTCTTTTAGTTATCAAAATTCTCAACTTACTTAAGCGAACAACAGTATAGCCTATCTTATTGGGACCAGCGGAGAGCATCGGTCATGTCCCCGGTGAGTGTACATATTCACTCTATCATTGTTGGGTCAGTGCCACTTGAAAGTTAGTTTTTGGACAATAATATGTCCTCCTCCAGGTTAGATGGACTTCACATTGTCTGTGTCTCTCCCCTACCTGTAGGCCTATTATAAATATGTTTGTCAGTATCAGCAGAGTAGACTACCCTGTCAATTCCATTGCAGGCTATTAAAAAGTGTAGTAGAATTGCATGAAATAAGTTTATATAAAAGGCCACATTTTTCCCATGCAAAAGGAGAAGAAACGTATCGGATATAGCCTCTATGCCACTACACGCTCAGCCATGCAATGAACTGTCTTTTTTGCGAACAGTGATCGAGTTATATTATTAGCCTAAACTATGACTATTCAATCTACTCACCACATTAGGAATAGTAGGCCACCTTACATAAGTCTGCAAATGAGGTGATGCATGGAATGCTTTGTTAAGAAGGTGAATTTTTACGGTGAAAATTAGCTTCCCCAAACTAGAAACTCAGGCGCCGCCTATGGCTACAACCTAAACGTGCAATTGTTTTACCATTTTGTTATTCATGCTGCGCTGAAATTACAGGTTATATTTGACAAAAGTGAAAAAGCAACGCTATGGATTATTTCACTGTTGACTAGATACTCTTTATCACATGCGGTTTGCTGTCACCCAAGTCTTTCAGAAATGGGCATTTTTAATCAGTGTGAAGAGCAATAAGACACTGACCTGACAAAAGGAATGGCCATGAAAAACTTGTTGGGGGCGAGTCCAAGTTTAGACTTGGGAGTCATGTCGTTCCTGTGACATGGTAGTTTCTCAATCGGGAACCACTCGATGTTCTATGAGAAACACAGCACAACAGCCAGTCCTAGTTGTTCTCTTTATCGGCATTGGAAATACAAATTATATAAATACAAATTGTAAATAGGAACAAAAGATGAGGAAGTTAAGGGGTAACCGTACCCTTATTTCCTTCCTTGTTTTGGGGTTGAACTTCGTCTCCTTGGGTACCCCAGGTATTATGTACAATCGGGCCAACTGATCAGTGATTTTCTGCTCGATGAACGTGTCTTTGCAGATGCGATCTTTGATATCGAAACCCGTCTCCTCCATAACCTAAGAGAAGACAGACATGGGTATGAGAAAGCATTATTGAATGAAACGTCATATATTGTATCTAGCCATTCTGTCTTGAGCAAATATTTACACTTGCCAAATCAGAATTGTAAGGAGTTATAAAACGGAGATAAGAGGCAATTACCTCTCGTACAGCACAAACATGGGGAGCCTCATCTTCATTCACTTTTCCCTTTGGAAAACCCCACCCGGACTTGGCCAAATAGCCCTGAACCAGCAATGCCTAAAGAGAAGAAATATTAGATATTATAAAGGACATACAAAAAACGTGACACAACTTAAGACATATGAAATGTTTATCGGGAAGTATTGCCACACACATCCAGTGTTATATTGTATGTACTATACTCACATTGTCAAGCGACTCATCTAGAATAATGGCACCATAGGTTGGAACACCCATCTTATATTCCTTCCACTGTTCTAGAACCTTCTGTACATCCTCCCCATTGGGCAGCAGGAATGGACAATGATTAAAAAGTAGCATGGAGTCAAGGAGAATATAAGGAACATTTGCAAAAAAATGAATATTGTGTTTAGTTGTTTGTATCGCTCCTCACAAGACGTTATTTGAATTGAAGGTGGTGTGGTCTTTACAAGTTCAACATGGAAATGTTAGGTGATGACATGTACATAACCATTCACACAGTGGGCCTATGGTCATAAAAGCTTCTTTTTTTTTTTTAAATCAGGAATTAACTAACCAAAGAAAAAAGAACAACATGATAACAACCCCCCACCCCCCTCTCTCACACGTCATTATTATCATGTAAGGATATCAGCCTTGGCAAAGTCCCTTATCCCGCACTGAGGTAATCCTGGTGCATTCTGCATGCAGAAGTCCAGGTAGAACCAATGGGCAAGCTCGATCTGGAAGCACACGCGGATAGCATTGTCCCTCTCTTCACTAGGGATGTGGAGGATGAATCGACTGTGGAGGAGAGAAGAGGCAAATCAGTACAGTAGCAGAACTACATGGACATAGTTAATTAGACAACATACTGTGGTCCATGTCGCGTTATGAAACTACGACACAGTATAATGAGGCACCATGACAGTAGCTAAGCCTGAGGTTCTGTGTATGCAACCACGGGGCGTATTCATTACCGAAACCGTTTACCGTTAAAGAACCAAACGGAAGCAAACAGAACAAAACGCGAATTTCTATTGATCAAATTCAGGTAGGTCCCTCCCCGTTTCGTTCGAGAAACGTTTTGTAACAGAATTGCCGGAATTAATACACCCTGAGAACACTAATGCAACGCACTTTCATTTAATCAACCCCATTGTCGTTCGAGACAGACTAAACTATCTAGATAGCTATCCACAACCAAGGTTACGACAAGCCACAAGCACAACAAAGACACTCCTCGTGATATAGTGCTAGTAAGAAATCAAAACGTGATATTTGATAACAAGTTAGCCACTTCTAACGCGGTATTTACCTGCAGAGGTCGTCCAATACGCCGTTGGGAATCTCCCCTCTTTTTGTCTCCATGTCGAGGATAAAAACATCCCGAACTCGCGAAACAATGAGGCGAAAAATAAACAGCGCAAAGCTACTATTTTCTCAAATCACGAATCAATGCATTCTAACTATATCTGCCAGGTTCGTCCAATGTCCCTAAACTTACACAAATAAATATAAGTTAGCTCGCTAAAAACAAACTCCACCACAGTGCAATCGAAAAAGGAAGGTAGGAACGCCACACTGTTGATGATGTGAAGGAATATTATTATCCAATCGTATATCAGGGGAGGCTGGCCAAGTTGTGTATGTGGTATCTTATTAGACTAAATGATTGCCTGTCAAAATATTCTAACCAATCAAGACGCAGAATAACTCGACGCAGAATAACTCGAGCTCAATTGATTAAGTTTGGTTGACAAAACAAGGAAACGGTGAGCAAAGATATTCGAGCAAGATTAAAAAGTAGACAGCGTGATCTATTGGATGACTCCCCTGTTGTCTTATTTTGGGATTTTCAGAAAGCATTTGATACCGAAAATCACAATTTTATCTTGATTGTCTTAAGCATTTGAAGTTTGGTAATTTTTTTGTTGACGCTATTATAACTCTGTATAATGGTAGCAATAGCTGTATCAAACTCTGTCATGGAACATCCTCAAGGTTTAACATTTACAAAGGAATATGACAAGGTTGTCCAATCTCACCTTTTTTATTTTTGTTAGTTTCTCAAACCTTATGCTCATTAGTTTATCAAAGTCGATTTGACGGCATTACATTCCAGGCCAGAGAGATCAAGATATCCCAACTGGTGGATGACACCTGACTTTTTTGAAAAATGTGTCACAAACTAGATTAGCATTGGATATTGTGAAGCAGTTCTCCAAAATCTCAGGTTTGGTATTAAATCTTTCCAAATGCGAGATGTTTG